>NC_054707.1:65314018-65664454 GCF_016097555.1 Gigantopelta aegis | reverse complement strand
CCTTCACAAAATTGAACATGATCAGTATTTTAAACTTTATAGACTGATGGATACCAGAACCATTCAAAAGGAAAATAAACCTAACTAAATTACAAAATGGAATTACTGTTTTCTCTATTAACGTTAAAAATAAACCTCACTAAATTACAAAATGGAATTACTGTTTTCTCTATTAACGTTAAACAGTTTCCAGAAGTTGGCCTTTTGTTTTGCTTTTACAAGTTATTAAAAGCATGTGTTTTAATAGAATACTAAGTGCTGTCGTTTGCATTGCCAAAAAAAAAGAAAAAAGAAAAAAAAAAGGAGTATTTGCCTATTTGTTACATGGGTATACTTTATTAATGTATATTTGAATTTTACGAAATATGTTTTCACTTCCTGGAAGCTGCAGAATAAAGAAAATGTGAAATTTCCATTAACTATTCCACTTTATAAGAAATCTATTGGCAAATCTATTTTAAAGGAGATAGAACAGTATAATTTACTGTAATTATTATATTCTATCTCAAGTCTTATTTTGTGGTTTTGGACCGGCCTCGGTGGCGTCGTGGTTAGCCATCGGTCTACAGGCTGGTAGGTACTGGGTTCGGATCCCAGTCGAGGCATGGGATTTTTAATCCAGATACCGACTCCAAACCCTGAGTGAGTGCTCCACAAGGCTCAATGGGTAGGTGTAAACCACTTACACCGGCCAGTGATCCATAACTGGTTCAACAAAGGCCATGGTTTGTGCTATCCTGCCTATGGGAAGTGCAAATAAAAGATCCCTTGCTGCCTGTTGTAAAAAGAGTAGCCTATGTGGCGACAGCTGGTTTCCTCTAAAAAACAGTGTCAGAATGACCATATGTTTGACGTCCAATAGCCGATGATAAGATAAAACAATCAATGTGCTCTAGTGGCGTCGTTAAATAAAAGAAACTTTACTTTTTGTGTGGTTTTGGTGTATTTACTAATATTTTGTCGACTTTTATATACCCAATTGACAGTGTTCAAGTTAAAAATACATATGACAGGGGTGCGGAAATGGAAAATATTTCACTAGCCCGCCGGACCAGAGCCTTTTAAAAATAGTAGTCTCCCTCCCGTTAAAATCTTCGCTCTCTCAAAAGTGTGAGTGAGAAGTGATTTCTATGATTTTGACCTCGCCTATATACACAGTGAAACCCCTCAACACCGGACCCCCTCTAAACCGGAATCCCCTCAAAACCGGATGTTTTCCACGGTCCCGTGATTCACGCAACTTTTACCACTAAATTGTACCCCTCTAAACCGAAAACCGGAAAACCCTCTAAACTGAACACCGGACAAGCAATACGGTCCCAATGTGTCATGTTAGTGTAAATCTTCCCCCTGAAAACCGATACCAATATATGTGGCGCCACTAATTGCTTCTATCACTCCGGCCGGATTACCTGTCTGCGAACACGTAAGATACACATCGTCGGGTTCGCTGTTATCAATGTGATCACCATTATACGCCGATAAATAAACTGGGTTGGCAACGTCAATAAACAATCAAACAAAAGCCTGCTTAGATGTTTAATTTACACAAGCATTGTGTTGGTTAAGATAGGCCGAGTTCGGGTTTGCGTTAGGTGACGAATGAATGAATGAATGAATGAATGTTTAACGACACCCCAGCACGAAAAATACATCGGCTATTGGGTGTCAAACTATGGTAAATGCAAACAGTAAGTGATGATCAACATCAATATAAAAATTCAACAGTTAAATAAAAACACATTGTAAAAGACTGTGTAAAAATACAAATATCACAGATATATATAATTAAAATTTAGAATAAAATTCAGTATCTCGAAGAAATTGTAAAATAAGTTCTGGATGGAATCGAAATGGTTCCATCACAGTTCGTGGTCCAAATATATCTTTTCGAATTTCTTTCAGAAACGGACACTCCACCAAAATGTGACGCACAGTCAGAAGACACTGACAGTGCTCACACTGAGGTGGAGATTCTTTCTTTAAGATAAATGAATGGGTCAAGTAAGTATGACCGATGCGGGCACGACACAATACTATTTCATCCTTCCTGCACTGTCTATAGGAGGACTGCCACTCTCCCAAGACTGGCTTGTTAGCATGAAGCGTGTTCGTAACCTCACCGTCCCAATCACGTTGCCAAGTCGAAAAGATAAATTGGTTGATATTAAGTTTAAAATCAGTATAAGGTACACCAACCAACATGAGGCAAATCCAAAGCAGACTTGGCAGCAAAATCTGCCCTTTCATTACCCCTGATACCAACATGGCTGGACACCCAACAAAATACAACATCTTTATTGGCAATAGATAAAAAGACACACTTTCGTATCACCATCCCAATTAAGGGATGTTCCAGCTTCATGTTACGTAAAGCTTGGAGACACGAAAGTGAGTCAGTAAAAATAATAAATTTGGATGCTATGGAATCTTTGATTTCTTCTAAGGCTTTAATGACTGCCCAAACTTCAGCACTAAAGATCGATGCCGAGTCAGGCAGGCGCATGGAAATGATAGTGTCTGATGGAAAGACTGTAGCACAAGCCACAGAATTCCCATCCCGTGATCCATCTGTATACACAGGAATGTAATCACGGTACTTGTCTTGAATTTCCACGAAAAACTGTTTATAAATAACAGCATCTGTGCGACCTTTCTTCAGATGCACCAGATCAAACCCAATTTTAGGTGGTGTAATACACCAGGGTGGTAAAACAAAATATGAAGAAGTTTCCAAAGTGTCTGATAAATCAATGTTGGAAAGCGACAAAAAGCGCTTAATGCGAAGACCAAATGTACGAATAGCATTTAGCCTTGCATCAAACAACTTCATATATTTGTTATCAAACACCGCATCATGTGTTGGATGTTTTGGTAAAGATTTAATCTTGGCAGCATACTGCAGAGAAAGCTTGGCACGTCTAGCACCCAACAAGGTTCGTGTGCATCAACGTACAAGCTCTCTACAGGAGATGTTCTAAATGCACCAAGACAAAGCCTAAGTCCCTGATTGTGTGAAGGATCTAGCGTGCCGACCCATACACAATGCATCCATAATCTAGTTTAGACCTCACAAGAGATCTATACAGACGGAGCATAACCTTTCGGTCTACTCCCCATTCTGTATTACCAATAACTTTTAAAATATTGAGAGCTTTCAAGCCCTTCTTTTTAACATATTTGAGATGGGGCACAAAAGATAGCTTCCTGTCAAATATAACCCCCAGAAATTTAGTCTCCTCCACAACTGGAATTGGATTTTTGTCCAAAAACAACTGTGGATCTAAGTGGAGACCTCGTTTCTGGCAGATATGCATACAAACTGTTTTTGCCTTTGAGAATCTAAAGCCATTGTCAGTTGCCCATTGATGAAGTTTATTCAAACAAAGCTGCAACTTACGTTCAATGATACTCATATTGGACGATCTATAGCAAATCTGAAAATCATCGACATATAACGAGCAATCCACACCAGGTGTTAAACACTGGGTGATGCTGTTAATTTTCACAGAAAATAGAGTTACAGACAGGATACTACCCATCTCCTGTGAGTGAATGTCAGACAAAGTCGACCCCACCCGGACTTTAAAAGATCTATCTTTTAAAAATTGATAAATAAAAACAGGAAGTTGACCTCTAAGGCCAATGCCATGGAGGTCGTTTAAAATCCCATACTTCCACGTGGTATCGTAAGCTTTCTCCAAATCAAAAAACACTAAAACCAAGTGCTGATTATGGATGAAAGCTTCCCTACAAAACGTTTCAAATCGAACAAGATGATCAACCGTGCTACGTCTAGATCTGAACCCACATTGCACGTTAGTAAGCAATTTGTGAGATTCAAGATACCAGACAAGTCGACGATTGATCATGCGTTTCATGGTTTTACAAATGCAACTTGTCAAAGCGATAGGGCGATAACCAGTAGGATTGGTTGGATCCTTACCAGGCTTGGGAATAGGAATGATAATAGCTTTCCTCCAATCAGAAGGAAAGTCTCCAGAAATCAAGATGTTATTAAAAATATTCAAAAGAACCATCAAAGATGATTCAGGTAAATGTTTTAATAACTGATAATGAATTTCATCTGGTCCTACTGAAGTATCATGGGCTCTACGAAGAGCATCCTGCAATTCCTCCATAGAAAAACAAACGCCTGTTGTACACTTCAGCATTTTCAGATGAAAAATTAATGGACTGCTTTTCAGCTTTAGTTCTGACAGATGTAAAGGCATCTGTACTGAAAGCAGAAAATGAATTATGAGAAAAGTTGTCTGCCAATGCATTGGCAATGCCACGATGAGACGTGACATCCGTATCATTGACAGACAAATGATGAACTGTATTACTGGATTCCTTACCTTTGATTTTACGGATCCTATTCCAGACAGATTTCACCGATGTTTGTGAATTCAACTTGGAGACAAAAGTTCTCCAAGATGTTTTCTTACTCTGTCTAATCTCTCTACGAGCCTTAGCCCTAGCAATACGAAATGCATCCAGTTTACGTAAGTTAGGAAAATATTTATATGTTTAAAAAAGTACATTTTGACATATTGTGTTTTTAAATTGTTAGTGTTCTATACACATCTTTTTATGTATTTATTATTTGTAAATTGTTATTATATACATGTATGTCAACCAATTAGTAGTAAACGCTCGATGTTAATAAAAAATTCTAAATTCAAATATTCAATTTGCATATAACGTCACATTTGATTGGCTAATCAAATCCATTTGTTTCACAAAAATCAGCATTAATGTGTCGGAAATGTTTAGGATTGCCCAAGAGTCTGTTGACATATCCATACGCTACTTTTCGTTGTTTAGTTGGCCGTATTTACTTCTAAAATATCACCTTTGAATCTTGTATGAAGGAAAATGCGGTAACGTCAAGTGTGTGACAGTGACAGGAATGCCGAAGTAATAATGATTTATTTGCCGAATGTTAAGCGTGTAACTGCAATGTTTTGTTTACAAAGTAAGGGAATAAATCCGCAACAGCCACATCAGTTATTGTTATCAATGCGCATCTATATATCAAACGTTTGTTTATATGCATATTACCACCACAGACATAGTACACGCCATGATCACCAAACACAGATTTCTGATTTACATATAGTTTGTTAATTTGCTTTTATATAGCTCTGAAAGTTAGTTAACACCTATCATATTCTTCTGTATGTTCTAGTTATAACGTGATTTCTCCTTTTGGTTTTTTTATTTTATTGTGTGGAGGGGTAACATCATATTTCGATTACTTTTTGTTTCGCAAGGTGTTGCTTGTTTGAAATGTGTCAAAGTCGTAACATAGTGAAGTCAATTTAATATAAATAAACTTAAATATGAATGTAATCACAAAATAAGATGCTAATTATGTAGTTAAATTCCAAAATGAGCAGAAATAAAATTTATTGATTGGAGTGTGAATATTTATCTCATTGCTGTGTATACAAGAGAGAACATGTGTTAAAAATTGGCGACCGGTAACCATCTACTCCGTAGAACTGATTAGTTCCTAATTAAGTAGATAACATTTTTATCTAACCTTTCGTCTGTATTGGATGTAAAGCCTCATCCAGTCCTTGACCGCCAGGGGATAACTACTATGCCAATAGGTTGAGTAATGTTTATTTTTAGGCTGGTCATCTAAAATGGCGTGTATTTCAATAGTATTTTTATTCGTACTACGCAAGCCATTTAAACAACACCCACCCCTATATTTTAACTCAAATTACTATTAATGTATTTTCAATTTACTAACTTATTCCAAATTAAATGTATCGTTTAAATAAAATAATTCCCTCTTTCTGTCTTGGATGGGAGGTCTGGCGCAAATCAAAACTCGAGCCCAGGATGAAAACTCGAGCCCAGGATAAAAACTCGAGCCCACGATGAAAACTCGAGCCCAGGATGGATGTGCCTGAATCTTCAATGGATATGGGCACGTTAATAGTTTTCCTTCCTCCTAGGAATCCATTAAAACTAGTACAGATCGGATGGACTAACATACAAAAAACAATCAGGATATTGTTACATATACACAGTCCTGTACAAACATTTGCACGGTACCTCTGCTTGAAACTTACTTTCTTTATTAGTGTGTTCCACAACGAGCGAGTTTATACGAAATTAGTCCTATGGTTTTGTTAAATATGGATAGCCCATATAATATTTTGTTAGTCCGTGTTATTGTGGTTGTTAATGTTTTGATATCTGCGTTCTCATACTACACATACACATTTTTTTTAATCTTACTTCAGATCTTTGCTTTCATCAGTGTAATAACCAACTCATGAATAGTTTGTTAAGAAGTCAGTAGGTATTGTTACATAAGCAAGAGTGACAGTATTTTTTTCAGAAGCTGTTGTACAAATTTTATACTGTTTTGATTTGATTTTCTCTCTCTCTCTCTCTCTCTCTCTCTCTCTCTCTCTCTCTCTCTCTCTCTCTCTCTCTCTCTCTCTCTCTCTCTCTCTCTCTCTCTCTCTCTCCACCCATGCTTTCTCAGTTCAAAAATCCACAGATACCGAATGCACAACAGTTTTACAAAAACTGACAGACACTAAGTAAAACCGAATGCACAGAATTTTCACAACATGTTTTAGAGAATTATAATATATTTGTTCAAATATATAATAAATGTGTTTTAAGAATCATAAAACAAAAAAATACAATTTTAAAATGATATTTTATATATATTCTTGAGAACAGCAATTCAAGGACAATGTCGGCAGTCATTAAACAAGACCATTGTTGATGATCTGATCTCACTATGATCTTCTTCAAGTCATCAGGTGGGTGTTATTGATAAATATATAATAAAAATGATTATTTTACAATATTATCTAATGTAACGTATCCAAGCTTTATATAAAAAGTGCATTATAAAGATTATATTATTATTGGTAGTAGCACTAGTATTATTGTTGTCACACAGTGTAATGATCGAGGTCGGTTGATGACACAAAAAAACTAATAGATCTAACATTGTAATGGTTGTGCAATTTAGGCAAGACTGAGAATGAATTTTATACACTATTGTAACTATTGCTCATTTTCCAAGATTACAGAGTTGTATATATTAAGAAAATTAGAAATATTATATTATATTAGTAATAATAATAATAATAATAATAATGTAAACGAATTATGTAAATTAGAAACATATTTTTATGTTTAAAAGACAAAACTCCATAGTTACATTTTAACACTTTGTGTTTTTAAATTGTTAGTGTTCTATACACATCTTTTTATGGTCTCCTTATCTATAAATTGTTATTATATACATACCAATTAGCAGTAAAAGCCCGATGTTAATAAAGAATTTCAAATTCAATTTCATTGGCTAATCAAATCTATTTACGTCACAAAAATCAGCATTAGTATGTTGGAAATTTTGGGGGATTGCCCAAGAGCCTATCAACGTTGAAAACTCTGAGGGCACCGACGTAGCAGGGACGCAGAAATACGTTTTTTGTGATGATGAATAACGATGGATTTCTGTGATCATTTTTACTTCACAAGATCAAAGGATTTCACTATGCATACTATCGAACTATCGATAGTTGAGCAAACAATTGCGATAGTTATCGATAGTTGAATTAACTACCGATGCATTGCTATCGAGGCGCTGATTATTGCAACAGCAAACCAGCGCGCAAATGGTCAAATACAGCATAGTTGCCCCATACTTAGAGAATAATTAACGAGCTACGAGGAATTATTAATTATCTGAGTGAATGAATGTTGCAAACCCGAGCCTTTGGTACTGCCGGGTGATTAAAAAACAGACTACCATCATTGAAATGGCCGATTTGGTGGAAGATTCTCAGGACGGAGTAGTAGGTAACTAACAGAGAAATCACAAATAAATCTGAACTGACAGCATCAAACTGACAACATCGAACTGACAACATCAAACTGACAACATCGAGCTGACAGCATCGAACTGACAACATCGAACTGACAACTTCGAGCTGGAAACAAAACCTAGTGATACAAAGTACATCGATGTGAATTAGTTTTAAAGTTTTCGATAAGTTATTTACAATGTAGTTAAATGACGTTTCATTAAGCATAAAAACACATTTATATTCATTCATTCATTCATATATATATATATATCTTTCATATTTGGGGGTTTCTTTAACTACTGTGCGGTTGTAAATAACTATCATAGATTGATCATTGCCGTTGAGTATATATTATACTTTTAATTCATAAACTATTCAGTGGGAAAATAAAATTTATAGTCCGTCCTACCCTCCTACATTTCAAAATTATTATTTTTTAGTTTGGTTTGATATATACGGTGGCTGGGAAAGGACATCACAACAAATTATTTTTCGCAATCGATCGATTTAATATCTCGATCGATCGACTTACTATCTCGATCGATCAACTTACTATCTCGATCGATCGACTTTCGAACTCGAGACTTTCCGTCAAGATAGGCGACTGGAATACCGTTATAGGTTATACTATACCATATAAAATCCCATAGGCAACAACGTTAACATTTGTGGTTAAAAACACAATATGCAATATATCAACCAAACTATGACATTCATCTAGGTAATCATCCAACACATAAACACAGGCCACGACATGTACAAGTCATTTTTTTCTTTTCCCAAATTGGGGAAGAACTAATCCCCATTCCCTTTACGCTATGAATTTGGTTGGGATAATGTGAGCAGGTATGTATACACTGTACTAAAAGCCACCCACTATTCACATCTCTCAAGTGCACCCACTGATGCAATAGCTACGGCAACTACGTCTGTATCTGTAGCAGATAGCATGATCCATACGTAGCTTTGCTGATATGCATCGAATATGGAGGGGCATGTTGAAGCCCAAAATGTATTTAATTAATACCATTTATAAATTAGGCCCTGGAAGAAGGTTTCGCAAACGGGTGGGCTTTGCCGACAGGTTGCTGACGTTCCAATACTAGGAAAGTACCCAAAATTGCTGGGCCGGATTTCCATGAGCAGGGCGCGCCGGGGGTGTGGGCGGGGGAGGCCTCCTACCAGGCAAACCTAACGGCCGAGACCACCTTCGCCATAACGCATCCTGACACGGCGTCACCCAAACCCCCGCCTGTGGATGACCACTTAAGGTCATTGCTATATAAAAATCCAGCAGTACACGAAGAACCACTAATCGTTTGACGCGGTTACGGTTAAGGACCATACAGATACTGAGATCTAAGAAACCCGCTGTCGCAACTTCATAGGCTATTCTTTTTCGATTAGCAGCAAGGGATCTTTTATATGCAACATTCTATAGACAGGATAGCATATACCACGGCCTTTGGTGTACCAGTCGTGGTGCACTGGCTGAAGCGAGAAATAATTAAGGTTCAAGCACGCTATCCTGGATACTCATCTCAGATATTAGGGCTGTCTGTCCAGGACAGTGGGTTGTTGTTAGTTGGTTTGTTAGTGGTTGGTGAGAGAGAAGAGGGTGTAGTGAGGGTGTGTTAAAATACGATATGCAATATATCAACAAAACTATGATATTCATCCACCACATTTTTCTTTTCTCCAATCCCCATTCCCTTTGCCCTACCAATTTGGTCGGGATGAGGCGAGCAGGTATGTATACACTGTTTTAAAAGCCACCCACTGTTATCATCTCTCAAGTACACCCACTGTTGCAACTAAGGCAATTACGTCTGTATCTGTAACGGATATGATCCATATGTAGCTTTGCTGATATGCATCGAATATGGAGGGACATGATGAAGCCCAAAATGTCCCAATTGGGACATCTTGGGCAGTTACACTTGCTTAAAGGGACATTCCTGAGTTTGCTGTATTGTAAGATGTTTCCGACTAATAAAATAGTTCTACGATTAAACTTACATATTGAATATATTTTCTTGTTTAGGATATCAGTGTCTGTATATTCAATGTGTTTCTGGTCGTCTTAATATGTGTAATATAGGAAATAAAATAAAATTTAACCTAGTACAAATATTAGAACGATCACAAACACGTTTAATATACAGCCACTTATATCTTATGTAGAAAAATATATTTGATATGTAATTAAACTCGTTAAAATGTCTCTGTTACACCATTTAAAGACATGTGGACATTTTAAAAACTGTGCCTACCCAAACGAGGGATTTTCGCTCGGTTGCAATCCGTTCGTTTGAAATAGACTACAATGAAGGGTCAATCATCTGGGTGAAGCTATCTAGTTTTTCTAATCCAACCAGTGATTCATGAACGGCATATCATAGGAAATAGTATGAAATATGCTGTGTAAATATGTATATACTTTGTATGTACATGTATGTGTGTGCGTGTATCTGCTATCTATCTGTCTATCTGTATGTATGTATGTATTGATGTATGAATATCTATATATTGTATGTATGTCGAGGTTGACTATTACATACATAGATATTAACGCACTGGCGCAGGGGATAATTAAATCCTTTCTGGCCTCACAAAGTGTCCCATGCCGTTGCTGGGACTCGAACCTGTGGCACCGATTCGCCCGCAAATTGCAAGGCTAACCACGATATGCTCTGAGCTATCGAAGCTTCCATAAAAAGGAAGCTCTTTTAACTCAACCATATGCATGGGGCCTACAATCTACGCGGTCGATCCCGCGTACGTGCACGAAACAGTGGGCAGACCTGGCACTGGCTAGTATGTATTGATGTATGAATATCTATATATTGTATGTATGTCGAGGTTGACTATTACATACATAGATATTAACGCACTGGCGCAGGGGATAATTAAATCCATGTATGTATGTATGTATGTATGTATGCATGCATGTATGTATGGATGGATGGATGTAGGCAGGTAGGTGGGTGGGTTGGTACGTAGTTACGTACGTACGTATGAATCGACACCACAAGAACACATTGCTTGATTTATTTATGACCGGCTAGAGTTTTAGAGAGGAAATCCGCTACATTTCCCCATCATTAGTAGCAAAGGATCTTTTGTATGCACTATCCCATAGACTGGATGACACATACCACGGTATTTGATATACACCTCGTGACGCACTGGCTGGAACGATAAATAGTCCAATGGGTCCACCGACGGGGATCGATCCTAGACAGACCGCGTATCAGGCGAACTATTTACCACTGGGCTATGTCCTGCCTCGGATGCATGGATGGATGGATGCATGTATGTTTGTGTGATCATGTGTGCCTGTATGTGTATCTGGTTATGTAAATGTAAATGTGTTTGTGTGTGCATATTTAGCTATATCCCAGTTATGGCGATACATTAATGTTGACTTTCACTTATATTTATAAGTCGTACTTATCTAACAACACACATGATGATATCCTGGTTCTTCTTTCACAAAAATATATTTTGATCACTGGTATATTTGTGTGATATCCCTTCTTCGTCTGTCTGTCTGTCTCTCTCTGCCTCTGTCTCTCCCTCTGTCTCTCCCTCTGTCTCTCTCTCTCTCTCTCTCTCTCTCTCTCTCTCTCTCTCTCTCTCTCTCTCTCTCTCTCTCTCTCTCTCTCTCTCTCTCTCTCTCTCTGTCTGTGCATATCGCCAATATCATATATTAGGAATAAAAGTTGTATTATGTGAGCCTCTGGCATAATACATTATTTTAACTCATAATATTTACCGAAACACAGAAGGGTAATAATCTCTTTATTATATAATCTCAAAGTTAATACAACGTGTCTTTTTTTTGTCTTTTTTTTATTGTCCCCAGGTCATTTTGACGATGCCAGGGTTGGGGTGCCCTGATTCATCGCCTCACAGAATATGAATTAGATTATACACGCTAAATACTGGAAGTACATACACTTTGTGGTAGTATGCTGATTATAGTAATCGTAATACTTATACAAATAATGTACATGGTGATATATTTAATATTAATGCATATGTACATGTAGATAGTAGTATTATAAATGACTAGTTAATAGAAATATATTTAAATAGGCTGGTTGATGTAATGGGGACATAAAATAAATATATAAGTTTAGAAAGAAAGAATGTTAAAAAGAGAAGTTATAGTAGGTAATTATAGTGATAAGTGATAATGTCAAAATTCACGTCAAGCGCTCGCTTGATAATTGTTTCTATTATCTTCCATCAAATTACTTTCTTGACTGAAGAGTCGTTTCCATGGTGCCCATATTGTATTATACTCTTCATATTTACAGGTGTCAGATCGGTAACTATTTTCGATTACAATTTTTTGTTCGTATGGTATTAAATTATTTGAAAGTAAAAAGAAGTCTAGTCTGGCTTGTTTTGCTGGATTTTTCTTCCTCCATGTATATCGTTTTAAATGTGGATAAAATTCTCTAAACGGATCTTTTAAATCTAACATTTCTGCCGTTTCTATAATTGTATTACGTGAATTAGGATTATTAATATATTTATAGTGTTTGGTATCTAAATTCTGATTCAGTACTAAATTAAAATCTCCGCAAACTATATATTTATCAGTTTGGAAGTCTTCTAAATTGTTAAAAATATTTTCATAAAATTTAGGATTATCTCTATTTGGTCCGTATAAGGTCGTAAGAATAATTCTCTCTCCTTCTATAGTGATATCTATCAATATGAAGTTGCCCGAATTGTCTTTTTCTATTTTGTGTATTTCGTATTCAAAGTTATTATTAAACATAATGGCGGCTACTCCTCTTGCATTTCCAACGTAAGAATTAAACACACATTTATATCCCCATTGTGTTTTTATATATGGTTCTAGTTCTACTCTGAAGTGGGTATCTTGCAGACAATAAATATTATAATTTTTACATTTGAAGTAATTAAGTACGTCTTGACGTTTTTTAGGATCTCCTAGTCCCTGACAGTTTACCGTCATTATTTTTACACACGCCATCTTAAATGATTAAGTTTACTCTTTTTATAGGTGGAATTTTCTATATTTCGAATTTGGTTATACTGGATCTGATAATTGGCACCATTCCCTATCCAGATAATACTACTACTGTAAGCAAAATTCGAGTATTGGCTATAAAGCTTGACGTGCCTTTGACAAAAATAAATAGGAGTCTGAAAAAATACGTGAAGAACAGATAGAAATGGAAAAGAAGTGTTGAATACAAAAAAACAAAACAAAAACAAATCCACACCCTTGCAAACATCGACATGCGTATTCAAACATAGAGAACACAGCAGTGAATTCAAACACACACATTCACACACTACACTAAATACAATATAAAACAAAGGTATTATCATGGGGAATTAACTCCCCCAACCCCAGAATGTTTGATAGGTTATATAACCAGAAGGATTCCAAACTTAATTTAAACCAAATAAATTAAAATATCAATCGTTCGTCTAACACCCATATTCAGTTGTGCATAAATCCAAGAATGGAATTAAATATCTACATGGACACTAATAATGAATATAACTGAATTTAGGATATACATGCACATATACATACATAAATATTACATATATACATAAATATTACAGGGCTTCTAGAAAATGGTAGCCTCACTCGCGTGTTGGCGATTCTCATGGTAGGGTTATTAAGTAATTGCTTAGACCATTGAATGTCCAATGTTGGCTAATGAATTTTGAAAATGATTAATCCCGTCACTAGTGAACAACCCACCAACAACCATATACACACATACACATATATACACATACATATACATACATACACATACATACATATATATACATGTACATACATAAACACATATAAACGTATACCTGCCCACATTACAGGATTAAACGATTTTACTGCACTGATATTTGCGCCACGCTCTCGTACATATCGACTCACAAGCGTATCTGGACGCCAACTCACTCAATCAACTGATTGCCTCACACATAGTTGCACGCGCTTGGGTTTGTGCGCGAGTACTCTAACACCATAATGTTTTTTTCATGGAATTTAGCCTATGTAAGCACTATTCATGCAAAACCCCACAGCTACACATATATGAACACACTTTCACAAATATACACGAATAACATAATCCTCACATATAAACACGCATACAGACAATGTACATATACACATAAACACACATACATAATTACACACAAACATACATACACACACATATATATGGGAAATGGATGAATGAACGAACGAACGAATGAGTGAAAGAATAAGAAATAAATAACTGGATATTAATTTAGAACAGTAATAAGTTTTGAAGAATATAACAACATACAGTACAAGGGATAACGTAAGGCACATTCGGTTACTGTTGACGGTCAGCCATTGAGGTAATACGTTTGATTCTGCCGTCCGACCTTATTTTGGCAAACACGACGCCGTCTCTCGTCCATGCCGACTCAATGTTCTCGTGTGTCTTTGTAAACTGCATACACGACTTTAATTCCAGTCAGCCATTACTCGATATTCAAATGACGTATGCATATAATATGGTGCCGTGTCTTTTCCAAAGGAAGTCTACACCTGGTTTTGTCACAAGTAGCAGAGGAGCCAGTACTCATTTGAGGTGGTTGGTTATGTTGACGTTTGTATGGTTTATAGTCTTCAGTTGCCCGAATGTGATTTTCTAATTACCGAACAGTTTCAGATTTACTTTTTCTTAAAAACCGTTTTGAATATCCCCTAGGTTTTAAAGCACTAAATAAAAGTGAACAAGCCTCATTTAAATTATGTTTGTTACTCGAATTTCTGTGGAATCTAATAATCTGAGATTCAACAATGCCTTTAAAGTGTGGCGTGGGTGAAAAGACTTGTAGTGGAGAAGTTGGTGTGTGTCTGTGGGTTTGAAAAACACTTTGTAGTCTAGGTAACCTGATGTTTCAAAGTGTGTACCTTTATAAATTGTTACATCCAAAAAGTCAACTGATTTATCTGATATTGTGGTCTTAAGTTTGATAATGTCATCCTGTTGATTTAATAGCTCAAAAAAGTTCCAAAATTCCTGTTTGGAATGTGGCCAAATGATAAGTATATCGTCGAGATATCTCTGAGGTACAAAAGAAGTGTTTTACTCGATTTCTTTAAAGCAGCCTCTTCCCATTCGGCGACATAGATAGATGCAAAATGTGGACTAAAACGTTTGCCCATAGCACAACCACACACTTGCTGATACAATTCTCCATCAAACTCAGAATCGTTTCCTTTTAGGCTTAATTATAACAGCTCTTTTAACTGAATCAATGCCCGCATCAGTACTTATGTTGGTGTACATGGAGTCAATATCAAGGGTAACCAAAACAAATGAATCTTTTGAGATTTTGGTTTTTGATAATTTTGATAAAAGATCTTCAGTATTTTTCACAAAACTTTCATGTCTATTTGCAATTGGTTTTAAATGAAAGTCTATGTATTCTGAAATACGGTACGATTCTGATCATCAGTCTGAAATGATTGGACGACCGGGTGGTGTGTTAACATCGGTCCATGTATCGACTGGCTTATGGATTTTTAGAAGTAGATAAAATTTCCGGGTTTGTGATTGTGACCTGGCTTCTAAATATTTTACTTGTTTTTTATTAATATTTCCCGGATCTTTTACACATTGAATAATTACATTGAACTTTTTACAATTAGCCCAATAACTGTTCACACACCCATTTTCAAATGTCTGTCTCCGCCACAGGCGTGCTGGTAACCTAATATAACTAGTTTGTATAAACCAGGATGTTGTGCTGGTATCCTAATATAACTAGTTTGTATAAACCAGGATTTTGTGCTGGTAACCAGGTTGTTGTGCTCGTAACATGCTATAACTAGTTTGTATAAACCAGGATTTTGTGCTGATAACCTAATATATCTAGTTTGTATAAACCAGGATTTTGTCGGACAGGCGATACGGAAAAGTACAGTGAGCTAAAGTTTCCATCTAAATGTATTGGTATTCATATCTTGTTGGTCTACTTTTGGTGATTCCACTGTCCAAAGGAAACCAAGCGAGACCTAACTGAAGGAACGACGCACGCAATACATTCTAATGGGGGTTATATGGCGTCTCAAATGATGAATGAGAAAACTCGCCGCCATCACGCAGTGAGCTACTCTTTTGGATTAGCAGCAAGGGACCTTTCATACAGACAACATCCTACAGATAGGATAGTACATACTACGGCCTTTGTCACACCAAATGTGGAGCTCTGGCTAGAAAGAAATAGCCCAATGGGTCCACCGACATAAAAAGTATGTCACCTCATAATAATTTTAATCTACTTGCAAGAAAATAAGGTGCCACATGGCATTTATGATTTAAAGAGTATGTTAGTAACCTTCATTTTAGCTGAAAATCGCATTCCATTTAAGAAAATAATATTTTACCCTGTACTGGTTTCAACCTCAAGTGTACACCACATATCAAATGTAGACATCGGGGGGGGGGGGGGGGGGGGGTGATTGAGTAGACCCCCAGCCCCCACCCCCGTGCTCCGCCGTGCTTGATACTACATAAAAGTATATTAACTTAGTGGGAATAGATAATAGCACAAATAATCGGTATCGCATGTTACTACCAATTAGACCTGCATTTTTTAAAACAAGACAATGTCTTTGTCTCTGTGTTAAATGTTTGTGGCGGCGTTTTTGTTTTGTTTTTGTTTTATCACAAATATAGGAATCTACACAATAGAAACAAACAAACAGACACAAGAAAACAATACATCCGCAATTTAGTGTAAAATAATTTTTTATTCAATGAATTTTCAATTACATTTTTGTTTTTACTCCAAAGATGTATACTAAATATATTTAGTTGGATAATAAACTAAATTTAATGTAAATTTGTGTGTGTGTGTGTGTGTGTGTGTGTGTGTGTGTGTGTGTGTGTGTGTAAAGATATTATGCCAATTATAATAAACATAATATTTGGCTTAATTGGTTTGTTTTTGAAGTGATATTGGCCAATTCGTTTACACCTTTAGAATATTATAACAGTACACAATTACATACAATATTTTATAAAGTGCTAAACGAAGCAACTAACGGGTTATTCCTTATTTAAAATGTGCAAACCAATATAACTATCAACAATAAAGTTTGATATTGTGTGCCTTATTATTACTCAAAATTATAAACAGCAACACAATATTCAGTTCTTGTTATCCACGTAAAATAGGGATACGTTCAGCGACAATGAACAGCATCGACGTTCAAGAACTATTTGACTGGTTCTCGATTCTGTTTAAATTTAAGCTCAATACAACGTCTGTGATGTTTGTAATTAAAAGGCCATGTAAGTTGAATAAACTGATTGTTGTTAGCGCTGGTAGGTACAGAGTTCACAGCCCGGTACCGGCTCCAACCCAGAGCGAGTTCTTAAGGTCTCAGTGGGTAGGTGTAAGGCCACTACACCCTCTTCTCTCTCACCAACTACTAACTAACCAACTAACAACCAAGCCACTGTCCTGGACAGACAGCCCAGATATCTGAGGTTTGTATCCAGGACAGCGTGCTTGAATCGTAATTATTTCTCGCTCCAGCCAGTGCACCACGACTGGTACATCAAAGGCCGTGGTATGTGCTATCCTGTTTATGGAATGTTGCATATAAAAGATCCCTTGCTGCTAATCGAAAAGAGTAGCCCATGAAGTTGCGATAGCGGGTTTCTTAGATCTCAATATCTGTGTGGTCCTTAACCGTAACCGCGTCAAACGATTAGTGGTTATTCGTGTACTGCTGGATTTTTATATAACAATAACATTAAGTGGTTATCCGTATAGGTGGCCCATCCACAGATAGTAAGCTCACGAATGCTCTTGGAACTTTATGGGTCACCTCGGAAGTTCAACAACAACAACATTTTCAATATAACAACTTTAACATCTGGAGATCATCATGCGTTACACCCACCTGCTCTTCCGGTGGACGAATGGCGGACTGTTCATAAACATCACCATTCCTCTCCTTCCTCACCCCATCATTCCTTCCCATACCTATCCCAACAACCTTCCTTCATATACATTATAAATAATGTGCCCACAATAGCTGAATGAATAACCTGGGGTCGGACCGGTAGGGGTGTGTGTGTGTGTGTGTGGGGGGGGGGGGGTGACTCCGTGTTAGGATGCGTTAGGGCGTAGGCGGTCTCTGCAGTTAGGTTTGCCTGGTAGGAGGCCTCTCCCCCCCCCCCCCTCCCCCGGCGCGCCCTACCCATGGAAATCCGGCCCAGCAATTTTGGGTACTTTCCTGGTATTGGAACGTCAGCAACCTGTCGGCGAAGCCCACCCGTTTGCGAAACCTTCTTCCAGGGCCTAATTTATAAATGCTATTAATTAAATGCATTAATTAGAGCACCGGCCAAAGATGTCCCAATTGGGACATTTTGGGCTACAACATGCCCCTCCATATTCGATGCATATCAGCAAAGCTACGTATGGATCATGCTATCTGCTACAGATACAGACGTAGTTGCCGTAGCTATTGCATCAGTGAGTGCACTTGAGAGATGTGAACAATGGGTGGCTTTTAGTACAGTGTATACATACCTGCTCATGTCATCCCGACCAAATTGGCAAGGCAAAGGGAATGGGGATTAGTTCTTCTCCATTTTGAGAAAAGAAAAATGACCTGTGCATGTGATGGCCTGTATTTATGTGTTGGATGAATGTCATAGTTTGGTTGATATATTGCATATTGTGTTTTAACCACAAACGTTAACGTTGTTGCCTATATGATTTTATATGGTATAGTATAACCTATAATGGTATTCCAGTCGCCTGTCTTGACGGAAAGTCTCGAGTTCGAAAGTCGATCGATCGAGATAGTAAGTCGATCGATCGAGATAGTAAGTCGATCGATCGAGATATTAAATCGATCGATCGAGAAAAATAATTTGATGTGATGTCCTTTCCCAGCCACAAGAAGAAAAGTAAAACTATTTTGGAAATAAATAATTTTTAAAAATACTATTTTTGTATGCAATTTAGAAAACAATCGGCTCAGAAATAAATAACTTGGAGTACATTCCATTGTATGACAAAAAGGCGTTCCCTGTGGGAAGGACTATAAGTTGTTTTTGCAAGTTTCGGGTTCGATGAAGTACTCGCATGATAATTTGTTTCTATGTTGTCTGCCAACAGATCCAGTGTCTGCCCAGAAATATCAAAAATACTATTGAGAGCGAAATGGGATACTTCCAGAGAATGTCTTAGATGGATCGTCAGAATGTTATCAAACATAAATGACCAACAAAGAACTATCTGAAAAAAAGCATCAATAATGTTCCAAGATTCAAAGCAAAGAAGATGAAGATGCGATGTCCTCACAAATAGAACTGAGTTTGAAATGGACACAGGCTGCAAAAGAACTGTCAAACAGGAAAACTGGCTGTATCTAGGGAGAGGGAAGAAGACTGGTCATCACTTAACAAGGACATGGTCATTAAGTATTAAGCATATTGTCTCATTAATTTGATTTTTATTGGAAAATACCTAGTATAACCCTATATGTTTTTAAATGCTTCGTATGGATGATGTCGAGTATCCTATGCTTTAGGTCATTGCCCACAGTTGAAAAAACTAACTGGCTACTTTCCCTCGTAATATTAATCCAGAACTGACGTGACGTTTTGCTGTGGGATTATACTATATTTAAAATGGTTCGTTCTTCAAAACACATCATATTAATATTCACTAACCTTGCGTCACTTGTGGGATTATACTATATTTAAAATGGTTCGTTCTTCAGAACCCATCATATTAATATTCACTAACCTTGAGTCACTTGTGGGATTATCACTAATTTTGCGTCACTTGTGGGATTATACTATATTTAAAATGGTTCGTTCTTCAGAACACAACATATTAATATTCACTAACCTTGCGTCACTTACTTGGGGGTACAGCTCGTAGGACTTTTCTCTTTAAAGATAAATCAATAAATATAATTTATAAGTTCGAATTTCTGTGGCATTCCCTTTGTTAGTTCAACAATACTTTCAAGCATGTGCACTGATGGATATAAGAGAATTAACTGATTTTATTAATATATTAACTGTTAATAATCATTTCCCCAGAGATATAATAAATTATCACTTTAATTTGATATATAAATACCCACCTACCCACGCCGCATTAACAAAAAACTAAACATTTTTGCAAACAATATTCATTCATTCATCTGCGTGCCTATATCAAATTAAACTTCAAGCACGCTGTCCTGAACACACATCTTAGCTATCTGGGTTGTGTGTCCAGGACAGTGAACTAGTTGTTAGTTGTTAGTGGTTCGTGAGAAAGAAGAGGGTGTAGTGGTCTTACACCTACCCATTGAGTCGTTAAAACTCGCTCTGGGTGGGAGCCGGTACCATGCTGCGATCCCTGTACCTAACAGCCTTATGTCCGATGGCTTAACCACGACACCACCGAGGCCGGTTGCAAACAATACATAAATATATGAAAAATAAAGTGTACGTTGTACCAAACGTAGTTTAATCGTTATAACTGCAACATTAGTAATATAAAAGTACTATTATCCTGTTCAATTATTTAGACCCAAAGTTTTTTGCAAATGTTACGTTTATTTCCTATTCGATATTTGTTTTCTTTGCATTTACATGAAAACAAACCCAAACCCCGACAGGTTTTATATACAAATCATCATATAAAATGCACGAAGTTGACTTAATTCCACTTTTTAAAAATCTCTGTGTGTTCGGAATGCACGTTATTTCTCCCAAAAGATTGGGATCTGAGGCTACGTGAAGGCCATTATAGCTTGTTTCACTAAATCAAGGTTATTATTGTTTTGCATTGTCTAATCTTTCCGTTAAACATAAATGTAAACAAACAGAACATGTAACCCTTTCTTGTAGGTGCATTATATTTAATCAATTTAGCTAATGTATTATGTATTTTTATTTTATTATATCAATTCTATATTAGCATACCATACCTAACCTAACACAACTGAGGTGTAGCACAGTAATAAGCACAAATCACCTCACACACCGCAGGAATGTGCTTTCCAAATTTAAAAATAAATTTAATGCAGGGCCGGACCCAGAAGACCGGGGGGGTGGGGGGGGGGGGTGATAAAATGTCAAAGGCCACCAACATCAAATAATAATAAAAATGTTATTTAATTTCCCTCTAAATTGGGGACTCATACGTATATATATATATATATATATATATATATATATATATATATATATATATTATTATTATTATTATTTATGGTGGTGCTAGGGGCTGGGGTTTGGGGGTGGGGTGTTACATTTGTAATGCGAAAAACCAAAGGGCTATTGTTCGGACTCGTATGGGTTCAACCACTTTTTCATCCCGCAGACACAGCCCTGAATGTCCAAAATACGATAGCATTGCTTGGTCAATAACATCATTATTTCGATCTGTGACTGCACGTGCTATTGTAGCAATGTGTAAACCACGTAAAATACAAGTTAGGTAGGGTATATAAATTCATTGAAAATGTAATAGTCGACATTCTTGTTATTGTTATTTGAGGAAAAATATGGGTAAATCGAAAAACACTTCAGTTGATGTAAAATCGTGTATTAAGAACGTTTTCGATTATTTTGAAGATGAATATCAGCGCGGTAGACCTAGGTAT
This sequence comes from Gigantopelta aegis, assembly GCF_016097555.1. Classification (NCBI taxonomy): domain Eukaryota; kingdom Metazoa; phylum Mollusca; class Gastropoda; order Neomphalida; family Peltospiridae; genus Gigantopelta; species Gigantopelta aegis. Next base: position 65,642,917 of record NC_054707.1, on the reverse strand, counting down.
GCTTCTTATCGAATTGTCGATCGAGTTGCCGCTGCACTTAAAGTTTCGGTTTCAACAGTAAAAAGAACTGTGAAAAATCTAAGCTCTACGAATCCGAGCACAGAAATCACTGTTAAAAAACGCGACCGAAAACTCATCGATTTATTTGATAAAGATGTTATTAGACGACGAGTATACAGATTTTATAGAGAGGGCGAATTACCTACATTACATAAGATTAACGTGGCTTTAAGGGAGGAATGTGGAATCAACATATCCATATCAACTTTACGAAGAACACTCCATGACCTCGATTTTAAATACCAACATATGTCTACAACCGGAAAAGTGATTTTTGAGGACACCAACAGGAGACTGTCCTATCTCCATGAAATATCCAGTTTACGAGAACAGGGGTATTTAATAGTGTATCAAGATGAGACCTGGGTGAATGTCAACCATACAACATCCCACCACTGGACAGATATCCACCCGGGCACAAGTACCGCCAATCACCTGCCGAAATCAGACGCTGCTGATCGAGTTCCTAAACTCTGTTCGGTGACTGGGAAGGGAAAAGACTTATTATTTGTCATGCTGGCTGTGATAAATATGGATTGATAGATGGCTGTGAATTGATCTTTGAGGCTAAAAAACAGACGGAGACTATCATGGTGAGATGAATCATGACAATTTCATCAAATGATTTGAAGAACAACTTATGCCTTCTCTTCCAGAACCTTCTGTTATCGTCATGGATAACGCAAGCTACCACAACATATTAACTGAGATGACACGATGTCCTGCACTAAACGCTAAAAAGGAAGAAATTCAGTCGTGGCTACGAAACAAAAATATACCTTTTGAGAGTAACATGACAAAGCCAGTTCTTTATGAACTTGTGAAAAGTAACAAATGTGCACCGCAATTTGTTACTGATGATATTGCTGAACGTCATGGGCACTTGTGTCTAAGACTGCCGCCAAGACATTCTGAACTCAATCCGATAGAACTGATCTGGAGTCAAGTCAAAGGGCACATAGCTCGTCATAATGATGGTAAAATGAGCACGGTGCGGAGAGAACTTGCACATGCATTGAACTATGTCACACCTGCACACTTCTCTGACGCAGTTAAACATGTAATAAAGATCGAAGAAGATTTTAGAAAACAAAATAGTTTTATAAGAAATAAAATACCCCCTGTGATAGTCCCCCTTAACGAAGATAGTGATGAAGAAATGAGTTCGTCGACTGATTAAGTTATTTCTCCATACCCATCAGGAGTATTACTTTAATGTATGCATGGACTATTTAACACCAAAAACTATTTATTTCCATATCATTCACTATCAAACAACCTAACAACCTATAAACTAATCGACTAGAAATGCATATAGACTACACATACATACGAGAGAAATGTTTATTTAACGACACACTCAACGCATTTGATATACGTTTATGTGGCGTCAGACAAAACGGTTAAGGAACATTATGACAGTGAGAAAGAAACTCGCTACCGCCACATGGCCCACTGTTTCCGATAAGCAATTTTGATAAGCAATAAGGGACGTTTTATATGCACCATCCCATAGACAGGATAGCACATACCACAGCTTTTATACATCAGTTGTGGTGCACAGGCTGGAACTAGACACAACCCAATGGGTCCACCATGTGGGATCGATCAGTCGACCTACCATGAGCGAACGCTTTACCTCTGAGCTACGTCCCGCACCATATACAAAAGAAGCCTTAAGTGGAGTTGGGATTGTGCAGAGGGTCACACCTCCACCAATCGCATGCATACCATATTCTTCTCTCTCTCTCCCTATAACCATATAACCATATGTAACCAGGCGTTAAATTATTAATTATCAAAGATTTCAATTAAATATTAATTATAATATATTAAGTATTTTTAAAAACTAATTTGTAGGGAGTGGATCTTTAAATATAAAATAGTTAAAGAAAGGTGTGTTGTTTATTTCATCTTTTGTGTTAGCAGTGGTCATTGTTTATTGTGTTGGGTTTGTTAGTAGTTGTTAATTCACGTGCGATGATGACAGTTCACGCAAGACTGATGACTCGACACCGAGACACGCACTGCATGCTTTTGGACTACGCCCTTTATAACTAGATTTTTCCTAATTGTCAGATTACGATCAGCTTTCATCAGAAGCAGACAGTCAGTACTATTTTATCCAATTATTCTGCAGAGAATCGGTTGATTATTATATATATATTTTATACACTACTGCATTTCCAGTGTCTGATCAAATAGATATTGTGGATGTCTGGTTTTTCCAATTGGTCTACAAATAAAATATTGGAACCACAAGGAGTATTGTCTTTACTTCTTCCCCGGGTTACACATAGATTAAAATATGTTGAGTGCGTCGTTACATAAATCACGTCTCTCTCTCTCTCTCTCTCTCTCTCTCTCTCTCTCTCTCTCTCTCTCTCTCTCTCTCTCTCTCTCTCTCTCTCTCTCTCTCTCTCTCTGTCTCTGTCTCTGTGTCCCTTCAGCGCGCGCGCTTGTGTATTCCACAATATAATTATAATATTTGATACATATTTTTTTTTCAAACTGAGGTTTTGTCACTTGAACTCCCCACCTGAATCCGCGCCTGCTTCATGTTTACAGATATTTTCTTAAATATAGTTCATACTACGATTTGTGCGGATAGGACGATAGAACCGAACATTAGTTTGAAACGCACTATAGAATGATGCTTTTGATATGCAAATGACCGTAGTTATTTATAGGAGAAATAACGTGCATTCCGAACACACAGAGATTTTTAAAAAGTGGAATTAAGTCAACTTCGTGCATTTTATATGATGATTTGTATATAAAACCTGTCGGGGTTTGGGTTTGTTTTCATGTAAATGCAAAGAAAACAAATATCGAATAGGAAATAAACGTAACATTTGCAAAAAACTTTGGGTCTAAATAATTGAACAGGATAATAGTAACATGAGTAGTATACACACATATACAAGTTATTATTTGGTAGGTTAGTCTGTTTTCTTTAACGACACCACTAGAGAACATTGATTAATTAATGATCGACTAACATTTGGTAATTCTGACACGTAGTTATCAGAGGAAATTCGCTACATTTTTCCTAATGCAGTAAGGGATCTTTCATATGCACTTTACCACAGACAAAAAAGCACATATCACGGCCGTTTTTCAGTTGTGGTGCACTGGCTGGAACGAGAAAAAAAACAATCAGTTGAATGGTTCTATCGAGGTGGTTTCATCCTGCGACTCCAGCATCTCAAGCGAGCACTCAGCCGATTGAGCTAAATCCCGACCTATTTGGTAGGATAAACAGATCACGATTCCGACAGCATTGGTGCTTTAGATCACAGCGATTGTCAATTTATTACTTTTCATTCATTAGGCGATTACTGTACTTAGCATATTTAGTTTTAAATAAACACATATTCCCCGCCTTGGTTGTGTATGCGTAGAATGTTTGATACCGTGCTGGACATTGTTATATGTAAGATCAATAGATAGATCAATAGATAAATTCGATTTCAAATCAATAATGAGACTTAGGTGGGGGTTTTTGTTTTGTTTTAAAATAAAAACAATGTGTGTCTTCCAAAAAACGGTTATTTAATATCGCTAAAAATGTTCCTTTCAGGACATTTAATTAAAAAGTTTTTAATCACCGGAGAAAACCCCCCAGACTTCTGGTGTACATATATTTTGTTAATTTGCTTTTATATGAATGGTTAGCTCTGAAATTTAGTTAACACCTATCATGATATTTTTCTGTACGTTATATTCCTAACGTGATTTCTCGTTTTCTGATTGGGGGCTGCGGGGGGGGGGGGGGGGGTGTTTTAAAATCATGTCTCTTTTTTTTTTTCAAGGTGTTGCTAGTTTGAAGTGTGTCAAATTCGTAGCTTAGTGCAGTGAGTTTAATATCACTAAACTTAAACATGAATGTAATCACAAAATAAGATACTAATTATGCCGTTAAATTCCAAAATGAGAGGAAATAAAGTTTTATTGATTGGAGACAGTGGACTGTGAATATTTATCTAATGACTGTGAATAGTTAATTAGTATTAGTAACTTGTGAACGAGAAATATTATTAGTAAAAACCCACAGAAAGCTGCCTCTCCATGGTAGGGCCCAACGTGGAGCGCCAGCTATATAACCGGTATTTTGTTATAATGATAATTGGTTTCTTTATGTGTATTTCTCGCAATATCTTTTCTTTGGCAAACAAAGACTAATGAAATAACTTATTTAGCCATTACATCATATTTAATTATTCTTATTAAATAGACTGTACGGAATTATGAATTTGACATACCCGAAACACAAAAAGAAAGACAGACATGTTTAATTAACGACGCACTCAACACATTTTATTTACGGTCATATGGCGTCAGACATATGGTTAAGGACCACACAGATATTTAGAGAGGAAGCCCGTTGTCGCCACTTCATGGGCTACTTTTTCCGATTAGCAGCAAGGGATCTTTTATATGTACGATCCCACAGACAGGATAGCACATATCACGGCCTTTGATATACCAGTCGTGGTACACTGGCTGGAACAAGAAATAGCCCAATAGGCCCACCGACGGGGATCGATCCTACACCGACCGCGCATCGAGCGAACGCTGTACCACTGGGTTACGTCCTGCCTCCCGAAACCAAACAATAATCTCATGTAATGACTAGGTGATATAAGTTTTTAAACGTAGATGTCATACTGTTGTAGCTAGTCAGAAAATAACTAAATCACGTTCAAAATAGAACAGATGACAAGAGAGAACGTGTTAATTAAAGGCGACAAGAAACCATTAAAACTAGTAAAGATTGGATGGACTAACATAGAAAAAACAACCAGGATAGTGTTAACTATGAATAGTCCTGTGAAAACATTTACACGGTACATGCTTAATGCTTACTGTCTTGATTAGTTTGTACTCACATTTCATTTCAACATGTTTTCGTGCTTATATCCAATTAGGTTCAAGCACGCTGTCACGGGCACATACTTCAGCTATCTGGGCTGTCTGTCCAGGACAGTGGGTTAGTTGTTAGTAGTTAGTGGTTAGTGAGAGAAAAGAAGGTGTTGTGGTCTTACACCTACCCATTGAGTCGTTAAAACTCGCTCTGGGTGGGAGCCAGTACCGGGCTGCGAACCCTGTACCTACCAACCTTATGTCCGATGGCTTAACCACGACACCGAGGCCGGTTTGTATTCACAATGAGCGAGTTTGAACCTTAATTAAATTAGTTCTACCTACCTACATACCTACCTACCTTCTTGATTGGAAAATTGTTTGTTTTTGTTTTTTGTACGTCGGGCTCAATACGTTGTCTTGGTGTGACCGTTTGACACGTGATTCTTGATACCTGGATTTCCTTTTGCTTTTTGGTTGGCCTAAGTACTAGAATCTTTAAGAAACACATGTGTGACAATTCAGAACATTTCTACAGATTATGAAAATCAGTATTTATTCATTTCCATGAACATTTTGAATGGCTGAGACAGACAAATTTGCAAGCGCAAATTCCAAATGATTCGATGTAAAAAAAATTATATAATTTCAAGCATAAACAAAACCAATCAAATATTAAACAAACTACAAGAATATTCATTATTGTAAGAGGACCAAATATCTTTAGTTTCATTGCTGAACTTGTCGTTGCTGTTTAATTTTAGCTGCAGAGTGATTAGTTGGAAGGAAATGTTCTAATTAAAAGGTCGTGGTATGTGCTATCCTGTTTGTGAGATGGTGCATATAAAAGATCCTTTGCTACTAATGGGAAAATGTAGCGGGCTTCCTCTCTAAGACTATATGTCAAATTACCAAATGTTTGATATCCAATAGCCGATGGTCAATGTGCTCTAGTGGTGTCGTTAAACAAACCAAACTTTAACTTTAATAAAATTAGAAGTAGACGCACTCGGATTACCACGTGGTCATACATTGGTATATACTGACAACCGTGATATATTCAACGTAACATGCGGTATAACTAAAATATTAGCACAATCACAGGAGACAGGTATTGAAGCGGACAGATTTTTTAACTTTAAATAACGTGAGTACAACTATCTTTTTTATCAAAAGTGGTATACTTTTTCATCATCTGAAAAATAGTATTTTTTCTATATTTTGACAACTTTATCAGACATCAATCAATTTCGGTGTTTTTGTTAAATATTTAAAACTTTACATTTATTTTTTCACTATAACAAGTACATGATTTATAGAGCTACCTAGTAAGACAACAGAAATAGTTTATTGATGTTCTTGTTATGGATTGAAACCAAATTTTAAACGCCTTACATATGTGGTTAGATGATTTAGAAAACTAATGCTGGATTGTTTTCACCAAAACTCCCTCTGTTATCAGCCTGTACAAGCTACATGTAGAAATATGTATTCATTTTTGTTAGGCGGTGTATAAGCTTCAACTGAAAGTTGTGTGCTTTTATATCTGGTAAGTGTTCATATAATGGCAAAGCATATTGCTGAGAAGTCTTCGGTGATGCTTGTATTAAGATAATAAAAAAATGGGTAGATATAATCACTAAGGTTTGTTTACTTGAAGTTCTTTTGTCAAACAACTTTTGTCACCAGACAGAACCCTCACGTTTGCAGTACTATAATATGTGAAAATTATGTTTGTTTACAATTGAACTTGCATATCAGAATGTACTTATTAATTACAAGAAAATACGCAAAATCTTACTGAAGTACCAAGTTCTAAAATCATATCTGAAGCTGAATGTTACACTCCTGACATTAACTATTCATACTTACCGCTGGTGAACAAATGGGTTCTTATATATTTTCATCTAGGATCAATCCCCGTCGGTGGGCCCATTGGTCTATTTCTCGTTCCAGCCAGTGCACCACGAATGGTATATCAAAGGCTGTGGTATGTGCTACCCTGTCTGTGGGATGGTGCATATAAAATATCCCTTGCTGCTAATCGAAAAGTGTAGCCCATGAAGTCGCGACAGCGGGTTTCCTCTCTCAATATCTGTGTGGTCCATAACCATATGTTTGACGCCACATAACTGTAAACAAAATGTGTTGAGTGCGTCGTTAAATAAAACATTTCTTTCTTTCTTTCGTATATCTCCATAACTACTTCGGTTTTTCATTATATATTGTGTTGCATATACCTGGTGTGTTGTTTGATCCATGATTTTGATTGTTCAACCTTTTAACATATATAGTGGTGTTAAAAGTAGGTCTTTTGCTTGTAATTTCGAAAAAAAACAAACAAAAAAAAACAATGCTGTTCCAACGCACATAGATCGATCCATAATCTGAGAATGATTCTCATGGTATGTTAGTCTATATAATAATGGCAACGTTTCATGCTTTTATCACAAAATACACAACTTATGCCAGTTCATTATTGAACAAGTTGTACCGATTTTTCAGAAACGAAATTCTTACACAATAATTTTTGGAATTAAACATAAACCTAGCGCCAATACATGGGTAATTTGGAATAGGCTACATGTGAATTATTATTAGAGGGATTAAGTCATAAAACGAAATGGCACGTTTTTGTCAACTAGTATATTCTACAAGATAACATTTGAGTTTCGAAAAGGTTATTGACTCGTGCAATTATGCCTTCGGGGGGGGGGGGGGGGGGGGGGGCGTTGCGAAGAGGCGGGACGTAGCCCAGTGGTACAGTGCTCACTTGATGCACAATCAGTCTGGGATCAATCCATATCGATGGACCGATTGGGCCATTTCTGGTCCCAGACAGTGCATCATGACTGGTATATCAAAGTTTAAAGGTTTTTTTTTTTTTAACGACACCACTAGAGCACACTGATTTAATAATCATCGGCTATTAGATGTCAAACATTTGGTAATTTTTACATATAGTCTTAGAGAGGAAACCCGCTAAATGTTTCCATCAATAGCAAGAGATCTTTTATATGCACCATCCCACAGACAGGATTGCACATACCACGGCTTTTGATATACCTGTGGTGGTATACTGGCTGGAACGAAAAATAGCCCAACGGGTCCACCGACAGGGATTGATCCTAGATCGACCGCGTATCAGGCGAACTACTTACTAGTGGGCTACATCCCGCCCCAACTACACGAAGACTGCAATTTCACGGACATACAGCCAAATGTTTTCAGTTTTGGTGACTGTAATTAAAAGACAGCCAATCTCTGAGGACGGCTAGGTAATACTGACGTCAATTCTCCCACTGACAAACTCTCCAAGTTTACGAAGATCATCAGTACAATGTTCCTTTAAATATGCGCCATATGTCATGCTGTGTACCCAGCGTCTTGCCGAGCACACATTAAAATGCCATGTTCGCGATTGTCGGAGAATGCCGTCTCCACAACGATTCTGCTAATATTTGTAGGACGCTTAAATAGTATTTCTATTGTATCGCCCTCTTTTGGTGTTATTGCCCAGAATGCTGAATACTTTCGAATTGTAAGCATTTTGAGGAAGATAACTATAAAAAGCCGCCATGTTTGTATGCACGTCTGCATCTGGATTGTCTCCCTTGATGACTTTAGTCCTGCGTTGGAAAAATGTATTTACCCGTATGTTGTCTCGTGTAATGTTGGTGAAGAATGAATGCTCGCCCATGTGTTTGAACAGGGTTGGTATTCGTACATGCCGGTCCTTCTGCATCACCAGTCGAAGGTAGTGGGGCATGAGGAACTCACATGGTTGCTCGTTAAAATATGTACGTAGAAGAATCGCCAGCTTCAAGTCTGTGAACTCCAACACAGAAAATTCGAGCATTGCCCCACTCCTGTAGTTCCTCAAGATTAACGTTGACTGCAAGTCGAAGTGCGAACATAAGTCAACGTTAATCTGGCGAAGGCATTACGCCATTAGCAGTCATGATAATGTTCTGTACTAATTAATACCCATCGCATTAAGCCAGCAAAAAGCATAGATTATTTTTTAATACAAAGTAAATCACCATTGTCAGTGGTCGACATAACTGTATCATGTTTTGTCCATGCATTAACCTACGTACAGAAATGATAATCGGAGGGTTTTCTTAGTTAATTGGTCTATCGTGTAGATACCTCCACCTGTGATTCCCGATTGGCAGGTGTATATTTGGTAGGTAACCAGACGGCGCAATTAATTATCGCCGTCTAGACCGATATTATTAACATCACAGGGCATGGTGAAATAACTTGCCACCCCTAAAATGGTAATGGACATTATCAGCAGTCACACTTTATTACTGTAAATAAGTACTTTCCCCATCTAAAATTACAGAATTGACCAATTACGTGGTCCCAAAGAAAATGTTTCGTTTGTTTCTTTTGTTTAATAACACCACTAAAGCACATTGATTTATTAATAATCAGTTATTGGACGTCAAACATATGGTAATTTTGACAGTCACAAAGCAGAAACCTGCTACATTTTTCCTTTAGTAGCAAGGGATTTTTTAAATGCACCATCCGATAAACAGGATAGCACATACCATGGCCTTTGATATACCAGTCATGGTGCACTGACTGGAATGAGAAATTGCCCAACAGGGATCAATCCCACACCGACCGTGCATCAGGTGTGCACTTTACCACTGGGTTACGTCCTGCCCTCCCCAAAGAAAAGAAACTTATCACTTGGGTATCATGAGTGGTAGTTTTTGCTCCAACATAGCCTGCAAACTGAAATATATTTAGTTAATAGTTTATTATATTATCAAGTCATTAATGTTGTTATACAAGTCTGAGTGGTCGTGTTTGCTCAAACGTAGCCTGCAAACTGAAATATATTTAGTTAACTTTTTCTGAAGTATTATAATAAATATGTACAAACAAAAAACAAAACAAATCATAAAAAGTCAAGAAAAATATTTTAATGCATATCAGTATAAGGTAGTTTTAGTTTTAGTCCCTGATACAAGACAATGCATACAGTATTACAGCTTAAATGACATAATCTACTAGCAGTTATTCCAGAAATTAATCACATGGGAGTGGTAGAGTGGATTATTTATATATGGATGAGGGTTCGTGCCATTATTTTACAATAAAAATGAGAAATCCCTCCACGTGACAATTATTTCTGGAGATGCCTTAGAATACCAGTGTCTGTATATTCAATGTGTTTATGGTCGTCTTAATATTTGTAAGAAGCCCAAACAGGATTTTGTCTTCAAATAATTTCGTACATACGAAAAAAAATGTTTTTAGGAAATAAAATGAAATTTAACCCAGTACAAATATTAGAATGATCAGAAACATGTTTAATATACAGCCACTAATATTTTATGCAGAAAAATATATTTGATGTGTAATTACAATCGTTAGATTTGAGTCTAGTTTTATTTCCATAAGTAGAGGCACTGAACTCATTCAGTCATTAATAAGTTACTTACATGTTCAAAGCAGACACATAAACCAAATTTTTAAATACAATGTTGTATAGTACAACTGCTTTTCTGTGTGGACTCCCATCTTATATCACGGGCACTCATGAAAAACAAAAGGGTCCAACTGCAAGCATTTTCAAAATCTAGGTAAAGTAACAAGAATGATGAACATAAAGATCACATAACTAATTTTATGACACACATAAACAGATTATAATAACTCTACCAGTTCATAGATATTGCCATGAATACCAATTTTAATTTGTTTAAATTTAAAAATCATAACATATCTCTTCACCCCCCCCCCCCCCCCCCCCCCCCCCCCCAAGCAGGTACAGAACCCGCGAGAGGTCACAGGAGGTGCCCTATCTACCACATCTTGAAGTGCCATGATAATCCAATCTTTAGCAAAGTGATACATTGGTCACCTTGGTGTTTCAGAGGAAAACGGCCATATATAATACATGCGATGTACTTTTGAATATTGTAGGTGGCCAAGTATACTTTTATAAAAAGACCCATTCATAGACATTTTACTAAATGGTGTGACCAAACTACAGAACAATAATGACATGCAACCATATATAAAATTTGGCACAACCCCAACCCCTCCTTTTTTTTACTTGTATTATTGCCATCATTTGTAGCCTCCCTCCCTGCTTGACATTTAACCACCAAGTTAAACTTCTACCACTTCTCTTGCCATCCCCCAAATCCCAACCCCACCTTTTATATTTGCATGTTGCCCCACCGCACAACTCGTAGGCAATGTTGTTGCCCCCCAATCCATTATAAATTCTTGGCTATGCCAGTTTTTTTACAAGTTCTATGACGAATGAAAATGTATATAAAATTACCAATTTAATTTACAAAACTGTAAACAATCTGCACTGAAAACAACTTTGACACATGCTGACACTTACATATACTGAATGTTCAAGCAAGTTCTCATGGGCACAAACCCTGATTTTACTAGACTGGATACTGTCACATATAGTTGTTATAAATTGTTACCTATACATGTGTATACACAAGCACCACAGTGAAAAATAGTTCACCAGTCAGTCAACAAATTGCAATGTCTTTACATAGTCTGCGAAACCCTGCATCCTCGACCTGTCTAACATAGAGACAATGACTTTGCCACCGATTCCAGAAGGTTAACTAGTCTCATATTTTACAATGACAATACAATATGACATGGAGATAAAAAGAACCATAAAGAATGAACATAAACAGGTACATGTATTACAATCACATTTTAAAGTTTCAGCCAATCAACAACCGCTTTGAAACAATGGACTGCTTCTTATAACTTTACCACCAACATGTGTTCAACTTACAGAGGTTGATTCACAGAATAATTCAACCAATCAACAGCTATATCTTTACTTCATATGGCTTTCATGATATTATAAGCAATCAGCAGTGATTGGTTTTCCTTCAGATGGTTTTAAACTTTCAACCAATCAACAGTGATTCAAAGCACAGGCTACTGATGGTTTACAATCCAGAGTGGCTTCATTAATCAAAACTGTTATACAGAATGTTTCAAAATACACAGAACCAAATCAATTGTTCTTTTATTTTTAAGTCTGTTTTTAAAATGAATATTGTTGTTTCATTATTTGGCAGTGATAATGATGACAATAATATTCATAAATATTCTGACTTAAGGTGCGTGTGCAGGGGGAGTGTTTCAGGGGCCTCCCTGATCAAGCAAATTAAATTTTTTCTCAATATATTTTCTGAGGAAGCTTGACTCAATCCCCCTATAAAGTTTGATCATCACAGTAGAGACACCCCTACCCTGCTAAAATTCATATAGCAAATTCAGTTCTTAACCATCTGCATTTGTGCCAAAGATATTTTCTCAGAAAATAAGCTTTTCTGCCATTTTCTTATTTAAGCTGGCTCTCTTTCAAACATTCTTGTAACAATGAGATGCAGTCTCAAATTACAAAATGGAAGCCGCCATACTCTTATACCATCTCTATGTCCAAAACAGAATGCTGGCTGCCATGGCAACACAACATGCTGCCACATAAGGACTTTTCCGTTCACCTGGAAAAAACAAATCAGTTATCATAACAAAGTGTAACAGTGTTGGTAGGTTAACTTATCTGTTACAAAAGCAAAATTTAATGTACAGTATGAAATAATCTTTTAGAACATTGTCCAGCAAATATTTATCGCATTGTGATTCACTAACCAAATTTGATAGATCACTAAACAATTAAAATTGATTAGCACTGTATAATTTTTTTTTATAACAAACTGTTCCCTGTTGCCAGTTACCAAATCAAAACAAAAAACTGATTTAAAAACTGTAACATGCAACAATAGCGTTTTTCCTAAAAATTTGGCAAGACATGGTAGATTAAACACTTTGGGGAAATTTCACCATTTTCAGGACACTCCCTCCCCCATTAAAAACAAAAAATTAATTGAAATAAAAATAAATGTAAATTTTAATGTTCTTACTTTAATAAATGAATGGCAAAATATATAATGGATATTTAATTAATTAATAATACATTTTCCAAGTGGGTTTTTTTTATAAATGCAATTTTTTAAATAATGATTGAAAAAGGCTTGTTTAATCTCAGAGCAACATGGCTCTGATTAAGACAAGATGGCGATTGAGTACTGAGGTATGGTGGTGCACCATGCTAAAACAAGCTAGTAAAAACATTAAACTTTTTTAACAAGTGACAGAGAGCTGGTACTGACCACGACATGTGGTTCCATCTACCATCTGTAAGAGGACTGCCACTGTATAGCACATGCCAGTACAGGCTAATAATAAGTTTTCTATAGCTTCCATAAATAATGGCATGTCTGAAGGTGCAAATGGACGTGTAGGACAGTATTTCAAGAAGAACCATAACTATTTTACAGAAATATTGCTCAAATTATTTTAAAGGCAAAGTACTTTTAATATTTAGGGACTACATACCTATCCTAGCAAACTTCCAAAATGTTCCCAGCACTCTGAAAAAAAGAAAAAATTAAATACATATATGCATTATCTCATAAAAAATAACACCACATCAGCGCTAACATACCAGACCTGTCGACCTTTAGTCAAGAGAAAGCAGGAGGTGTGTGTTGAAAAAGCAGAAGATGTTTTAAATGCACACGATTTAACACAAAATCACACACAATTTAACACAAAATTGCAAGTTAAAAAAAATTATTACAATAAGTTATATGAACACTACATAATGTCATCTATACTTATAATTAATTAATTTAAAAAAATCATATTAATTATTATTTTAATTGTTTTTAAGTTTAAATATTATTATGATTTAATACATATTTTAAACAAGAGTACCGGTGAGGTACATGATATGCCTGTTAATTGTATCACAGTAATCTAGTAATTGTGTGTGACACACCACCATCCCAAGTTGTTCCTACATGTGAGGTTTGATGGTTCTGTATGCATCTGTATGCAAGATATGGTCCGGACAAGAGTTAACAGAGGGACGTACGTACAACGCCATACCACAATACAACCCATCATAGCCAGGCATATAAAGAACTCTTTTATCCAAAAATGTTAACACGAACAAGAAATATAAATATTCATTGATACATTTACAGTATTACACTTACAGGTTATGTAACATCATCATTATGTGTGGTTTGTGAAAAGAACCTACATAAGACAAATTTATATCAATCTTATAATTAATATTCAGTTTTTACTATGAGGAACAGTGGTGTAGTACTTATTTAAAATCACCATAGCGATGCAATAAACATTGTATTTCCACTAATCATAAGTAAAACCTCATTACTGACATTGTGTGAAATGTACCAGAATTATACCCATTTCTGTGACTAATTTTATGTAAAACACCACATTTGTTAATTGTACAAAAATAATCCCTTGAAGTGTACTCTTGTTACTAACATTTGACTGCATACACATACAAAACTGACTGATACAAGTAGTGTATTGTTAATATAGCTAAGTGGTCTTTTCATTGTCTTGCTGTGACATGTGACATTTGACATTGTATGTATCGCTGTCAACTTTAGCACTTCAGTCATAGCTGCATTACGTAATCTTGTGGGGAGACCAGTGGGAAATTAGAGGTGTTATTAGGATTCCGACTATATTGGATAGTTTTATATATGGCAACACTGAATGTCAATACATAGCCACGGTAGCTTGAATTTTTTTAATGCTTAGAAAATAAGGATTTTCCATTTAGAAACTTGTTTTCCCGGCGGGAGACTTGATCAAATATGATCAAGTCTGTAACATACACTCATAAATGTGATATGCAGAAGCCTGCATGAGACCTGCCCATAACCAAATTAGCAAATTCTTATGCAAAGAGGCTACAACATTTAATATATGGCTTATAAAATGTGTGTAAAATGAGGTATTTCATAATATTTTTCAAAGAAATTATACTCTATATATATCTAAAAATTGGCTAAAACAAAATTAATCCTGTTATGATCCCTGCTCAGTCAATGATTTGTTGTCACCAGCCTCAGAAGTGACTGGCTGAATAAGGCCTATAGAACAAATATGCGTGTTTCTGGTTTCCCGACCTACCCTAATTTTATGTAGTGACCCTTAAATATTTTGAAGTAAAAAAAAATAATAATAAAAAAAAAATTGTTTGTTTTTAAAATCATGATCCCTGATTTTTTACAACTGGCAAACTAGATTCGGAACACCTCAGCTCATTATGGTTTCTTGGTTTCATTCGATTTAAAAAAACCAGAAGTTCCTACCAAGCCTATTTTTTTCAAGGATGATACCTGAAACACACATTATTTTTGTTTAAGCCTAAGCTATACTTCTTCACAATCCTTATGTATTTTTACTTTGTTCCAGGCAGCTGTCTTCAAATATTTATAGATCTACACAAAGCAGCTGGATGAGGTTTGCCACTCAAGACCATTGAAGTCTCAGTGTGATCACTTACAATTCCTAAAATATCTACAAATCACTCTGGGTAGCACTGACAAAAAAGACTTACCCTGTTTTGTTGCGGTCGAGAAGACTTGGTGCGATGGCTCTCAGGTAAGTACAGGTACAAATGAGAAGCAACACAACTGTCAGCAGGCTTTGAAAGTTAAACAGTGCCGACTGAAAAGATAAAACATATTCTAAAATTTAAATGTTTTGTTTGTTTTCAATGTGTTCCAACTAGTTACTTTATTTATATTAGTACATCTATTAGTAAACAGACTTTTGGAGTGCGAGAATAATCGCACTTTAATTATCTTAATCACGCCTCTGTTAACTTCTAATCTGAATACAAGGGATATGAAATATCATGTCCCTGTAATGTGTATTGTTGGATCAAACCACACTTCCATTCTTAGAGGCAAATTCCATTTGTCTACAATCCATATGTCCACAATCAACAAGGCATTGAGTGATCGGTTACGCACTCATACGGAAGACTAATAAATGGAATCAACTCAGGAAAGAGTTCGACCCGTTCCCCTCTATATCAAAGGCTCTAAAGATCAACCCTAACCTAGCCCGAGTACTCTGACTGTAAGAGAGCTAGACAGACATTTGGACATAAACATGCTCTCATTACAGTCAGAGACCAAGCTATGTATTTTTTTGGCAATTGCCGACAACCAAAAAGTTGTCAAAGATTTCCGCTCTAATACCACAACAATCCTATGTTTGATGTCAAATGCAGTTACATTGATCATTTTCGAGTTACTTGATTAAAAACATTTCAGATATTAATCACTAATACACACACTACAGAAAGAAACCCGACAGCACCCACATTTAGCTAAGCTTCGGCAAACTCCGGACAACAGAATTCTTTGCGTCACATGATCGCCCACTCAGCCATGCCGTCTTCCAGGGGCCGTCTCAAAATGACAAGTGCCCGACAATCACAAAAAAAGTTTGTTTTGTGTAACGACACCACTAGAGCACATTAATTCATTAATCATTGGCTATTGGATGTCAAATATTTGGTAATTTTATCAGTGTTAGAGAGGAAACCCGCTACATTTTATCATTAGTAGCAAGTGATCTTTATAGGCCTATGCACTATCCCACAGACAGGATAGCACATACCACGGCCTTTGATATGCCAGAGTGGTACACATACCAAGCAGGCATACAACTCGTAAACGAAATACTTTTTTGACCTTGAGAAAACATGAATGAAATATTGTTTCTGTGTGTGTGTGTGTGTGTGCGCGTGTACCATTCTCTGTCGCTTTGGTGATTGTCCACAGCCCAGTGGTAAAGCGCTCAATGGATGCGTTGTCGGTCTGGGATCGATCCCCATCGGTGAGTCCATTGCCCTATTTCTCGCTTCACCCAGTGCACCATGACTGGTATATCAAAGGCCGTGGTATGTGCTTGCTAGATCACTTGCTACTGATGGGCGATCATGTGACGCGACGTCACGATATAGATCGGTGAACTTAGAATTCTGCTGTCCGGAGTTTGCCGAAGCTTAGATGAATGTGGGTGCTGTCGGGTTTCTTTCTGTAGTGTGTGTATTAGTAATTAATGTCTGAATTTTTTTTAATCAAGTAACTCGAAAATGGTCGATGTAAATGTATTTGACGTCAAACATAGGATTGTTGGGGTATTAGAGCGGAAAGCTTTGAAAACTTTTTGGTTGTCAGCAATTGCCAAAAAAATACATAGCTTGGTCTCGGACTGTAATGAGAGAGTGTTTATGTCCAAGTGTCCGTCTAGCTCTCTTACAGTCAGAGTACTCGGGCTATCCGTAAACCTAACCCTATCCCTAAAACTACCTTAACCATTGAAAGGGGGGTACGGGTTGAACTAATGCCTCTAATCAACCCATTTGATTACGCATTACTGATTATGCATATGCTTGCGGATTATGGACAGTGCCATGGTTTTGCACCTAAATCTCATTATTTTGTTTAGTGCGATTTTCCCCCGTTTCAACATTTTAAGTTGTGCAATTTTTAACGGGGTCCTCTTGGGTCGGGTACGTTTTGGACATGCTCATATGCCACTAGAGCTTCGAGCGTGTCTGTCCCGAGGCCGGTCTCTGAATAGCCAGAAATCTGTCTCCGGTCCTCTTTTCTTTCTTTTTTTCAAAGGAGTTTGAAGGAGTAGCCTACACAATATCACAATATAATTAAACTGAAGGGTTCATTAATGACCGATCTAGATTCAATACATGTAACACTGATTTTGTATCATAAAATGAATATGAAACGTTGGTGTATGCGATTAAAATAAGATTAAATATGTAAAATAACACAGATACAAACCATTATTGACAACGTGGAGACACTTCCTACTGTTGACTGGTAATCAATCGACAATAAAAATTGTAAGTAAATGCGTATCAAAAGCAAGAAAACCAGTTAAAAGCACTTGTCAGTTTTCTGTTTTGTTCGTTTAAATAAAATGTCATATAGACAAATGATGTTTGAGGAATATTTGTAATAGGTAAATGTACACGAATTAGTGTGGGGATTTTTGGGCAATATAACAGCATTATGAATTTTAAGTATATTTAATTTCATAATTTATTGAAAGTCATATGTTATGACGCAACATGATGTTTTCGTGATCTGCCTAATACCGTATCGGTGTAATCAACTTATTTTCTGTTTAAAAATTATTGTTGTTCTTTTTATCATTGATGGGAAAGATATCCGCTGGGGCAAGACTTCCGAACGTTCCAGCATTCAGTTCATTCAGGGTTAGGTTTAGGGTTAAGGTTAGTGATGGTATTAACATGCATGCTGGTAGCCCGAGTACTCTGACTGTAAGAGAGCTAGATGGACATTTGGACATAAATACGCTCTCATTACAGTCAGAATGTCCATCTAGCTCTCTCCGTCACCATAATTACAAAGCTCAGTGACCTATTTCGAAACGTAGATCACGTGATCGCCACTGGGCTATTCCACCTAGTAGACGGAATGGCTGAGTGGGCGATCATGTGATGCAACGTCACGATATAGGTTGACGAACTTAGAATTCTGCTGTCCGGAGTTTGCCGAAGCTTAGCTGAATGTGGGTGCTGTCAGATTTCTTTCTGTAGTAGGTGTATTAGTGATTAATATGTGGATTTTTTTTTTATCAGTTAACTTGAAAATGATCGATGTAAAGGTATTTGACATCAAACATAGGATTGGTGTGGTATTAGAGCGGGAATCTTTACCAACTTTTTGGTTGTCAGGAATTGCCAAAAAAATACATAGGTTGGTCTCTGACTGTAATGAGAGCGTATTTATGTCCAAATGTCCGTCTAGCTCTCTTACAGTCAGAGTACTCGGGCTAGCATGCTGGAAGTTAGCAAGTCTTTCCCCGCCTACCCCCCCCCCCCCCCCCTCCCATCAATGTTGAATTTAAAGAGGGATTTTTTTTTATGGGGCTTATATATGGAATTAATGAGTGTGTGTTGGGGGGGGGGGGGGGCGGATATTTTGCCCAGGGTTAGTCACTTAGTGGACCAGTTTTAAGAATGCTAGGAAAATTCCAGTGCAAAATTGCTATTGAAAAAAAAAGAAGAAATGTTTTATTTAACGACACACTCAACACATTGTATTTACGGTTATATGGCGTCAGACATATGGTAAGGACCACACAGAGTTTGAGAGGAAACCCGCTTTCGTCACTACATGGGCTACTCTTTCCGATTAGCAGCAAGGGATCTTTTATTTGCACTTCCCACAGGCAGGATAGCACAAACCATGGGCTTTGTTGAACCAGTTATAGATCACTGGTCGGTGCAAGTGGTTTACACCTATCCATTGAGCCTTGCGGAACATGCTATTGAAAATGTTTTGTTTGAACTTTACTATTGCACCTGAATGTATTTGAAGAAAATCTTGTGATTAAAACATTGTACCTTTTACGAAATATTGATTTTAAGTAAAATGACGGTAAGATATGCTATATTTATTGTATACAAAGCCAAAACAAGGGTGTCAAAAGTGACTGTCGTCAATCTTAGTCAAAATAATGAAACTATTAGCATTAGGTGTAAGAAACTACATGTACCTGTGTGTGTATTTTAGACACAATACTTAATAACCCTTTAATTTAGTTGTCTAAAATGGTGAAAGTGACAGTTTTGAACTCTTGTACTCCAGACCTATTCTCACAAATAAAAAGAATACAACCAGAGGACGCTCAAACTTGGTTTTGGTTTTTGTTATTTTAAATAAATTAAGGAAAAACCTTATCTTAGCCAGTGCTTTGCGACTGGCATGTTAGAGCTGTAGGGTGTGCTTTCTTATTTGTAGAAAATGCATATTATAAAGTATTTCTTGCTGCTATAACAGGAGTCTGTTGATGTCGGTAAACTTGTTAAAATTAGTACTTTTGATACTTTTTAGCCAGACAAGAATGTAAAAGAAAAAACAGCAACAAGTTTTTTTGCACCTCAAAACATTCTTTATTTGATATAGAAAAGAAATGGTTGAAAGAAAGAATGAAATGATTGTTTGTCTAACTGTAGTAAAGTTATATATATATATATATATATATATATATATATTTATATCTACAGTCACACCTCATTACATTGACCATTGTTACAACAACATTTACACCATCTGACCACAATTTGTCAGGAACAAGCATACATCAATGTCATTCTGTTCATTACACCAGAATTCAAGCCTTTTGACACCGACAGAGTAAATTAGGAACAAATGTGCATCCGACACCTGAAAACACTTAATTACAATAAAAATATAATTTCAATGATTTAAAAACTGATTAAATTTGCCACCTGTAATAACTGCTCACCACCAAAGGCAGCAGTAGGGGAGGGACATGTTAGTTGATCCACCCCTTCCCATTGGTTTCTGAATAGAGACATGTGACATTTGGCACCATATTTGGAGAGGCCATGACCCTGTGCCTCAATGATGTAATGGTCAGGCAGCAGGCACACTTATGTAAATTTTGCTTTGAAAAAGACATTTTAAAACAGGAGAAAGTAAGATTCATCACTCAAGGTATATTGATTTATATCAAGAGAATCATAAATATTTTGCATGTTCCCTCACTTGTGATTAAAACATTGTATTACTGTGTATTTCCATGAACAGTTTGGGTTAAGTTTGTGCCACCATTTTAACATCATGGATTAAAATATTAAAATGGCCAGTATTGGGCAAGTTGTGTCAGTCTGATTGGGGTATGTTGATCCATGAACAACTTACCCTATTGTGTTTTCTAAATATGATCAACTTACCCCTATAGTCTTTTTTCCAGTATGTTTTTTCCATATTCAAAATGAAAATTTTCAGTCTTATACTCACAATGTTTATCAGACATTCCTATATGCTTAATATGTTTGGATTTTAAAATTACGATGTTTGAATTTGTTTGCGTTCGAATAAAACAATCTTCATGTGTGATCTTACTAAGTGGGACTTACAGATATACAGAATAACATGTGTCAAGATGGAACATTCAAGTAATTTATGTTTGAGACAGGATTTGAAGTTAGTTCTCAAATGTTAATGCATTCTTATTGACTTTATTCTATGATTTAACGTGATTGATGGTATCTTATATAGTCATGAAAGTATATTATTATTTGTGTTATATGTTCTCGAGAAATTTCTCGTAGTAGGCTATTGTAGAGAAACATATTCAAAATGAATGTTTTCAGTCGTACAATATGTTTATCAGACATTCCTATATGCTTAATATGTTTGGAGTTTCAAATTACTATGTTTATCATGTTTGAATTTGTTTGCATTCAAATAAAACAATCTTCAAGTAAAGTACAGTATATTGATCAACTTGCCCCTTGACCTGGCACCCAGAAGGTGGGTTATTTGAGCCATTTTTTATAAAATGTTTGATAACCCACTATTATGCAGGGACACGACTAACTTATGATAACTTGACTAGAATGTGTGCACAACTGTATGTTGCAAACATTAGACTATAAACCATCACCTAGCATGTCTTAATTCAAGCACTGGACTTGTTAACAGTAAAAATTGGCTCAACTAACCCGTTTTTCCCCTACACACCACACACATGCAGCTACTTTACATCCTTGATCTTGTCGCAAGCCAACAAAGTGTGGTAGTGTTGGTACAAAGTGCTCCTACTGGCAGTACCCAGTGGGAATTACCTTATTAGCTCAGTTGGTACAGAGCTGGACTCTCATACTAAAGAGTCATTGGTTCGAATCCCCTCAGTGGAAGTTGATTTTTCTGTGTTACAATGTTACAAGAATGCAAATTATAACCCAGTCAGGACCCAAAACAGTTCAACTGCCTGTGGCCAACAGCTCCAAGACGTAGCTTCCCTTGAGGGGGGAGTGTTGGTATAAAGTGTTCCTACTGGCAGTAGCTAATGCGAATTTCCCTATTAGCTCAGTTGGTAGAGCAATGAACTTTCATACTGATCGAATCCCCTCAGTGGAGGTTGATTTTTCTGTGTTACAAAAGTATCACCTGATTTTCAAGTTTTTTTATATCTGCTAAATCGGGAGCCATGTATTGTCTTTGGGTCATTCCATGTCCACATTTTCGCCTAAAACAATGACCCTCTCGGATTTCACTTCAACTTTATACTCTAGTTAGGGCTCAGGAAATAGCCTTACAGCCAAAAATTTAAACCCATCGGTCAAGCGTTTTCTGAGATAAAGGGCAAAGTAGGAAGGTGACTCATCTATTATTTTAAAGTTTTTTACAAGAACAAATTTTGGTGAAGGCTCTAAAATGTATAATATATATTTTCAAACTGACCTTCACCTTCACCTCACTGAAAAAAAGAAGAAAGAAATGTTTTATTTAACGACGCCCTCAACACATTTTATTTACGGTTATATGGCATCAGACATGGTTAAGGACCACACAGATTCTAAGAGGAAACCCGCTGTCGCCACTACATGGGCAATTAGCAGCAAGGGATCTTTTATTTGCACTTCCCACAGGCAGGATAGCACAAACCATGGCCTTTGTTGAACCAGTTATGGATCACTGGTCGGTGCAAGTGGTTTACACCTACCCATTGAGCCTTGCGGAGCATTCACTCAGGGTTTGGAGTCGGTATCTGGATTAAAAATTCCATGCCTCGACTGGGATCCGAACCCAGTACCTACCAGCCTGTAGACCGATGGCCTGCCACGACGCCACCGAGGCCGGTTCACCTCCCTGAAATGCATAATCTCAGATGTTTTCAACAAGTCCACAGAACATAGATGTATATTCGTAGAAAAGTCCTTGTAAAGCTCAGGATGGGCACTTGAAGGGTTTCTGAGAGTCAGTTATGTATACATGGGTACTCTATTCATCTTAAGTCACACTTAATGTACTACAATGAATAGTACTAATCTACATCAGGTGCCACTTTTAAAATGAACAGACTATATAGTGTAATGTATTTGGCATATTATTTCATTTCTAATTAGAATGCTTCAGTGTGCGATTTTGGTTTTAAAAATTGAAGTGTCATAAGGTCTCCCTGTTTGCAGTTCTTTAGAGCCCACCACTAACACAGCGAGCCCTGCTGTGCATCTCCAGTAGAACAGAAGACACACTAAATGCTGGGCATGAATCTGTGGAAAAGATCGCTGTTCAAGACAGGTTTCCCAGGATTATGAGATATATGTTGATTGTGTCATTTTGAAGAATCAATGTAATTTGTACAAATAATTATATGATTTTTGCGAGCCTTGGGCTCTAAGACTCTCCTCAAAATCGCACACTGTGCTTTATCAGAATATGCGGTACTCATTATGGGATTCCCCACTTGGAAATTTGGGAAATCCCCACTAGGGAAACTTAAATTGTCTTCTTACATCTGAAATGTGCTCTAGTGGTGTTGTTAAACAAAACAAACTTTAAACTCTTACATCTGGAAATTTCTGGAAGTAGTTTCAGTCACATTGTTCATAGTAATCTTTGTTCATGCAACAAGAACATATAAGAGTTGCAACTTTCTTCATGTGATATCTGATTCTTAGTTTTCCAGTGCTGAGGAATCATACAAATACTCTCAAACCTCATTGGCTGCAATTGTTATGCAACTATGGATACTAGAGTAAAGGACTTAAACCTGCTTAAAAAGTGTGCTGATCCTCAGAACAATCACCCGACTAAACGCAAGACAAAGGGTTTGCAAAATGTCAGTGAAGAGCTGGCTTCAAAAAGTCCAATTTGGGGACTGACCACACAGCATAAATTGTGTAAGCAGTGCAGAGAAACTCTATCCTTGCTCCCTCCTCCTGTTGGGGGTGGGATGCAGCCCAGTGGTAAAGCGTTTGCTTTATACGCGGTCGATCTAGGATCGATCCCTGTTGGTGGACATATTGGGCTATTTCTCATTCCAGCCAATGCTCCACAACTGGTGTAACAAAGGCTGTGGTATGTACTATCCTGTCTTTGGGATGATGCATATAAAAGATTCCTTGCTGCTAATAAAAAAGAGTAGCCCATGAAGTGGTGACAGTGAGTTTCCTCTCTCAATATCTGTGTGGTCCTTAACCATAAGACTGATGCCATATAACCATAAATAAGATGTGTTGAGTGCATCGTTAAATAAAACATTTCCTTCCTTCTTTCCCTTCTCCTGTTGTGGAAGAACATCAGTCAGAATTCTCATCCTGTAGTCAGATGGATTCTCCACAGCCAAGGCCACAGTTTGACTTTCATTCTGGAGATGAATTTGAATGAATAAGAAGGTGAAGCTGGTAATTAAGGTTTAGTCATTCTATTAAAGGAATAATCTCGGATGTGTCTTGTGTTTATTTGATTTAATACTGTACATTTGTATTACGTATAGCAATGACGATTCTGATGATGAACCGTTATATGTAAGTTGGTGTGTTGCCAAAAAGGAACAGAAAAAACAATTGCTTGCTTTGAACAATTTCCAGAATTAGGGGGTGTGCACGTTGACAATTTGTGGAAACCGATGCATGATTTAGAAACGTGCTGGACAGAAGCATGTACCAGTTACAGGATTTTTAAACAAGTATATGACTATTGACAGAGAATAGACCTTGCTTTATTGATTATACTTTAATAAATTATTAGGCACTTTGTGTACTTTAAAAATTCTTTTATTGGAACAAGGGAGATAACTTGATAATTTGTTGCAGTGGCAAATTGGATATAATGACAAAGTGACCCAAGGACAAACAGGTTCATTGTAACAAGGTCTGACTATATGTATAAAGCATAATAGGCATGAAAGTAATGTAAATTTTAGAATGAATTTGTTTTTAGGAAAATGGTTCCATTTTCAATTCTCAGTGAAACAATAATATAGATGTACCTGTGTTCATTATAACAAGATTTATTGATTTTGTTTTAGTAAAAATGACAACCACTTGTTTTGTGAAGATTGAGACAGCCCCCAGGAAGTCATATTATCTGTTGTCTGAACTCAAGGATGGTGGCAAGGAAGGCTTCAAACTTACCATCACAGATGGAGAACGAGTTTGGGCTGGGCAGGGTGAGTTAATGAACTCCAGTTGGAGTAGGAACTGACCTGAAGGGGTGAGATGAGACGGTTTGTTTATACCACCACTCACACTGAAAATTTTACATCCTGCTTCTGGGACTAGATGAATAAATGACTTTTAAGAGTTAAAACACTACCATTTTACTTTATTAGGTTTTATAAAATTAAGTTTTTGTTGTCTCCGCTTTCTAATTCTCTCTCATTAATTTTTCTCAGCTCTCTCCAGTTTACCTGTCCATCTGTCTATCCATGTGTCTCTCCATCTGTTTTACCCCCCCCCCCCCTTGTATCTGTTATCTCAATATTTCTCTTTCTTCCCTCTTTTGCTCTCTCCCCTCCCCTTGTTTAAACAATATTTTATTATGTAATCAAATACTAGGCTAATGCCTACTGTATATTAAGGCCTCACCCTACTTTTAACAAATACACATATTTAGTCTCTCCTTGCTCCCTGAATACATTCTATTGAGTTTGTTTTTTTGCAATAAACTTCCTTAGTCTTGCCTGTCTGCATTTTTTTAATGTGACTATTTATTAAAGGAAGGGACAATTACGGCATTTGGCCTGGTATGCATATGCAACGATATATAATGCACATTATTACTTAATATCAACACGTATAATTGTATAGTTAATTAATAAAATGGTTAAATGTGACGGCTATTATATATAATGGGTGCAGCCATTTTGTACCATCTCAGTGAGTACGCCCTCTGGCAAGCTGGTGGTTATGTAATACTTAACGCGTAACATCAGGAATAAGCCTTAGAACTAGAGAAACACAATCTACCTGGTTTTTGCGGGATGATAAATAGTCATACATTGCAATGTTCTGTAATAATACACATCCCAGTAAGCTAGCAATAAGTATAGCCAGGACTATATATATTATTTTTCAATACAAAATAAAATACCTTTGTCAAAGTGGCTACACAACAAGTAGAAATAATTAACAATGTTTTGTCCATGCATTAACCTACGCACTGAAATGATACACGGAGTGTTTTCTTAGTTAATTGGTCTATGCTGTTAGTTGCTTCTACCTGTGATTCCTGATTGGCAGGTGTGTATTTGATTGGTAACCAGACGAGCCAATTAACTGACACTGTCTAGACACAAAAATACATACCGGCGTTGTGGAATATTACCTGTCGCCCCTAAAATGGTAATGGACATGGTTTATTACTGTAAATAGTTATGTAAAACTATTGATTAAGTAGACTTTTCCATCTAAAACCACAGAACTGACCAAATACGTAGTCCCAAAGAAAAGAAAACTATCACTTGGGTATCATGGGTTGTCGTTTTTGCTCCAACGTAGCATATCAATAGGCCTAATAGTGCACATTTTCCCTTTGGATTATTTAACAGAGAAAAATACTATATAATAACCCCATTTTGTTCCATTAATGCAACTTGAAATGTATTTAGTTAAATAGTTTATTATATTATTACGTTATTTATGCTGTTTTACAAGTCAGGTTGATCAAAGAGAAGCGCCTTGTCGAAAATTACTGCTTTTGTTTACACTGTACATACAGGAGATGGTCAGGAGCTTTGCCCCAAGCTATCCCACCGGACGTCACAAACACAAAACAAAATGGCTGCCCCCAGTTAGCAGGAATAATCATGGTTTTTTATTAACTCTAAAATTACGCGTTTTGTATTTGCTAAAGTGTCAGTATGTGTTAGTATCTTTCCAACACATAAGGCTCTTGTTTGAATTGACCCTACCTTTAAACTAACTGAAAACGTAAACAGATGTGGTTGTTTTATGAAAACAACATTATTCAGGGATGAAAACTTGTAAAACAATAACACCTTGATAATTTTAATCTCTATTTATAAAAAAAAATAGATCAACTTTTATTATCAAACTTTTGTTTAGCTTTCACCTCAGTATTGTTAAAGAAAATGATAGGATGTATCTTAGTGGTAGAGTGCTTGCTTCATTTGTGATAAGCCATACATGTAGGATTGATCTCTTTCAAGGTACTTGCATTTTATCAGAAACAACCAGTACCCCTTTATTGGTATATAAAAAATTGTGGTATGTGCTGTCCTGATTATGAAAAAGAGCACACAAATAAATCTGTTGCTGTTTTTTTGTTAGGAGTAGCTTAATTGAAAACACTTCTCTTTGTTTTGGTTCTGTGGTCTGCATTCATCCGAACCCATCAGAAATAAAAAATTTTGGTCATTATGATAATAAGTAGTAGACTTTTAGTTCCATACTTTTGGTGACATTTGATCAGAAATGAACTTTTCTGAGAAATCTGGAGGCCTGATGTAGCCATAGTTAAAATGTGCTGAGGTAGTGTTAAACATTCCTTTCCTTTTTGTGTCTGTTAACAAAAACTGTTAACTGAGTATCATGTATTGTCATATATATATTTTCTTTTCAGTAACTGAAGATGACCTTGATCGACTGTGTACCAAGATGAAGATGGATTTTGAAACGTTTGTCAAGCAGACTGCAAAGGCGTTCACCCGACAAGAAACTGGTGACCTCAGTTTCGAGTATCAGGTCAAACCACAGGGAGATAACTCTGTCAGCTTTATTTGGAAGAAATATGTTCCTGCAGATGACATCCGGGTAAAAGATTTTAAATTCAACTATAAAAAGCTTACTTTATGCTTTGGTCATTGTATACCATATTAGGGATGTCTTCTGCAGCTTTTTATTACATTTCAGCTTTTTTGCAACAAAGTAATTTTCATAAAGCAGATGGACAAGAAAATAAAACGACAAATTAGATTTGATTTGATATGAAAAGTTTAAAAATGAAATTTTAGATGATTTTTTATTTTTATTTTAACTGGCACCATATCCCTGCATTTGTTTCCATAAACAAAATATTTAGAGTGGAAGTAACAGTTTTAGTATGTCATAACCTTAGGTGTATGAGGGTTGTTTTATAAAGAGAAGGAGTTGTACAATACTTTTGTACTAATGTTTGATAGGAACCCAGTTAATTTTATCCTATTTTCATTGTGTAAAAGCTCAACATATTTTACCAGCTGGGATGAAGTGTGGTGTACATGTGTGGTGGGGTTGGGGGACAGATTTTAAAATGTGTTAATGTTTAAAACAAAAAAATTACTTTTATATGAATATCACTTAGATGTTATTTCCATTAACATACAGACCATATTTGTTTACATAAAATATATTTATTACTAAACATTGTTAGCTCATCCTTTATAACTTAAAATTATCCAGTGTCTTTGATGTAAACCACATGTTTATAATTAGTTGGCCCAAAAGTAACCCAAGAATTTATTTCTGTCATAAAAATTTAGCAAATAAAAGCATTACGATTATATCTTTATGATTTTATCTTTATATAGTTTCAAATGGGATCAGCAAGCCTCGACCTGAAACCAGACAGCAGAGTTTTGATCTGTGAGATGTTCAGTCACTGTATAGAGAAGATCGGACAGCGACAGACTCAGATTCACACGTTAGAAACAGATAATGAGCGTTTGTCCCAGGAACGCACAATGGCTTTGAAAGTTAGTGTTTATCTCTTGAGTTGCTAAAGAGACTGTCCGGAATTTACTGCCATTGCAAGATGTTTCCAACAAATGTTACATTTAATTGGCTAGAAGTACTTATTATTTGCATATTATTGTCTATCCAAAGCTGGATTTTGACCTCATAATAATTTTGAACATAATTTTTATTTTATTTTTTAAATTAAACTGTCAAATGAAGTTTGAGCTCATATAACCAGTAGGACAACCAATGGATATCCATATTGTAAATATGACCTTTTATTTGATATGTATTTGTAGTTGGTAAAATGATGCTTAGTCGAAAACAAATAGTGACAGTAGCAAAGTCAAGACAGGTCTGTTTAACTTTCAATCTAAAAGGACTGCAATGAGTCAGTGTGTCACCAATATACTGTGGCAAGATTATATTCAACCTACCATTGTGTGATTAGCTTTACTACACTGAAAACATTTGACAACTTTGGACTCAAATTCTCTGCTTAGAACTGGACAATGAATGTATTTCTGAGAAAAACGATCAGATGTTTATTTGTAATATTTTAGTTACTACAAAAATAACTTCACCTCAGGCAGGCTAAGCTTTTTGGAGACTGACAATGAACCTTTGGCCAATAACACAGCATGCTTTAAGTATTTATATGTAAACATGCTTCTCAACCAGCAGTTGGTAAGAAGAAATTGCTTATTCACCATGGACATGAAGGGAAGGTACAAATGTAGCTTTTACCAAAGCCATCATCTCTTCAGCAGTGGGGTAAACTCGGATTAGGTATACATCTTCATAGATTCATTGTGTTTGGAGATCTTGTTCAGGTTATTTGTGTCGTTATTTTTGTGTGTGTTAAATATGAGCAGAAGTAACCGTTTCGATTAAAACATCATTTGTTAACTGTAGATTTGTTTCTTGCAGAGACTAGACAAATGTGTAACAGCAAAGGAGGAAATGGAGAAGGATTTATACTCAAAGGTACACTACATTGTCTCTTTTTTCATAATCTCTGCAATTCCATTTACAGTGAAATCCATGGGATCGAGTAAAAAATCCTTTTTTAAGGGGAATCCCATGTTCAGGGCTCGAAACTGCCTGTGGCCAGGGGCCTAATTCACAAAGGTCTCTTAGGCTCTGCTAGACAACAAAGTATCCTCTTTGCAAGTCTTTTTGCATTGCACTGTGAGATCGCAAAGTTGCGAGAGTTTAGTGAATTAGCCCCCAGGTCCCAAATGCAATCAATGTCCTGTTTCGACAACTTAAATATTAAAAAATAATAGTGTTAGTTGCTCAAATAATATTATCTTGTTTAAAGCTATGACACATGAGTCACTATTAATATTTGTATTCCACATTAAAATCTTGCTCGTGGTTCGCTTACCATAATTTGCCAACATGCATTACTATTTTTTGGGCCACCATTTGTTTTGGTGAGTTTCGAACTTTGATGTTATGGTCTGCACTGGTATTTACAAATGGTCCAGTTATGAGGGAATTCCAATTTACAAAGGGTCTGGTTTTGAGGGGAAAAGTATTACTTAGTGTCAGATAATAAATCAACTCTTTAATCTTGTTTTAATGCAACAGTGCAGTCAGCCTTGTACTATCAAAATAGGATATTTATGAAGGTAAATGATATGTTTTTCTTAAAGCCAGAAGTTTTAGTGATTAATTCCACTGGAAAGCAGAATTATCATTTTTTGATGGCTGGAAGCAGAATTTTTGTTTTTAAATGAAGAGATAAATCCGATTGTTTTCTTTGTTTGAAAGTCAAATTCCAAGAAATGAATTTAGTGGTGTTTTATCCTACAATGGCTGGAAGTATAATTTTCGTTTTTAAATAAAGAGATAAATCCGATTGTTTTCTTTGTTTGAAAGTCTAATTCCAAGAAATGAATTTAGTGGTGTTTTATCCTACAATGGCTGGAAGTATAATTTTCGTTTTTAAATAAAGAGATAAATCCGACTGTTCTTTGTTTGAAAGTCAAATTCCAAGAAATGAATTTAGTGGTGTTTTATCCTACAATGGCTGGAAGTATAATTTTCGTTTTTAAATAAAGATATAAATCCCGACTGTTTTCTTTGTTTGAAAGTCAAATTCCAAGAAATGAATTTAGTGGTGTTTTATCCTACAATGGCTGGAAGTATAATTTTCGTTTTTAAATAAAGAGATAAATCCGACTGTTTTCTTTGTTTGAAAGTCAAATTCCAAGAAATGAATTTAGTGGTGTTTTATCCTACAATGGCTGGAAGTATAATTTTCGTTTTTAAATAAAGAGATAAATCCGACTGTTTTCTTTGTTTGAAAGTCAAATTCCAAGAAATGAATTTAGTGGTGTTTTATCCTACAATGGCTGGAAGTATAATTTTCGTTTTTAAATAAAGAGATAAATCCGACTGTTTTCTTTGTTTGAAAGTCAAATTCCAAGAAATGAATTTAGTGGTGTTTTATCCTACAATGGCTGGAAGTATAATTTTCGTTTTTAAATAAAGAGATAAATCCGACTGTTTTCTTTGTTTGAAAGTCAAATTCCAAGAAATGAATTTAGTGGTGTTTTATCCTACAATGGCTGGAAGTATAATTTTCGTTTTTAAATAAAGAGATAAATCCGACTGTTTTCTTTGTTTGAAAGTCAAATTCCAAGAAATGAATTTAGTGGTGTTTTATCCTACAATGGCTGTATAATTTTCGTTTTTAAATAAAGAGATAAATCCGACTGTTTTCTTTGTTTGAACGTCAAATTCCAAGAAATGAATTTAGTGGTGTTTTATCCTACAATGGCTGGAAGTATAATTTTCGTTTTTAAATAAAGAGATAAATCCGACTGTTTTCTTTGTTTGAAAGTCAAATTCCAAGAAATGAATTTAGTGGTGTTTTATCCTACAATGGCTGGAAGTATAATTTTCGTTTTTAAATAAAGAGATAAATCCGACTGTTTTCTTTGTTTGAAAGTCAAATTTCAAGAAATGAATTTAGTGGTGTTTTATCCTACAATGGCTGGAAGTATAATTTTCGTTTTTAAATAAAGAGATAAATCCGACTGTTTTCTTTGTTTGAAAGTCAAATTTCAAGAAATGAATTTAGTGGTGTTTTATCCTACAATGGCTGGAAGTATAATTTTCGTTTTTAAATAAAGAGATAAATCCGACTGTTTTCTTTGTTTGAAAGTCAAATTTCAAGAAATGAATTTAGTGGTGTTTTATCCTACAATGGCTGGAAGTATAATTTTCGTTTTTAAATAAAGAGATAAATCCGACTGTTTTCTTTGTTTGAAAGTCAAATTTCAAGAAATGAATTTAGTGGTGTTTTATCCTACAGCCACCGTTTCTGTTGATAGAATATTGTGACGGCTACTAGCACGATATGACTTTTGACATCACTCATGTCACACGCAAAGCTGCATTACAAAATTGCTCATTTGACCTCGAGGTCATCGTACAATGTAGCTGAAATAACAGAAATAATAGTTTTTCCTCATAATGTTTATGGTCTGCAGGATAAAGATAATAACTATTTAATGACGTTGGATATCAGCTTTATTCTTTTCAGGCTGAATAAATTCCGCTCGGCAGAGCCTCACAGAATTTCCCATTCTTACCTGACGTCATTATCTAGTTATTCTTTATTTAAATTTCAGTTTGTTGCAGTGTTGAACAGTAAAAAGGAGAAGATAAGAAGTTTAAAATGTCATGGTGAGTAGTTCTTATAGACAGGTGGCCTTTATATACAGGTCTGAACATTATCACTCAAAATTGAAAATTTTAATGTTGCACTGGAAACAGAATTAGTTAAACATTTCTAAACAATTTTGTATCATCCAATTCTCTTTCACTAATTTTTACTGATTAATATTTCTTGAGAGATTTTATAAAGAATAGGTTTTTTGATATTTCTTCAGCAACATCCAAGTTGTTGACAATGTTGTAAATTTAATAGATAATAATTTTTATTTCTAGGCACTGGGGACCAAACTCACCCAGAAGGGGCCAATATGGAAGGTTAGTGTTCAGTTTTATTGGCTGTAATAGAAAACTTAAATTTGTTTAACATCTCACTATCGTTTCCTCGTCTTCTAGCCATGGTAAAGGATTATTACATGACAGAAAAAATAATATCACAAATAAATTTGCAAGGGGACGACCATATTAAAAAATGGTGCCTATTTGTCGCGGTATTAGAAGCCAGTGAATAAATATTCTTCTTCTCCGTTTTCTTTTTATTTAGGTTGATTTAATCAACTGGTTTTAATGCATTTATAATAATATATATTTATGCAAAAATAGAAGTAATGGAAATAGGAGACCTGCAGTGAAATAGCCCATGTGTTCAAATACATGTTATACCTCCCTGAAACATCAGATGTACATATCTTTTTACCTTCTTTTTTCAAATACTGTTTGTATTCAATGACGTGATGTGTGTATAGTGTATTGTTCTTTTTTTCTTGTATTTTGTAATTTATGTTTTACAAACTGTACCTATGCCAATAAAAAGAAAAAGAAAGAATTAAAAAAAAAAAAAAATAATAATTTGTTTAACACCTATTATCAGCTATTTGATATATATATATATATCCACCATGATTATATAAGTTCTATAAGTTACACTAAATGTTTTCAACTATCTTTAGCAACTCCATTTTTCAAAATAACTAAACACTGAACAGTAGTGATATGCAAATGTACAGGTGCTGTGTTGTGTTTGAATGTGTTCATGTATGTGTGTGTGTATTTGCAGGTGTGTGTGTCTGTGTCTATTTGTGTGTGTGTGTGTGTTTGTCTGTGTGTGTGTGTGTGTGTGTGTTTCTGCAGGTGTATGTCTCTGTGTGTGTGTGTGCGTGTGCATGCATGTATTTAATTTCGAAGGGTTGATTATTAGACAGTTCATAAATGTATGTACCAAAATTACCACTATTTTATGTACAACTCTTTCTAAAGGGGTATTTCTCTGGAAGACTATATACATAGTTGCATTCCCTCCCTAAAAATATCCTGTATCTGTCCCTCACACATAATCCTACATCCATTTTATTCAACCTGCATATTATGAAGATTAGTGTAACTAACTTACCAATAAATACATACTAAGTAGCGGTTACTTCTCTGACTCTTCTATCTGATTGTTTTGGGGGATTTCAGTGGTGATGACAACCTGCATATTATGAAGATTAGTGTAACTGACTTACCAATAAATACATACTAAGTAGCGGTTATTTCTCTGACTCTTCTATGTGATTGTTTGTGGGGATTTCAGTGGAGACGACAGGTGTGGATGAGGATTCTGCTGACGATGTTTCGACCAACAGCCAGAATAAAGTCAGACGGTAAATAGATCAGACTAGTACCTAAACTGTATTTAATTAACTGATGCTTCAATCATCTGACATACAGTCGGATAATTCAACCATCAGTTAACTAAATACATAAGAGAAACACCACTTTCAGGGCTTCTAGAATTTTATAAACATCCACTAGCCATGGGATCAGTGATTTAAAATATTTACTAGCCATGGGATCAGTGATTTAAAATATTTACTACCCATGAGATCAGTGATTTAAAATATTTACTAGCCATGGGATCAGTGATTTAAGACATTTACTAGCCATGGGATCAGTGATTTAAAATATTTACTAGCCATGGGATCAGTGATTTAAAACATTTACTAGCCATGGGATCAGTGATTTAAAACATCCACTAGCCATGGGATCAGTGATTTAAATAGCCATGGGTTCAGTGATTTAAAACATTTACTAGCCATGGGATCAGTGATTTAGAACATTTACCAGCCATGGGATCAGTGATTTAAAACATCCACTAGCCATGGGATCAGTGATTTAAAACATCCACTAGCCATGGGATCAGTGATTTAAAATTTACTAGCCATGGGATCAGTGATTTAAAACATCCACTAGCCATGGGATCAGTGATTTAAATAGCCATGGGATCAGTGATTTCAAACATCTACTAGCCATGGGATCAGTGATTTAAAACATCCACTAGCCATGGGATCAGTGATTTAAAACATCCACTAGCCATGGGATCAGTGATTTAAAACATTTACTAGCCATGGGATCAGTGATTTAAAACCTCCACTAGCCATGGGATCAGTGATTTAAAACGTCCACTAGCCACGGGATCAGTGATTTAAAACATCCACTAGCCATGGGATCAGTGATTTAAAACATCTACTAGCCATGGGATCAGTGATTTAAAACATTTACTAGCCATGGGATCAGTGATTTAAAACATCCACTAGCCACGGGATCAGTGATTTATAACATTTACTAGCCACGGGTTCAGTGATTTAAAACATTTACTAGCCATGGGATCAGTGATTTAAAATATTTACTAGACATGATTAAAAATTCACTAGCCCTACTTTAAATAAATACAATTTTACTAATACATATGTTAATAATCAGATATGTCACACAAAGAGGGAGATAGAGCTAAAAAAAACTTTGATTGGGGTTGAGAAGAGGGGGCAAGATATTCATATTTACAAAAATATTCATATTTACAAAAATAAGACATACAGTAGTTAATTATACAAGAATGACATGGCAGTAAAAACTCATATTCAAGTAATGTGTTATAATTTATCACATATCTGAGTAAAATCACATATGTATTAATATTTTTATTTACACACACCTTTGCACTAACAGATATAGTGCATAAGCACAAAATGCACGGCCATGTGTATCTGTATACATGCATGCACTCACACAAAGCATACCAACAAACACTCCTTCCACACTGACTTATTTTATTTTTGGTTTTCAGAAGAGAAAGTGAAGAAGAAAATACTGATGATGAAGAGGTAAGAGTTACAGCCCTTGCTACCATGTCATTTAAAATAATTAGCAAAACTTTGCACAGAAGTAAAGCAAATATTAACCAGTGATATGTTCATGTTTAGTAATAGTAAGAATTGTTTATATGCATTCATTCTGTACAACACAGTGAGAACTTTAAAAAAAATTATATAAATTATTTAATACTTTTTTCTTTTTGTTTTTTTAATTTACAATGTAAATAACCTGAGAATAAAGCTTATAATTGCCAAAAGGCAGTGTGGATGATACAGTTTTTAGATATGTCCTGATATGAAATGCCATGTAGATTTAGTATAGTTAGCCTGAAAATTCATTTTATTAAGACAACCTCAAGAAAACGTCGGCAGAAACCTACAATTGTGAAAACATCAGACCATGACTCGTCTCTAGTTCTGGAAGATGATACAGATGAACCGACAACTCATCCTGTCACAAGGTAGACTGGTGTATTCTAGATGTACCCCACTTAACAATAATAACCACATGTTTTCTGCTGTAACAAGGTCCGTGGATCAGTCAGCAGTCAGAAACATGTCTCAGATTTCATTTTGAGTCATCTCTTTGTAGAATATACTCAGCTTGAACATTTAATATTTGTTCAGTATCACACTTATTTATCCAGCATGTTTATTAATAGTTAAACTGATAGTGGCAGACAACATATATTTTATATCCACCTTATCTTGCATTCTACAGAAAGTAATATTTGTTTAATGGTTTTGCAAAATTGTAATATCATGGATTTTTAGCGATTGGAAATAAAAGGAGAATATTTCTAATAATCTTTAGTACAAAACTAGCCATTTGATTTGAACTTTATTGCTTGATAAGTTTGAATACCTCTAAATTAGACATTGTAACAGAATTAAAGAAGTTTATTAATATTACTGTACCTATGCAGAAATTGTCTTATTCTCAACAACAAATTTACAATATTTTTGACAAATGCTCTTCATATATTGTTGCTCTTCTATTTCCATATATTTGGCAGATGTGTTTGACACTAGAAAAATCTGGGTACTTCAATAATGTCAGGCATACTAATGTAATTTACACATTATTATTATTTTACCAATGTTAGTAGAAACAATGCTTCAGCAATGCAAGATGACATCTTCGTGTATAATAATGTCTAGTTAGACTAGCGATTTACTAAACAGTACTTCTGTTTTCATCTTTTCACATTTTTAATACATTCCATTTAGTTCATTTTCCAGGTCTTCTTAAACAAAAATCAACAGTAATTACTGGCATCTTATGATTGCTAAGAATGTTTTAAAATTAACATGCTTGCCTTCGCTAGTTTATCAATAAACCTTGCTGTTTGTAGGCCGGCTCGACGAACTCAGGGAAGGAAGAAACAAACTCCATCCAAACCAATTCTACCAAAAGTGAGCTCCAAGTCTTCAGATGGCGGGTAAGATTGATTGGTTGAACATAAAATTTGGTTAGTTAAACCTGAAAGATAATTGGTTAAACCTGAAACATGATTGGTTATGTCTAAAATATGATAGTTAAACCTGAAATCTGTTTAGTTAAACCTAAAACATGACTGGTTAAATTTAAAACTTGACTGAATTGTTGAAACCTAATAGCCAATGATTTTGTGTTCATTCTAGATAATCATTAAACGTTAATTCATTTTTGTTCAGTACGAATAAAACAATATGATTGGTTGGACTTGGAAATATACTGGTACAAGATATTTTTTATTAATAGCTACAAAAATATATACATCCTACTTATATACAGCAGTGAAAAATGTCCACATACCATGCAGAATTAGATTTTAGTGCCACCCAAAAACGTTTCTATTCTGGCTCTTTGTTGAAAAGCTTACATAACCACTAATTTTCAAAACCCAACAAAGTTTTCTGTATTTGTTTTGTCTAAACTCATTTTCATCTCTATATTCAATACAAAGTTCATCCTATATTATCACACACAAAGAGAGAAAGTTTGTTTTGTCTAAACTCATTTTCATCTCTATATTCAATACAAAGTTCATCCTATATTATCACACAAAAAAGAGAGAAAGTTTGTTTTGTCTAAACTCATTTTCATCTCTATATTCAATACAAAGTTCATCCTATATTATCACACACAAAGAGAGAAAGTTTGTTTTGTCTAAACTCATTTTCATCTCTATATTCAATACAAAGTTCATCCTATATTATCACACACAAATAGAGAGTTTGTTTTGTCTAAACTCATTTTCATCTCTATATTCAATACAAAGTTCATCCTATATTATCACACACAAATAGAGAGAGTTTGTTTTGTCTAAACTCATTTTCATCTCTATATTCAATACAAAGTTCATCCTATATTATCACACACAAAGAGAGAAAGTTTGTTTTGTCTAAACTCATTTTCATCTCTATATTCAATACAAAGTTCATCCTATATTATCACACACAAAGAGAGAGAGTTTGTTTTGTCTAAACTCATTTTCATCTCTATATTCAATACAAAGTTCATCCTATATTATCACACACAAAGAGAGAGAGTTTGTTTTGTCTAAACTCATTTTCATCTCTATATTCAATACAAAGTTCATCCTATATTATCACACACAAATAGAGAGAGTTTGTTTTGTCTAAACTCATTTTCATCTCTATATTCAATACAAAGTTCATCCTATATTATCACACACAAATAGAGAGAGTTTGTTTTGTCTAAACTCATTTTCATCTCTATATTCAATACAAAGTTCATCCTATATTATCACACACAAAGAGAGAAAGTTTGTTTTGTCTAAACTCATTTTCATCTCTATATTCAATACAAAGTTCATCCTATATTATCACACACAAAAAAGACAGAAAGTTTGTTTTGTTTAAGAGCACCACTAGAACACATTGATTGTATTATAACAGTACATGAACATATCAATAAAGCATTCAGGCTTAAAGTCACTTCTAAGAATTACATTATGTTTCTAATATTAAAAAACAAAACACAAGTCTATTTGTTTTTAACCAAAAGAACAAGTAGCTTAAACGATGCCAGAAAGTTTAGTGTGATCATTATGTTCATTTTTGTGTGTGTGTGTGTGTGTTTGTATGTACTTGTTGTTGGTAAATGCAAGGTTCATCCACAGTCATCTGCAGTTAATAATTGTTTATAAAAACATATTGTTGTTTTAATTCCAGCAGTAGGAAAAACAGTTTACGCAAGAGTGGATCAAATTCATCAAATCGCTCATCGAACGACATTGAACCAGAAGATTTGTTTGAAGATCTTTGATATTTAGTACACGTGATTGTTTCATCAAGTGGTT
Organism: Gigantopelta aegis; assembly: GCF_016097555.1. Taxonomy (NCBI): domain Eukaryota; kingdom Metazoa; phylum Mollusca; class Gastropoda; order Neomphalida; family Peltospiridae; genus Gigantopelta; species Gigantopelta aegis. The sequence goes on along the minus strand of NC_054707.1, from coordinate 65,604,443 downwards.
GTCCAAGACTTGTGTATGTTGTGTGCAGTTTATGTATCAAGATTTGTATTAGTGATGGACACCATTACAAAATCTAGCCGCAGTTGGTCATCAATTACTTATCATTCCAGCCTCTGTGGTCATGCTGTTGTGTTCGAGGCTGGTTGGTACTGGGTTCGCATCTCAGTACCAGAATGAGGACACAGATCAATAGGTCACCAACCTGTCCACTGGGACAGACTGACCACATAATTGAGATGTGTGTCCAGGACAGACTGACCACATAATTGAGATGTGTGTCCAGGACAGATTGACCAGATAACTGAGATGTGTCCAGGACAGACTGATCAGATAACTGAGATGTGTGTCCAGGACAGACTGACCAGATAATTGAGATGTGTGTCCAGGATAGACTGACCAGATAATTGAGATGTGTGTCCAGGACAGACTGACCAGATAACTGAGATGTGTGTCCAGGACAGACTGACCAGATAATTGAGATGTGTGTCCAGGACAGACTGACCAGATAATTGAGATGCGTGTTCAGGACAGACTGACCAGATAATTGAGATGGGTGTCCAGGACAGACTGACCAGGTAACTGAGATGTGTGTCCAGGACAGACTGACCAGATAATTGAGATGTGTGTCCAGGACAGACTGATCAGATAACTGAGATGTGTTCAGGACAGACTGACCACATAACTGAGATGCGTGTTCAGGACAGACTGACCAGATAACTGAGATGTGTTCAGGACAGACTGACCAGATACTTGAGGTGCGTGTCCAGGACAGACTGACCACATAACTGAGATGTGTGTTCAGGTTGACCTGAACCTATTACGAACTTTTGTCAATTCATCCTCATGGAGTGCAATACATATTTTAAAAAAATTATATAAATCTAAAGTATGTAATTTTTTTTTTTTTTACAATTCCCAGATTGCAACTTGTAATGAGAACTTGAACAGTCATCATAGCAGAGTTTGAGCCCCTACCAACATATTATTTGTTTTTTGAAATTCACATATATCCCACAGGGAACGTCGTTTTTTCATACTGTGGAATTTACTACAAGTTATTTATTTCCGAGATGATTGTTTTTTAAATTGCAAACAGAAATAGTATTTTTGTGTTATTTCCAAGACTTTTACTTTTCTTCTTATGTAAAACCAAACAAATTACATGCAAAAAAACATTTTTGCAGGAGGATGGAATGGACTAATAGTTCATTTAGTCATTTGTTTAGAATATACTAGTTTGAGTTGAAGGTTTTCAAAGGAAAGATCACTTTTTAAATTTTAAAATTTGACTATTTTTTAAGAATATAGTTTTATTAATATTTTGATGTGTATAGTACCTTTTAATTAATTATCCATATATATATATATATATTAGGGATTGAAATGTTACTTAGATCTTCAGGGGTCATTTGACCCCCAGGTTAATCCCCAATATGAGCCAGTTATATGTAGGTGTCTTAACAGGAACCACAATACTATCAGTAAAGAAAATAGGTTTTTATCCTTTCAGACTTGTACAATGTCATGCATTTGTAATCAAGAAGTAAATGATTTTCCAAGAAACTCTTGATGTCACTTTATCTATTCAATGTTTTACCGACTTGCATGCCTATGTCATACCAGGTAGTTTTCCCCACAGACTTGTGATTTTGTTTCAAACATCCACACACGGTGGTGAGCTACTTCAGAGAAACATCGTTGTGTTCAGACGACGAGGCTCAACAAGGTTATCATATTTATAGGAAATTAAACAAGCTTCCATTTCGTATCATTTTTATGTCCAGAATGAAAATGATTTCATGAGGGACATAAACATGATCTGAAGTGGTTGCTAGTTTAATATCCTATTTATTACACATAGCCAATCTTTATTTATATCACTCCACTCGCTTGGCTGAAGTTCCTGGAAGGTTGTAGTGCGCCAATTGATGACGTCGAAGTCTTACGTCCCACTTGGCGTTCTAGTGGGACATACCACTTTGATTTGTACCAAGATATGTTTAACCATTAGAGTAATAAAATTATATCCTCCAACTTGGCATCTGATACAGAGGAGCTAAAGACCCTCTCATAATGAATTTATATTACAGACATCTGCTTGCTTTGTCCAGCATGTTTCACCTGTTCTAGATCCCTTGTTGCTAATGGAAAAATGTTTTTGGTTTTCTTTTAGACATGTTAACAATGACCAAATGTTAGACGCCCATTTGCTTAAATAATTAATTAATCAAAACAAACTTTGATACAGATTCTTCTGTAATTGCCACCAGTTGAATATTGCAAGTTTGTTGTTAAATATATCAACCTCATTACTTAGTAAGCAAGCAAATGTGCATAAGGTTTTCTAAAACAGAGCAGAAATCACTTTTAAACATTATTTTTATCTAGGCAGAGACATTTCTGCAGTTTATGTATTGTCCATTTGGTATCACAGACTACAGCCAAAAGGCGAGTGCTTACATCGATTCCAGTCCAATATATCTACATAAAATCACCAACAAATGTGTATCCCATTCATCAGCATTGAAAAAAAAACAAAAAAATTCACTTCCTTTCAGTGCATCACTTACTTGCTGATGACACGTCCCCCCCCCCCCCACCAATGAACTAATGTCTGGCACTGCATACAAGTAACTAATGCTTCGTTAAAAATTATAGTTAAAGAGTGGTCTGAAGTTAAAGGTTTGGGTAAATTGTTAAATGTCTTAGGACTACACTTTTACTATGATTTTAACAAAGCACTACTAGTAAGCATTCATAGCAGCTGTATGGGTCTACAAAAGATTTTTAAAATCTCATATCTTTATATAATATTAAATATACTGACATCCAAAAAAAATCTTTACATACATAAAATTTGAATAATTTATAAAATATTGTTGTTAATAGAAACGAACCAATGTAGAAACCACTTTACAAACATTTGTTTCTTTTCTATAATACAGTTTCAAGCCTTGTGAAGTTTCTTTTGGACGTCAGTATAATATATATATATATATATATATATATATATATATATATATAAAATGTAGTTGAAAAACTTATCTTAAGATCCCTACGTTTATTCATTATTGTATTTGGAATTTAGAAAAACTTGCCTCCAAAGTGTTTGGCATCAAGTAGGAAACAGATTTAGGATCCTGAAAACACAATGGACAGTGTGTGCTTTTTAAAGGGTGTATACTACCAAATCAAATCCCATAGACGACAATAGTAACATGTGTGGCTAAAACTCCTACCTGCAACGTATCAACTGACATAAACGCCACAGATATAAATACTACCACCTCTCACACTTACACACTTAAAGTGAATCGGAAAAAATTGGGGGTCAAGCTGCTCGTTTCTGAGATGACGGGTAGCGTCTATGACTACCCTAGTTCCGCACAAAATTCGAGTACTTTTTTTTACAGGTACCCCATACATGTTTCAAGCACCAGGCTACTTGACACATTGGTACTAGATGAAATAAAATTGCATATTTTTTTTACCCAGATGAAACTATTATTTTTTACAACCAACACACTCACATTTATAACCAATCACAGGACTTGTGGTGTTCACTTCTCTATCAAAAGTTCGGTGCACCTCGAACTTTGACCCAGCCAGAGGTTATTTGGTCTAGTACTACCTAAATGATTTTTATGTGAAAGAGAAATTCAACATATTTCTGAGACCAGGGTTTGTACTTTAACAGACAGACATGTACATGAGTATCAGTGTCACTCGAAACTTTATTATTCATGTCATTATCATACTGAAACATGTATTCATACATGTGTATCATGTTATATTTGAATAAAAATAACTAATCAGGATGCACTGTTGTTTTTATTTAATAGATTTCATAAATTAATTTGCTACTACAGCAATAATTAAACTGAAATTGGGAGATCTCACTTTCCATCAGTACTGGTACCAGTACTGTTGTGGATAGGGTGAGATAACCAGCTGAAGTTGCCACTATGTAATGAACGAGAATATATGATTGACTTTATACTAAAAAAAGAGAGAGATATGAGGGAATTGTGAACGAAATAAACATTAGGCCCACTTTCCATTAAATGGCCTTTTCCATATACAAGATTCTGTGCGTGGGTATTTGGTGTGCTTAAAACGTTTGAGTTTTTCAGTGCGGTGATGTCACACTGTTTAGTATTTACTAATGGCTTAAAAGTACACTTTGATGCCAAATTTTGTATGGTAATATGCTTGTGAAAAAGAAGATATGGAAAAAACATGATAAATCACTCGGAATCACATTAATGGAAAGTGGACCTAAGAATGAAAAAAGATTGATTAAAATAGGATTATATCAAATAGATACACTGCTAGTAATGATCATAATTTTAGTTTTGAAAGGTTAATGTCCAAATGTGATCAAGACTATTCTTTCTAGGCACCAATTAGAAATGGTGGCCAGTTCTTTTAACACCTGGCCTGGCGCTTATAAAATTTTTAGAGTCTAGACTCGAGACTAATAGAGCCTGAGACAGTAACGTCATGACAACAAATTGTATACGTGTGACATCATTAGAGATTGAGTCTGGACTCTAATAGTTTTATAAGCATGAGCCCTGGTCATAATGTCCCAGTATGATGATTAAAATACAAGTCAACACATTGTCATGAGGTATGTTTAATATCTATAAAATAAATTGGTGAACAGATATGTAAAGACACTTCAGCATAAAAAAAAACATCTACTGTAAGAATATGATGAATCTTTCTATCACTATAACGATAATATGTTCATGGTACTCATAAATATACAGATTTGAGCCTATAGAGTTGTTACTGTAAAGTTTGTCAATGGTTGAAATGTTTGACTCATGTGGACGAATTGTCTCATAATGTTTCTAAAATTACCAAAACTGTTGTCATACACTAGTCAATATAGAGGTTTCATAATCACACAATTACTGTTACGAAGGAAGGAAATGTTTTATTTAACGACACACTCAACACATTTTATTTACGGTTATATGGTGTCAGACATATAATTAAGGACCACACAGATATTGACAGAGGAAACCTGCTGTCGCCACTTCATGGGCTACTCTTTTCGATAAGCAGCAAGGGATCTTTTATATGCACCATCCCACAGACAGGATAGTACATACCACGGCCTTTGTTACACCAGTTATGGTGCACTGGCTGCAATCTAATTAAAATTAGCTCCACTATTACATGTGGATCTAACAGCAGCCAATTGTAGCTCATGTCCACCAATCAAAACCTTTCTTGCAGAATCATGCCAGTGATTTACAAATAATTTGAAAATATTTTGAATTATCCTGAGGGTATACGACATGTTTCATGTGAATTACGAATGCCTTAAAACATGTTTTATTTTATAAAATAAATAATTTGTAATGTAAAACTGAAGACTGATTTAGTTGGGTTTTTTTTTTATAAATAAATAAATAATTTTTAATGTAAAATTGAAGACTGATAACCCATCGCGTATGTATTGGTATGGTTCGCTGTACTGCGGCCACTAAAATAGACTCGCCCGATATTTTTAGAATTTGTATGCTCCCAAATAACGTTATAAAAGGCGAAGTGTGACTGGTTAATATTTAAATTATTATTTACAGACGAAATGTTACCTGGACATTGGAGACTACGCAGTGTTGTTAGCAATCTGATTAAAATTAGTTCTACTGGTCTAACTAAGGCATTCGTAATTCACATGAAACATCGTATACCCTCAGGATAATTCGGAATATTTTAAAATTATTTTCAAATCACTGGCATGATTCTGCAAGTAAGGTTTTGATTGGTGGACATGAGCTCCAACTGGCTGCTGTTAGATCCACATGTAATAGTGGAGCTAATTTTAATTAGATTGCACTGGCTGGAAAGAAAAATAGCCCAATGGGCCCACCAACAGGGATCGATCCCACGCCGACCATGCATCGAGCAAGCATACATTTACAATGCTTAAACACCTGTTTATGTCTTACACGTGAGTAATTACATACATTTACAATGCTTAAACATTTGTTTGTCTTACATGTGAGTAATTACATACATTTACAATGCTTAAACACCTGTTTATGTCTTACACGTGAGTAATTACATACATTTACAATGCTTAAACACCCGTTTGTCTTACACGTGAGTAATTACATACATTTACAATGCTTAAACACCTGTTTATGTCTTACATGTGAGTAATTACATACATTTACAATGCTTAAACATCTGCGTTTAACAAAAATGGGCTTTGTAAATTTGTCTCATTTTGATTCAGTAACACTACTAATCGTTTAGTTAGATTCGCAGATTAACACAATTAGCGACTTAATAAGATGGTGACATTCTCAGATTTATTAATTATTTATTATTTTTTACTTACAGATTGGCCACAAAATGTATTATGTATAGCAGGCCTTTTAATCATAAAGAGTAAGAAGCAAACTACTGTGACGTCACCAACTACCCTCAAAATGGTGACCTATCACTATCCGTAACAGTAACAATGTGGCTGCAAAACCTTTATTATATCCTTTGTCATGTCATTCTGTATTGACAGCATGACTTGCCGGGTTGGATGCTACCAATAGGTAGTCTGTATTGATACAGCTTGGCTTGCCGGGTTGGATGCTACCAAGAGGTAGTCTGTATTGATACAGCTTGGCTTGCCGGGTTGGATGCTACCAAGAGGTAGTCTGTATTGATACAGGTTGGATGCTACCAAGAGGTAGTCTGTATTGATACAGCTTGGCTTGCCGGGTTGGATGCTACCAAGAGGTAGTCTGTATTGATACAGCTTGGCTTGCCGGGTTGGATGCTACCAAGAGGTAGTCTGTATTGATACAGCTTGGCTTGCCAGGTTGAATGCTTCCAATAGGTAGTCTGTATGGACAGAACATTGGTATCAAAAGGTCAAATATACTAAAATTGTGGGTTACTGGAATCTTGCACTAAAGCACATCAAATATTCTTTTCCTATTTTCACTCAAGTGAATACACTTTTGTTTGCCATTTGTATGAGTGTGTAATGACCACAAGGCCAACAGCTAACTGTTCTTGGTGGCATAGAACACCTCGCCGTCCTCGGGTAGAGTACACAGTCCCGACCTCCTCCCGCCTGACCCTGGTCTCTGACAGTTACTGTCTCCACACGAACAGTTACTTGGGACCACGTCCTTGTCAATGAAACACAGGTCCTCCAGAATTTGATCTATTAAAAAAAATATATTAATGTTTCATTAAACACAATATGAGACTACTGTACAACATTCAATCTGTTTATGACAAAATACCTCATTAAGTTGCCCATGCTCACAAAAGTAAAGTCTAGACTCGAATCTAATGACATCACAAGCATGTTAATTTTTATGGCGTTGCCATGATGTTAAAGTCTCAGACTCTATAAAATATTGAACATATATTGGATATGTATTGTCAACAGTAAGATGTTCATAGCAGTCAACCCCTGCAATTACCCACGCTAGTCGGTGATGCCATGGAGACCAACGCAAAGGTTTTAATTCTCTGTGACACTTTTTTTGTTTTGCTGTGGACTATATTCAATTTACACCCCGCACCCTCTGCATATTTGTTTGCTGAGGACATTTTCTAAATTGCTAGAGTTGAGCACTAATATAAACGTTTTGGCAACAACGATGTTGATAGAAATAGTGGAAGCAGATACCCGAGGGGTTTATATTTTCACATTCCAAGTCCCAAGCTTCAAGCTCTGCATTCAGGACGGCCATTGCTTCATTGTCAAGGTCACTGTCGTCGTCACTGACGTCGAAGCTTGATGAAAAACTTGTCGTACTTGCCGACCGGTGCAGACTGTGAAGATCAAACTGGCTGTCAAAAGAGCTGAATAAATAAAATTAAATGTTTATTGATCTTGAGGTGAAAAATATAAAATATTACACGTAATCCAAATAATATATGTAAAACTGTGCATAAGATATTTTTGCTGTTGAAATCCAACCTATCTGATATATATCAACATGTAGAACAGTTTAGTTAAGCTCACCATGAACTAACATTGAAGAATCAAAAATTGAAATCTTGTTTTAAAACATTTACATTTTGACAGAATACACTTTACTGCAAGATATACCTTTTAATTGTATATTTTTCCTGGGTTTTTTTTTATTATTTTGTAACATAGCCAATGAATTGTTAATCAATATTTCATATGGTAATGTCACATTTTATATCTTTGAGGATTTTTAAGCTGGGGTGTGATTAAACATTCATTCATTCATTCATTCACATTCATTCATTCACATACAAATGTAGCTATAATTTCTCAAGGTACAAAATACAAAATGAAAGTTTGTAAGCACACATCATAAAGAACACTGGGGTCATAGACTTTTTATGGTAGACAATAAATAAAGACAATAGCTGCAATTAGTAAATAAATTGGCAGAGCAAACATTAACATTCAGCTTCTAGTTATCATTATACATGTAATGTACTCAGCATGTCTTGAATAGAAGTTTCAAAAGAAAGAAATGTTTTATCTAACTCCACAGATCTTTATTATGGTTATACAGATAATAAGAGGAAAACCCACTTCTGCTACTACATGGACTATGCTTTTTTTTATTAGCAGCAAGGTATCTTTTATATGCACCATTCCACAGACAAGATAGTACATACAACAGTCGTTGTTACACCAGTTGTTGAGAACTGGCTGTAATGAGGAATAGTCCAATGAGCCCACCATCAGGGATGGATTATAGATTGATCATACATAAAGTAAAGGGGTGGGAGTTAGCTCAGTTGGTTGAGTGCTCGCTTGAGGTGCTGGTGTCACAGGATCAAACCACATCTAAGGATCCATTCATCTAACTGGGTTTTTTCTCGTTCCAACCAGTGTACCACAACTGGTCAAAGGCCATGATATGTGTTGAAAAGTACATATCAAAGATCCCTTGCTTCATATGGAAAAATGTAGCAGGTTTTCTCTGATGACTACATGTTAGAATTACCAAATGTTTGACTTCCAATAGCTCATGTTTAATTAATCAATGTGCTCTGGTGGTGTCATTAAAGAAATAAAACTTTTAAAAGTAAAGTAAGTTCTTTACCACTGTCCTGCCTTCCAAGTTTCATAAGAGTTAACTACTGATAAACTGCCTACCCAAGTCGGGGTGTATTTTTTCTGCGGAAATGTTCTGACTTGATTAGCTGACACATGCGAAGCGTGGTTGCATCACCATGACGACCTGCCAACCAGTATGTTTTCTGCTCTCCTTTACCCTACAACAGAAACAGTAATACAAAGTCGGGATCATAGAGATTTACAATGTAGGGCTACAAGTAAAATATGTTCTTAGAGCATTTATGGTGCAGGGCCACAATAATATGTACTAATGTAGAAAAGAAACTTTACCCATTCAGCTATTTCTCATTCCAGCTAGAGCACCACGACTGGTATATCAAAGGCCATGGTGTGTGCTATCCTGGCTGTGGGATGGTGCATATAAAAGACCCCATGCTACTAATGGAAAAAATGTAACAATTTCTTGTCTAAGACTATATGTTAAAATTACCAAATGTTTGACATCCAATAGCCGATGATTAATAAATCAATGTGCTCTAGTGGTGATGTTAAACAAAACAAACTGAAGAAACTTTATATACCGGTACATAAAATTTGAATAATTTGATAAATATTGTTGTTAATCGAAAAAAAATCCAATTTAAAAACCACCTTACAAACACTGCATGTGTCATGAAGTGCATTGTGATGTTTAGATGTTGAACTTCAGGATACTTTCATATCCCACCGTACCGTTTGTTGTTTTCTATAATACAATTTCAAGCCTTGTAAAGTTTCTGTTGGATGTCAGTATAATTAAAATTTCTTCAAATATTAAATATGCTGTAAGAGTATTTTCTTTTGCCTTCCACAATGGGTTCTTGCATCTGAAGTAGCCTACATCCAGTGGTTGTACGAAATGTTTTATTTAATGACACACTCAACACATTTTATTTACGGTTATATGGCATCAGACATATGGTTAAGGACCACACAGATATTGAGAGAAGAAACCCGCTGTCGCCACTTTATGGGCTACTCTTTTCAATTAACAGTAAGGGTTCTTTTATATGCACCATCCCACAGACAGGATAGCACATACCACAGCCGTTGATATCCCAGTCATGGTGCACTGGTTGAAATGAGAAATAGCCCAATGGGCCCACCGACGGGGATGGATCCCAGACTGACTGTGCATCAAGCGAGCGCTTTACCACTGGGCTACGTCCCACCCACATCCAATAGTTGATGTATTTTTGTACTGGGGTGTTAAAACGTTCATTAATTTTGAAGAGGTTTATTAGCATAAGATATTACAGTCAGTCAGCATTCAAGGTCATTAACATACTTGGCTACAATTGAAAATCTTGGATTTATACATAAATTGTGGATTTTTTTGCCTCTTTCTCCTTGGAACAAAAAGATGTAACAAGTTATTGTGGCAAAAAGAAAGTGTCTTTTTATGAAACTTATTTCTATTACTTGTCCAATTAAAATAGACAGTGCACACTTGATGTGTTGTTTTCATGTGCAGAATGCACTCTGTATTCCCCGTGGCCTGTGCACTGCAAAGTGTGGACTGATGGAAGTTGTTTACAGGTTTGAACTTTCCCAAAATTGAAAGCAGATGCATTTCAATAAAGGTCAACTTGATATTTTTATACAAAGAGCAAATATCTCAATATCTCTTTCATAAACATGTCAAAATGACTAGCCGAGTGAAAGATGTAGAGTTTTACATGTATCACAAAGTGATAAGGCCAATCATTGCCCTCTAAATACTACAGCCTACATAGTCAGAAGACAGTTTTACCCATTAATTAAAATTAGTACAAAAACCCACCTAATTATTCCTATGAGAATTCCTTGTTGTAAAATATCTGAAATTGGCAATGATCCTTACAAATACTTTTAGCTAATCAAACAAAAGTTTGTTTTGTTTAACGACACCACTAGAGCACATTGATTTATTAATCATCGGCTATTGGATGTCAAACATTTGGTAATTTTGACATATAGTCTTAGAAAGGAAACCCGCTACATTTTTCCATTAGTAGCAAGGGATCTTTTATATGCACCATCCCACAGACAGGATAGCACATACCACAGCCTTTGATGTCATGGTGCACTGGCTGGAACGAGATTTATCTAATGAATGCATGAATGAGTGATTGGATTAATGGTTTAATGTTATAATATCCCACTTTGAAAAGAAATAGATTTTGTGTGTTTATGTGTAAGAAACCCATTTCTTTATTTTAAAAGCTGACACCTGTTTCTAGATTTCATCAACACTCGTCAGCTGTTAAAACAATTGTCCTGTTTTCTGTCCTCGTTAAGATGTGGTCAACTAACTGACATTTTAATGACTAATATTATACATTAAATAAAATTTTTTGCTTTAAACACCAAGACACTATTTTGTACTATTATAGCATTTTTTGATAACTGAAATCATACTTTACTTAGATTTTATTGTTTAGATTATCAATTTCCGTACATTCGAAGTGTGTTTGGTCATCCTTGTGTTTTTAATATCACAAAATGCATTTCTCATATTTTTAAAAACACACATGTATCTGTGAAGTAACACGGGTTGAAACTAGGGTCTGCCCCTTTAAAACATCAGTGGCTATATATTAAATGTGTTTCTGATTACACTAGTGTTTGTGCTACAATGTAGGTAGAGTATTATTTTAGTTCCTAAGACATGTATTTTTGTATATACAAAATTACTGCGACTTACAAACATTAGGACGACCATAAAAACATTTGATTATAGAGATACTAATATTCTGAACAAGAAACTATATTTAGTAGTCAAATGATTTTATTTGTCGGAAACATCGTACAATGACAAAAAACTTGAGATAGATTCTTTAAACAAGACATTGAACATCGAGTTAATGCTTTATTTTTTCAGTTGTTTTAATGTTTGTTCACATAAACGTAGATAATGATAATACACAGATGAGCTTTAAAAGCTTTAATGCAGGCCGTATAATGTTTTTGATTTTTGTCTCATCAAATTCAGCAGCACACACTGTGTGTAGGTCTATGGAGACAGGTCACAGTGACATGTACTAATGTTTGTCCTAACACACTGAAAATATCAACCAAACAAAAGGTACTGCAGGTGACATGTTAACCCTTCAACTGTCAAGAGTGCTGTTCAGTGATAAGAAATAAGCAGCATTCTTCACTAGTCTTCCAAACAAGTATATAAATAAATATACTTGTCCACCAATATTTTCACTTGCCCATGTAAGTGATTTGCTTTATTCAAGTACACCAGCAATGTTTTCAATGTCTCAAAATCGAGATTCTGCTTTTTAAATGTTTACTTGTCAACTAGATAACAATTGAAATACATTCTGATTGCATGACTGAGCAGATTTTCATTTATTAGGACAACCAGTGGTGCATATAAAAGATCCCTTGCTGCTAATTGAAAAGAGTAGCCCATGAAGTGGCGACAGCGGGTTTCCTCCCTCAATATCTGTGTGGTCCATAACCATATGTCCGATGCCATATAACTATACATAAAATGTGTTGAGTGCGTCGTTAAATAAACCATTTCCTACTTCTTTCAACTATTGTTTTTATGTAGTCGAGCATACAAACATTAGCCAATATAGAAATTAACAGACGTGTGCAGAAAATTAAAGTTAAAAAGTTGATTTTGTTTAACTACAGCACATTCATTTATTAATCATGATCTGAGATCAAACATTTGGTAACTGTGACATATAGTCTTAGAGAGGAAACAAATTACATTTTTGTGCATGAACTTGTACAGGGGGAGTGAAGTCGGAAGGGGGGGGGGGGGGGGAATTTTACCCTTGAAACCCATCTTCCCTGTACACACACCTTTTTAAACCAAAAAACTAATGTTTAACTTTTACCTCAAAGAATAATGCCTTATATTATCATTCTACCAAAAACAAATAACAAATTTGTCACTTAAGAGTTTAAAATGTTACCACACTTTATTTGAAGGGGTCTGAAAAGGGAAGCAACTCTCATGAAACCTCATTATACAGGCAACACACTACTTGATATGGCATTCAGTTATACATGCAGGAATCAAGCCGGTTTTTACACCATAAGTATTGGAACCCTATCAAGACAAAGAATTGGATCTGCTGGGTTGGGATTTCTAGCCACTCATGCATCTAACTTTATCTTCATTGTGACCACATATTTTTGACATTTTCACTTCATAAAATAAAACTGAAAACTGTATGATATATCACTGAAACCTTAAAGATAATAAAATTGTAATTTCAAATAATGTTCATCCCTTATATTGTATGCCAGTCTATGGTGTGTTAGCAATATAAGGGTTAAAGTGGATATAAAGTTTAGCTCAGGTCAGTGGTACACATCTGTTTAGTGTTGGGCAGGGCAGACCCAGAATAATAACATGTATTCGCTCTGGAGTGACTCTTGATGCTTCACATCATAAACTTAACAACCTGAGAGTTTTCAAATGATTGTAGTAAAAAGTTCATATCCTCACAAAGGAAACCTACATGTATGCTGCAACCTTTCTTGATTACTTTGTGCCGGGGTGTCATAAACTTAACAACCTAAGAAAGGAAACCTACATGTATGCTGCAACCTTTCTTGATTACTTTGTGCCGGGGTGTCATAAACTTAACAACCTAAGAAAGGAAACCTACATGTATGCTGCAACCTTTCTTGATTACTTTGTGCCGGGGTGTCATAAACTTAACAACCTAAGAAAGGAAACCTACATGTATGCTGCAACCTTTCTTGATTACTTTTTCTTTATAGGACTTTATATATATAACCAATGACAATTGATATTTTCTTATCACAGAAACACAGTGGAATATTTGTTAAAAAATCAACAAAGTGAAATGTTAAATCAATGATTTTAACAATTTCAAATATACTTGAATAACTATTAAATGTTATAGTACCATACATATCTGACATTGAATCAGAGACTATTAAATCTGAAACATACTTGATTTAGTGACTATTAAATTTGATACATACTTGAATCAGTGATGATTAAATTAAACACATATTTGAATGAGTGACTATTAACTTTAAAACATATTGTGAAATGTGTGGCACTTTTCTACAACTGAAAGGAAACACCTCCTCTAACATTACAAGTTAAATCAACTTAACTGAAGTTAAACAAATTTAAAGTCTGTTTGCATCAAAAGGGATTGGCTTGTAACTCAGTAATGAATAAAGTTAAATTTTAACCCCCCACCCCCACCCCCACCCCCCCCCAACATATTATTAAGTTTTAAAGCCATACCATTTTGTATAACATTTTTGGAAAAATAAAACATTCATCAAAGTAAAAAAAAAAAAAAAAAAAAAAAAATCTTTTAGAAATTACTATCAAATTTCAAAGGTTAAATGTTAGTAAAACTGCAGGTGAAATGGCTTATTTCTGCTTTTCCTGCCTTTTGTCTTCATCTCTGCATTAAAAATGAGATTTAATCGACACAAATTTGTTTTTTATTTACATAGAAATATTTTTGTTAATAAAATAATTAGAGATGGTATAGGTTAAAAACTTAATTGTGTCTTTTATATCAATTTTAACATTATATAGTATATATTATATGTCAATTCATTAGTTCTCTTTTGATACAAATGAACTATAAACAGATTTAAAAGTAAGCTCATATAAGTCTATTAAGGTTAAATTAACAAAGTTAAACCATCTTAAACAAGTTGAACAACCAAAATAAGTTCAACAAAATTTGAAACAAAATTTTAAATTTTAAAGTTAAACGACCAACCTTTTAAAACACAATTTAACAAACTGTATTTAGACCCACTAGTGTATTCCCTGTTGACACTACCTGGACACTACACACATTATTACAGCAATATGACAGGTATGTCGACAGCACTGTCATAAAGGCATTTAGTATAAACAACCACATTTTTTATAAAGGGCACACAAATGCCCAAATTTGACCTCTTCCAAAATGGCCTATTTCTCATACACACCATGATTAGTAGGTCGATAAGGTAGTTGCTGTAGACCAGAGGACTAATTCACAAAGGTTTCTTAGGCTCTGCTAGACAACAAAGCATCCTCTTTGCAAGTATTTTAGCATTGCACTGCGATATCGTAAAGTTGTGAGAGTTTAGTGAATTAGGTCCCAGTGTTTCACTATACTCTGATTCTTTAATCTAGTACACTCCAGAGTCCATATTTACAAAGCTATCATAGTTCTACAAAATCATACAATGATTATATGGGGTGTCTCTAAACCAGATCCTTCTTAAAACTGGACATTTTTCACAGCCATACCCTCTGGATTTTGATCTGGGTATGGCCCTGTTTGTCTTGGGCCTAAAGGTGTCCAGTTCAGAGGGGTTTCACTGTATTATCAGACAGTGACTTACGGCTATTTAGCACTAAGATCACTTCGTAAAACAGGACCCCCCCCCCCCCCCACACACACACACATATTTCAACAAACTCACTCCAATGGCAGGCTTCATGTCTTAATACTATTCTCCTTAATTTGTAATAACCACATACTGCTGCCAGATGATTAGATTCACAGCACAAACACTAACACGCCACTCTCCCCCGGTTGCTGCCCTGTGACCTGACATTTGCAGTAAGCACACTGTCTAAGACTCCCAGCATCCGCATTTGCCTGGAAGTTTACGTTCTAATGTATGTAAGTCTTTCTCCATATGCATGTATTTGTTTATTTACTTGTAAACCTAATGGGGTATTCAAATCTGATGACAATATTTCAAATAATTTGTTTAAAATGAAGTCAAGTTGTGCATGCATATACATGATTTTGTTTATTTATCTGTAAACCTAATGGGGTATTTAAATCTGATGATAATAATTCAAATATTTGTTTTACATAAGTTTAAAATGATGTCAAGTTGTGCAATACATGTAAAATTATGATTTTACTGTTATTCATCAAATATTTAAATTAGAAATAATAACTCATATAAAATGCAGTACCCACATTTTCCACAACGTTTATGTTCTAATGTATGTAAGTGTTTCAATATATGCATGCATAAGCATGTATTTGTTTATTTACCTGTAAACCTAATGGGTTATTAAAATCAGATCGTAACATTTTAAATATTTGTTTTATATTTATAATATTTTAAAATAAAATCAAGTATTTCAATACATGTAAAATTATGTTTTTATCCGTTATTTATCAAATGTTGAAATTACAAATAATAGCTCGTATGCACATTTGTTTCTGGATGTTTACATTTTAATATATGTAAGTTTTTCACCATATGCATGTATTTGTGTATTTACCCGTAAACCTAATGAATGATTAAAATTGGATAATAATATGTCAAATATTTGTTTTACATAATATTTTTTTAAATGAAGACAAGTTGTGACCTACATGTAAAATTATGGTTTTATCTGTTACTCATCAAATATGTTTAAATTACAAATAATAACTCATAAACATTTGTTTACTTGTATCTTTGTAAGTAATCTGTATTAATTACCATGATGATTATGATAGGTTT
Source organism: Gigantopelta aegis (assembly GCF_016097555.1). Taxonomy (NCBI): domain Eukaryota; kingdom Metazoa; phylum Mollusca; class Gastropoda; order Neomphalida; family Peltospiridae; genus Gigantopelta; species Gigantopelta aegis. The sequence goes on along the minus strand of NC_054707.1, from coordinate 65,587,879 downwards.
CCTTTTGTTTTCTAACATATTGAAAGTTTCATTAAGATATTTAGAATTTATTGAGAATGGAAACATGGCAAGATACACATATCTATTTGTTGGTGTTGTATGATTATTCTTATATATATACTACTCAAAATTTACTAGGGATCACTATTTAGGGTGGTATTATATTTTTTGGCATGGGTATCACACAAAAACTAAAAATGGCATGTATTCGAGGACATGTTTATTTCCTGAATTTCATTGCTGTATACCAAATTTGAACAATAGGTAACACGTGTTCTGTCATCAAAGAAGCACACCCCCAAAAATGGAGGTTTCAGAATGTTACTCCAAGTCATGAAAATGTCCCAAACAGTTCAATTACCAGCAGCAACAACTGTCAGTAGCTTGTGTGTGACCCACATGATGCAATCACAGCCTGGCAACAGCGTCTCATGCTTCCAATGAGTCTCTGGATGGCTGCCATCTCAAGATTGTTCCACTCTTCAGTGAGGGCATTTCCCAGTTCCACGAGAGTTGTTGGTTGGACCGGACGTCGCGAAATCACCACCTGTAGCATGTTCCAAACATGCTTGATCGGGTTCACATCAGGTGAGCGTGCTGGCCATTCCATACGGACGATGGTCTCCTGCTGGAGGTAGTCCTCAACCACCCTGGCACGATGAGGTTGAGCGTTGTCGTCCATGAGGATGAACAGGGGTCCGATTGCATCAGCATACGGTCTGACATAGACGTCCAGGATCTCATCCCTGTAGCGTACGCTGGTCATCATGGCTCTCATCACGATGTGCAGGTCTGTTCTTCCACCTCTGCTGATACCACCCCACACCATGATGGAGCCTCCACCATAGTTGTCATGTTCGGAGATGTTGGCATCTTGAAATTGCTCCCCACGTCTTTTCCACACTCAAGCACGTCGATCTGTAAAGTCAAGACAGTACCTTGACTCATCGGTGAAGAGTACAGGATCCGAATCATTATCAGTGAAGTTGACGTGATCTTGTGCCCAGTCCAGATGTGCCTGTTTGTGAAGTCGGGTCATGGGAACGTGAATGCATGCTCTCCTAGACTGAAGACTACTCTGCCGAAGACGATTACGAACTGTTTGCCTGGACATGTTAACGCCAATAGCATTCCTCAACTCATTTCGTAAAGTAGTCACATTCACGAAGGGATGACGTCTGGCCTGCACCACAAGAAATCGGTCCTCTCTTGGCATGGTTGCTTGTTGTCGACCACCATCATGGCACTTGGTAGCTGAGCCATACGTCTGGAAGTGATTCCATGCTCTGCTTATCACACTTTGGCTCACACCAAAGACGTTGGCAACCCTATGCCCTGGCCAATTCTTCGGTGGTCAACTGATGACGTTGATGTTGAGGAGGCATTGAGGACCTCAAATCCAGTAAAAATGTTCTCGAAACTGTTGCTAACCTTTCAATAACATGTGTACGACGACGCTGTCTCAGCAAGCCAGTACAGAGGTTGTCAAGTTGCACGTGCATACCGTGACCTCAAAGACGCATGGTGATCACTCAAGCGTGTGATTGAGGCCCTAGTGGGCTTACCCATTTAGTGTAAATAGATATATTTCAATATGGGGTCACTGAATAATTTTATCCTACAAAAATTTTATGATCCTTAGCAAATTTCGAGTAGTATATATATTATATATCCATAATGTAAATACTACCGACTAACTGACTGACTGAATGAATGAATGAATGACTGAATGACTGAATGAATAAATGTCTGATGACTGACTAAATGATTGATTGACTGACGACTGACTAAATGATTGACTGACTGACTGACTGACTGATTGACTGACTGACTGAATAAATGGATGTTTAGCATCAGGTCACAATTTAATTGGCTACCAGGTTTCATACAAAAGAATGAATGTTTAAAGACTGACTGACTGACTGACTGACTGGATGCCTGGATGGATGCCTGGATGGATGGATGGATGGATGGATGGATGCCTGGATGGATGGATGGATGGATGCCTGGATGGATGGATGGATGGATGGATGGATGGATGGATGGATGGATGGATGGATGGATGGATGGATGGATGGATGGATGGATGGATGGATGGATGGATGAAGGAATGGTGTAAATGAATAAATGGATATTTAGCATCAGGTCACAATTTAATTGGCTACCAGGTTTTAAATGGCTATTAATGACCAACATCCAAATTACAAATTACAAAATTATCAATATAACAGTGTAAAAAAACTGTAAAAGAGTCATATTCATGAAAAACACAATAACACATTTTAACGATATACCACTTTGAACAAAAATCTGTAAAAACTGGAAGAGAGCTATAGATAAACCAATACTGTGGTCAGACCATGGAAGTTGTGCATGGAGCTGAGGTAGACAAAACAATACTGTGGTCAGACCATGGAAGTTGTGTATGGAGCTGAGGTAGACAAACCAATACTGTGGTCAGACCATGGAAGTTGTGCATGGAGCTGAGGTAGACAAAACAATACTGTGGTCAGACCATGGAAGTTGTGTATGGAGCTGAGGTAGACAAACCAATACTGTGGTCAGACCATGGAAGTTGTGCATGGAGCTGAGGTAGACAAACCAATACTGTGGTCAGACCATGGAAGTTGTGCATGGAGCTGAGGTAGACAAAACAATACTGTGGTCAGACCATGGAAGTTGTGCATGGAGCTGAGGTAGACAAACCAATACTGTGGTCAGACCATGGAAGTTGTGCATGGAGCTGAGGTAGACAAACCAATACTGTGGTCAGACCATGGAAGTTATGCATGGAGCTGAGGTAGACAAACCAATACTGTGGTCAGACCATGGAAGTTGTGCATGGAGCTGAGGTAGACAAACCAATACTGTGGTCAGACCATGGAAGTTGTGCATGGAGCCGAGGTAAACAAACCAATACTGCATCAAACTACATGTATCAACACAGAACAAAAACTGTATACAACACTTTAAAATGGTAAAAAAATACAAAAGTTGGTGCTGTATTCACCCTCTCAGATAAAATGATGACAATTTTCCCACCCTTGTACCAAGATAAGGAACAGCACAGAGAAAGGAATATGTTTAAACAAAGTTAAATGTATAGATAATATGAGAACAACCATCTTTGGCATGGATTGGACATTGTTACTGATTTTTTTTAATATAAGGTCATGACTAGTTTTGGAAAAACAAAAATTGATAAGTAATATTCTAAACAAAATTTGATCACTATAGGTAATTATTTGCATACAAATTACTACCAAATAGATTTGCATATAAATTTAATGGAATGATATACATTGTACTAAAAAGTGAGAAAAAACAGTTATAATATTATAAATATTATATTTATTTTGTTTCCAAATATCTAGCTATGCTTCAATGCATTTGACGTGCTTTATTTTACTAATGTCATCCCAGTTTCAGATGACCAAGATGTCTGCCATGTTACTAAAATCAGTTTTAGCCCTGTCCACCATCACGATGTGTCTCACGCAAGACATGAGCGTGTGTACAAGCCAGAACTACCGCAACCTCCCAACGTCCATGCAGAACGAACACATGTGTATGGTGTTAGAGCGTGTACACTTGGATATCAGTGACGAGAAGACACACAGAGACATTCAGCTCAACAGTATCATAAGGTGAGAGAGAGCTTACAAAGGAATTCCTTAGGAGTGGTTGTCCTCCTATAGAGGAGGCACTAGATAGAGATTCATGGAATCAAACACCACTTTGCCAAATGTCCATTCGACACTGCATTGTAGGGGCCTACAGAGATATGGCCCTGATCACCTATTATGGGTTTGTCATTCAGATGTTTTAAACAGGTTTTTAAGCATTGAAAATCTGTCAATATACACATTTAAATCAAAAACAGAATTTGAAATTTGGCCCTTAAGGTTTATTTTTGTTTAATGACACCACTAGAGCACATTGACATATTAAGCTTTTTGTGTCTGTGCTGTAATGACATAATGGACAGAGACCGTTCATGATGTCATGCTAATAGTGGCATGGAGAGAATGACAGAGACAGAAACAGAGAGAGACAATTCATCAAAACCAAATAGATTTATTTTACCATAATTTATATTTTGTAACTACATGTATAAAGAATGAAAAAAAGAAAAAGAATTTGTTTTGTTCAACGACACCACTAGAGCACATTGATTAATTAAACATATGATAATTCTGACTCGTAGTCATCAGAGGAAACTCACTACATGTTTTCTAATTTCTAAAGAATCTTTTATATGCACTTTCCCAAACACAGGAATGTGAAAACACCTAATCATTTGAATGGATCCTCTGAGGTGGTTCAATCCTGCGATGCAAGCACCTCAAGCGAGCAGTCAACCGACAGTTAAATCCTGCCCGTATAAAGAATAAATTATTGGGTGTGACTGTTAAACCTGTTTTTGTTGATTTTGCAGGAAGTTAAGCCGACTAGAGAATCGAGTTAGCCGTGGTTTCAGCAGACTGGCTTGGAACTCAAAATCACGTGGTACGAGAATGAGGGGATTTCCAGCGCTCAGAGACGTCAACATTGCAAGGGGTAAGAGATTTGTTTTTCAGCATTTTTATGAAGAGCATTTGCAATAATTATGTTATTACAAATTCTGAAAGACTTATCAATATTTCTTCTGTGGGCAATATTGTTTAGTTCTGGCAATGACAAAACCCGAGTTTTATGTACTAAAAAAAGAAATCAGTATCTGAAGAGTTTATTTCCAAAATGCTATATATCCTGTCCATTGGGCATAGATCACAGTTTGATTAAAACTTTATTGTATTACTTTGATGGAAATTGTATTGTTGAGTTGTACCATCACTGCTAATAGCTATATAACTCCAAATTCTGGAAATTGGCAATGAACTCATTCATTTTAAACTATGGCTGTTTTGAAACCAAACGAGAAGAAGAAACTATGGCTGTTTGGTGTCAAACATATGTTATTTTGACACATGGTCTCAATAGTGACAGAGGAAGCCTGATAGCACAACACAGACTACTCCAATCACATAGCATCTAAGTATCTGTTGTATGCTCTTTTTGTCATACTTTAGATATGATGTTCCACCAGAGACAAAAAAGTAAAACTGTAAACTAAATTCTGTCACCAATATGACATTGTGTTATTTATATATTTTTTTCCATTCTCCATTTCATTTCAACTTATTTCCGTGCTTATACCCAATTAAGGTTCATGCATACTGTCCTGGGCACACACCTCAGCTATCTGGGCTGTCTGTCCAGGACAGTGGGTTAGTTGTTAATGGTTAGTGAAACAGAAGTCGGTGTAGTGGTTTAACACCTACCCACCAATTCATTAAAACTTGTTCTGGGTGGGAGCTGGTACAGGGCTGCAAACCCAGAACCTACCAGCCTTATGCCTGATGGCTTAACCGCAACACCACCAAGGCTAGTACCATTCTCTATAGGCATTGTGGGATTCTTAAATGTTTGAACTGTAAGTGTTAAAGGTGAAGACCCTAGTTTCGGACCATGAAAATGGACACTAAGTTTAGTTAAACCCACAAACTTGTAACACATCTGGATAAAGTTACAACAGAGTGATACAAAAGTCTGTGACATTGACACGGTGAAATACTCTTAAAAACAGACTAGAACTCTACTACATAACCGTTTCTTCTCAGACGCACGTGTGTTTTTTAAAATATGAAACACGCATTTTGTGATATTAAAAACACCAGGATGACCAGAAACACTTCAGATGTAAGGAAATGGATAATCTAAACAATAAAATATAAGTAATGTTTGATTTCAGTGATCATAAATGGCCCCAATAGTAAAACACATACCTTAGTGTTTAAAAACTAGGGTATGTCACTTTAACACTTTATGTTGTTTTAATTACATCTATTAATTAATTCCACAACTCTTTCAGACTGTAATGAGCTACAGATGGGTGGGGTAACCCTGTCGGGTGTGTACCCCCTAAAACTATCCAACCGCAACGTCGTCAATGTTTGGTGTGACATGGACACCGACAGCGGTGGCTGGACTCTGATCCAGCGCCGTCTCAGTGGCGACGTCAACTTCACGCGCAACTGGGATGACTACATGTTCGGCTTCGGCAATGTCAACTCCGAATACTGGCTGGGTCTTGACAACATGTACTACCTGACACGTGACACCAACTACAGCCTCCGCATCGACATGTGGGACTGGCTCGAGGTGCACAAGTATGCCGTCTACGACTATTTCCGCGTCGGACAGGAGTCTGAGTCCTTCCCTCTGTCCATCAAGGGCTTCAACGGCACCGCTGGCGACTCCCTCAGTTACCACAATGGCATGAAGTTCAGTGCCATGGACAAGGATAACGATGACTGGTGGACGAGCTGCTCTCGCAAGGACAGATCCGGGTGGTGGTTCAAGGCCTGTCACTACTCCTCCCTCAACGGGCTATACTACAGGCACGGTGAGAACAACATCACCCCCGACGGCGTCGTCAATGGAGTCATCTGGTATCACTTCAACATGGACCGCACGTATTCCCTCCAGAAGGTCGAGATGAAGATCAAACCAAGGGCGGCCATCTTGGAGGTTAAGGCAAAGAAGGCTTTACAGGAGAGGTTTGAGGACTCCAGCAAGAACAAGCTGCCAGAGGCGCATATGGTGCCAGCAATTGAAGATACTTTGTGAACAAACATAGATCATTTCTGAACATGGACACTTTGTGAACACATAAGTCCAATTGTGATCAAATGTGGACATTTTGTGAACATAAGATCATTTGTGAACAAACATGGGCTCTTTATAAACATACGTGGACATACGCAAAAAGATAATTTATGAAGAAACATGGACACTTTATGATATTACAGACAATTTGTGAAACAATATATACACTTTATGAACAAACATGGACAATTTGTGGACAAGACAGAAGTTACTCATATATCTAGAGAAATTTTATTACCGAATGTATATCCACTTTGGTATTGGTGTGACCCATGGATCTTCACATTTTGTTAGTTACAGCATAAAGATTAGGAATGTAGGAGAAAAGTGAATCTACTAACAATGGCCCGTCAAAACTAGGCTAATGTATCAAAGGTCAGTCAAGAAAGACAAAACATCTGATATAACAGACAATTCCTGTATAAATGTTAAATACCTACACAAACAAACCCATTACCCGCCAACTGTGTTGATATTTAGAAATCCAACAGTCATTTATAATAAATAATTAAAGGGACATTCCTGAGTTTGCTGCAATCTTTAAGATGGTATCAACTAACAGAGACTTTTTAACGATTGTAATTAGATATCAAATATATTTTTCTGCATAAAATATTAGTGGCTGTATATTAAACATGTTTTTGACCATTCTAATATTTTTACTAGGAAAATTTCATTTTATTTCCTAAAATATTGTTTTCTTTGTACATACTAAATTATTTGAAGACAAAATCCAGTTTGGGCTTCTTACAAATATTAAGATGACCAGAAACACATTGAATATACAGATACTGATATTCTAAACAAGAACATATATTTAATGTGTAAGTTTAATCGTAGAAATATTTTATTAGTAGGAAACATCTTACAATGCAGCAAACTCAGGAATGTCACTTTAAATATTACCTTTACATTTATTCGACCTCTGAAGACAGACACAAAGTTGGAACCTTTTATACTTTCGTGGCATGACTGACTGATATGTATTCGACATGGCTGAAATCAAATGAACAGTTTACTTATGAAATTTTGTTATGCAATATTATTATATAGATTCAATTAATAAACAATAAACATTCATCACATGTGTTTTTTAACTAAATCTTATGAAACATTTTACTATGATATACAAGTCTTGTTGGCCTGTAAACAAATGACCTATTGACAGCAAAAATAATTAACAGAGTTAATAATGTTAAATATCAAATGTGTTTATGACACGGGTATTATGGGTAAGTTATAGGATGAAATACAGCACACAATTAACCCATGAAAAGGATTCCAAATATGACTGAATTGTGAGATCCCAAAATTAAATCATTTTCGATATTTTTGACCAGTTCTAACTGATCAAAAGATAAAATGTTATAATCAATTTTAAGAAGAACATTTTGTGTAAAAAATATAGAACAAGATTTGTCAGTGTTTGTTAATTTGTGCTATTTTCAGTTCTATTTTGCTTCGATGGCTCTAATTCATGTAAAAACCAAGTGATTTTGCTATGCTAATTCCAGTTTTATGAACTATATCGCTATTGGTCACTGATGTTATCAATAATAAACAGATAAATATTCTTCATTGTAGTGTCATGATCTGATGAAATTCTGTGATCAAGCATCATTTTGCACAAATCAGTCAATTAAATGTACATTGTGCTTTATGTAACTAATAATGTATTTTCTACATACCAAACACTTCTGAGATGTTGTATTTTCAAAGAAACTATTATATATGAGATGCAAAAATAAATGATTAACTTTAATGAACAATATTCTTAAATTGTTTAATGGACAAAATAATTAAACATTGTATATCACTGCAAGCTTTTAAACAAACAGAACACATAATCCAAATGTAATAATTATATAGTGCATAAAAAGGGCAGTTAATGCTGCATTGTACATGATTTGTACTTGAATGTGTACCGGCCTCGGTGGTGTCGTGGTTAAGCCATCAGACATAAGGCTGGTAGGTACAGGGTTCGCAGCCTGGTACCGGCTCCCATCCAGAGTGAGTTTTAACGACTCAATGGGTAGATGTAAGACCACTATACCCTGTTCTCACTCACTATCAACAAACTCACAGTCCTGGACAGACAGCCCAGATAGCTGAGGTGTGTGCCCAGGACAGCGTGCTTGAACCTTAATTGGATATACGCACAAAAATACGTTGTAATGAAAACAAATGTGTAACATCACTACCTCACTGTATGACTGCATCCGAGATGCTGTGTTGACAGTATCTCCAAACAAACAGTACTGTGGAGTTCTTCTACCCACAATTCCTGCAACCACACTTCCTGAGTGCATACCTGTAACAAGGTGTTCACATACCATTACAATCTTAAGTTACTGCATATAAATTATTACACACAGTGTTATATATGTTTGTGTGCATGTCTGTGTGTGTGTGCATGTCTGTGTGTGTGTGTACTGTGTGCGAGTGTGTATGTGTGTGTGTACGTGTGTGTACGTGTGTGTGTGTGTGTGTGTGTACTGTGTACGTATGTGTGTACGCTTTTCTGTTTTGCATAAAATGAATTTTGAACTAAACATCCGAATGACCAGAAACATTGAATTTTCCCAAACTGATATTTTACACTACTTAAAAACTATGGTTAGTGGCTTAAAAATTGGAATAATGAATATAATACATTTATGTACATGCATTAGTATTAATATTATATATGATTTATGATGGTGTAAATATATAAGATTTTGTTTTTCAATATTGACCTATTTTTACTCGCAGCCTGTTTTCCGAGATTGGATCTTTGAGAAACTGTGATTTCTCCACAAATTCTAGTGCCAGTCCCGCCAGCCTATTGGCGTGGTCTAGAGTTCGATCTGGGACACCGGCCGCCACCATGTACACAGCATCACCCAGTGTCTCCACCTACAAACATGTTCAACATATTAGTAACTAATTATTTAAACATCATCATTGAGTTGCTCCTCATAAAAAAAAAAAAAAAATCACAGTGGTTCTATCTAAAATCACATTCAAGATATTAATTATTATCTACACATCTCTGAATGGCTCCATGTAAAATCACAGTCACAATATTATTAACTATTATCTTTTCAACATCACACAGTGGTTCCACCTAAAATCACAGTCACAATATTATTAACTATTATCTTTTCAACATCACACAGTGGTTCCACCTAAAATCACAGTCACAATATTATTAACTATTATCTTTTCAACATCACACAGTGGTTCCACCTAAAATCACAGTCACAATATTATTAACTATTATCTTTTCAACATCACACAGTGGTTCTACCTATTATCTTATCTGGTTCCACCTAAAATCACATTATTATTACCCCAGCGGTTACTCATAATGCACCAGTAATAATAGAATGTTAATAGCACAGAACCTAATCACCACAAGTAACAGTACAATAGCGACTTCATCTGCTACTTTATTAGCCACAACACAAATTCACAAAAGCCGAACTCCAAACAACAGGAACACAGAAAACGGAAACCAATATATTTAAGACATCGCTGCTTTCCTAACAACAATGCTTGCTAAACGCTTAACCACTATGGCAATGGGGAAAATATTTATCATATTTTCTAAATGACAAAATTCTGCATTGGTGTAATGCAGCACAATACTAGTGGACAATTTAATGCTTCAAAACCAATGACCTTGTTGGTACTAAAGATGACGTTATCACAGTTTGGCAAACACATAAAATGATGTCTCGTAGTTTAATGGTCTTAAGAGAAACGCACCTTGAAAGCTCTGTATCGGTCTACGATGGCATCAAACACTTCAAAGACGTGGTTAATACACTCTACAATCTGCATGGCCGACGCTCGCTCACAAAACTCACTGAAACCAATCAGATAGCTGAACATGATGGTTACCTGCTCAAACACCTGAAACGAATTACAGATAAGTTGAAATATATTACAGGTAACTAGAATAGAAACCAATCAGATAGCTGAACACAAGGGTTACCTGCTCAAACACCTGAAATGGATTACAGCTAACTTGAAATATATTACAGGTAATTAGAATAGAAACCAATCAGATAGATAGCTGAACACAAGGGTTACCTGCTCAAACACCTGAAATGGATCCAGTTAAGTTGAAATACATTACAGGTACCTAGAAATACATTACAGGTAACTAGAATAGAAACCAATCAGATAGCTGAACACGAGGGTTACCTGCTCAAACACCTGAAACAGAATACAGGTACCTAGAAATATATTACAGGTAACTAGAATAGAAACCATTCAGACAGCTGAACACGAGGGTTACCTGCTCAAACACCTGAAACAGATTACAGGTACCTAGAAATATATTACAGGTAACTAGAATAGAAACCAATCAGACAGCTGAACACGAGGGTTACCTGCTCAAACACCTGAAACAGATTACAGGTACCTAGAAATATATTACAGTGAAACCTCTCAAAACCAGACCCTCTGCTAACCAGAATTCTCTCAAAACCGGATGTTTTTCATAGTCCCTTTTTAAATATCTGTACAGAAGAGAACCTCTCTAAACTGGATACCTCTTAAAAGCAGACTTTTTACTTGGTCTTGAGGGTGTCTGGTTTAGAGGAGTTTCACTGTACAAGTAACTAAACAAATATTACAGCTGATAACTAGAAATAGATTACAGTAACTAAAAATAGATTCAATGTAACTAGACTATTGCGTCAAGTAATATTTTTCTTTAAAAAAGTGAAGTCAACATAATCAACATTTGTTTAACACATATATTATTTCCCTGTAACAAGAATGGACATTTTAGAAATCATATGATTATGAAGTTCAAATAGAAATAACCTTATTTGTTATATTGTTTCCAGTATAACATATAATAACACATGGGGAAGTTTAGATGGGCTGTGATGGTCTTACACTGGACTTTCCCCCCAAAATATAGCCAGCCCTCATTAGTCTAGGCTGTATATATGGCATCCATGTATATAGCCATTTCTATGTTCAGTAACAACGATGGCAGCCTCCACCATAGTTGTATTTATAGCATTCATCTTTGTATTCAATACTTAGCACAATGTGTGTATGGTAGTCGTCTTGACCTGAGCACACAAAAAATCCTTTCAAAATGCAGCACCTGGTAACCTCAAAGTGCAGATGAGAAGAGGAGAAGTGATTTTAATGATTGGAAACTTAACATTAGAACAAAATTGGAGACTCAGTCAGAATTGATGTTTGCTCTACCTCACACGTGTTAATGGGATCCTCTCCCCTGATGAGTCTGACTGCGATGCTCTTCGGGATCATGGAGTAAAGTAGGTCATTACTTTTCTGTCGCCACTGGTCCAGTTGCTGTAGGTTTTCTCCAATCTTTTTGCTGGTCTCCATTTGCTAACAGAAAACAAGGAATATATGTAAAATCAAATCAAATCTGCTACTCAGTCTTATGTGACACTTTGCTATACAGAAACGAAATCAACAGTTCTCTTCACGGAGATGAAAAGAAAGAACCCTTGATAAAAGGTTATGAGAAAACACACAAACATGACACATACTGTTAGCAGTAGGGGATATTTTACATGCAGATTGTCAAAAAATAGTTGATCCTATGGACCTACAGCAAAAACTCTACCACTAAGTTATATATCTCACTCTTCACCAGGCTTTTTGCCAGAAAATAATTTGAAAAAGAAAAGAAAGAAATGTTTTATTTAACGTTATACTCAAGACATTTTATTTACAGTCATATGATATCAGACATATGGTTAAGGACCACACAGATATTGAGAGAGGAAAGCCGCTGTCTCCACTTCATGGGCTACTCTTTTCAATTAGCAGCAAGGGATCTTTTATATGCACAATCCCAAAGACAGGGTAATACATACCACAGCCTTTGATATACCAACTGTGGAGCACTGGCTGGAACGAAAAATAACCAAATGGGCCCAACAAACGGGGATCGATTCCACACTGACTGTGCATTGTGTGAGTGCCTTACAGAAAACAATTTGAAGGCACACAATAAAAACAAAATGAACAGTAGAAGCCCCTACTACCTGTAGGTGGTTATGTATTTGAAATGTTTAAAACATTGGACACTGCATGTCATGCACTTTGACAAATGTTAAACAGCAGTTCTTTTACTGTTATCTACCTAAAACAAGCATTCTCAGAGTGCTGCTAAAGCAATACATGTCCCCAAACAGACCCAACAAATTTTTCCTATCTCCTAAATTCAAGGGTCTGTGGAAAATGGGTAAAATGCCATAAAAGTCAAACCCGATCTGTAACAGTACATGACAAAGCTATACACAAAATGTCAGCGCAATATCGGAAGGCATTGAGAAAAAAACAAACATCCACAAAACTATATGTAAAACAGATGGATGGACATATAGACAGAAGGATGGAGATGAAAACTATAGTCCACTCTGGTTGGACCGGTAGAGGACTAATAATAAAATTATAGCCATTAAATTTCCAAAATTTAGGGTATATAATTTTACTCTCCATGCATTCTGGATATTTCAGGTGGCTTTCTACAAATACTTATCCCCATACAACTGATAACTCTAACACTAAACTACATGCCACTGACTGCTGTCCACCAGTTGTCTGGTTTACCTGTTCCACGAGATACTCGAGCTTGGAAGCGTGTTGTGAGCCAGCAAGGACCATGTCTCGGCTGTTGTCAAACATGTTGAGGTCATTCATGTACAGTCCACACTGCTCCAAGTCTTCCAAGTTACAGATTCTGTTAAAACAGATTATCTTCTCTTTACAAGACATTTTATTAAAACATAATATACTGATGTCCAACAGAAACTTTACAGGTAGTACTAAACCAAATAACTTCCGGCTGGGTCAAAGTTCAATGTGCACCAAACTTTTGATAGAGAAGTGAACACCACAAGTCCTGTGATTGGTTATAAATGTGAGTGTGTTGGTTGTAAAAAAAATTACTTTCATCTGGGCTAAAAATGTATGCAATTTTATTTCATCTAGTACCACTGTGTCAAATAGCCTTGTGCTTAGAACATGTATGGGGTACCTGTAAAAAAAAGTACTCAAATTGTGTGCGGAACTAGGGTAGTCATAGACGCTACCCGCTATCTCAGAAATGAGCAGCTTGACACCCACTTTTTTGTGATTAACTTTAAGGGTGAGGGGTGGTAGTATTTATATCCGTGGCGTTTATGTCGATTGATACGTTGCAGGTAGGAGTTTTAGCCACATATGTTACTATTGTCGTCTATGGGATTTGATTTGGTAGTATACACCCTACAATGCTTGAAATTGTATTATAGAAAACCAACAAATAGTATAGTGGTATATGAAAGTATCATGAAGTTCAACATCTAAACATCACAACGCACTTCATGACACATGCAAAGTGTTTTCGAAATTGGTTCTTTTCAATTAGCAACAATATTTATCAAATTGTTAAAATTTTACGTATGTAAAGTTTCTGTTGGATATCGGTATATTTCATTACATTCTATTTTTTAACCAGGAGAGAGAAACATTGCATTCTTCAAGATAATGAGATTTTGAGCTGGTTTTGCAGTTTGTTCAAATGAGGAGTGCAATGTTTTGTCTACCTCGGACTGAATTTAGGGAGTGTACAGAGGGGCGATCATGATTGTGCCGTTCAGAATGTTTTTGGTATGTTAAATAGAAGTTAAGAATAACATTTTCAGCATAAATTATTTGCCTTCAGTCAAAACAAACTAATAATTGGGGAACAAGACAGATAAATGTTTTTGCACTTTTACATTAGAAAATAGGTTGTTTCTAAAGTGAGATATTGCTCCTTGTTAAATTGTCCCCATAGGTGGCCCCATTGAGTGCTTTCCCATTAAAACATGTGCCCAGCAAATAGTTATTCTAATTCTACACATTTGTAAAAATTAATCTGATTAGCTCTCTACTAAAATTTGAGGTTGTAAAGTCTACGTTTTTATTGAAGTATGTCATAACTTAAGCAAAGAAGAAGGGTGTTTTGTAATGATGACAATTTTTCTAGTATACATTATTATGTACAAAATTTGTTACCCATTGAATCATTTTAAAATCACAAATGAAGATACATGTATTTTTTAAATAGGCTTTATCCTTATATGAGAGATGATTAAACAAATTTATGTTACAATCACTTTTTGACTACCCATTGCCTGTTATTAGGTTACCTAATGATGTCATCAGCTGGTGAAATTTGAAATTGTTATTCATACTAAAAATAGGACAATTTCCTTTTAAACAACCAGAATAAACAGTTGACTTACAATTAGGTATAGCCCTACTGTGTTTTTCAGTGATAATCAATGGTCTTATTGTTACAAATTTCTTGTTTCTTAAATATGTGACAGTAAAACAACCACACTGAACAATTTGAAATTGGAAAACACAGTAGAATTATTACTTAAATCAGACCATGATATTAATCACTAGAATTCTATCTAGGAGCAAAGCAAATAAATAACTTGCTAGAATTATTTTACTGTGCATAAAATGATGCGTTTACAAGTAGGTTTTTCAGAAAACTGCAATCTGAACATGACGTGCATGTAAAAGAAACCTTACTGCTAATGTGGAAGAGCTGTCTATGTAACTAAGCATGTTTCCTTTACAGCTGAGAAATGGAAACAAATATTTGTGTAATAAAACCTTAGTACATTTTAAACTATGGCTATTTGGTGCCTAACAAATGGTTATAAGAGAGAGACAGAGAGGAGAGGGAGATGGAGGGATGGAGGGATGGAAGAAAGTGAGAGTGGGAGTAACAGTGAGAATGAGAGTATGTATATATCTCTGTGTCTGTGTGTGTCAGAGACAGAGACAGAGAGAGAGAGAGACAGAGAGAGAGAGAGAGAGAGAGAGAGAGAGAGAGAGAGAGAGAGAGAGGGAGGGAGGGAGGGAGGGAGGGGAGGGGAGGAGGAGGGAGGGGGAGGGGGAGGGGGGGAGGGAGGGGAGGGAGGGAGAGGAGAGGAGAGAGAGAGAGAGAAGAGGGAGGAGAGAGAGGGAGAGGAGGGAGAGAGAGAGAGAGCGAGAGAGAGAGAGAGAGAGAGAGAGAGAGAGAGGAGAGAGAGAGAAAGAGAGAACAGTGAGATGAGAGGAGTATTTCTCTGTGTCTGTGTGAGTCAGAGAGAGAGAGAGAGAGAGAGAGAGACAGAGAGGAGAGAGAGAGAGAGAGAGAGAGAGAGAGAGAGAGAGGAGAGGAGGGAGGGAGGGAGGGAGGGAGGGGGGAGGAGGGGATGAGGGGGGAGGAGGGAGGGAGGGAGGGGGGAGGGGAGGGAGGGAGGGGGGAGAGGGAGGAGTGAGAGAGAGGGAGAGAGGAGAGAGAGAGAGAGAGGAGAGAGAGAGGGAGAGAGAGACTTTAGGTGGGAGGAGAGAGAAGGGGGAGAGAGAGAGAGAGAGAGAGAGAGAGAGAGAGAGAGAGAGAGAGAGAGAGAGAGAGAGAGAGAGAGAGAGAGAGAGAGAGAGAGAGAGAGAGAGAGAGAGAGAGAGAGAGAGAGAGTGTGTGTGTGTGTGTGTGAGAGTGGGATACCCCACCCACTGAAAAGCAACAATGGCTAAGTCCATCAAAGGCAATAATTCCTTGGACCCTCGACCCATCAGGATATTGCTCTACCACTGAGCTACTTCATCCTGCCATGCCAAAGGCTCCCAAGATTCAAGCCCAGAACAGTGCGCTTACTATAAACATGAAAACAAGATTCATCATGATTCCTGTTCCTCTGACTTACAGTGGTGTGCACAGAAATGCCATGGCCTTCCACTCGCTGAGGTACTTCATCTGTCCACGCAGTAGCAGCCTCCGAGTGGACCGCTCCTCCATGGCCTGGTTCACATTCTCAATGAGCGGCACCGACGTCCCGTTCACACGCACCAGCTGCTGAATCCGCTGGAGATTCTCCAGTTCAAATATCACAGACTTCATACAGAGAATCTGAAAATATCACAGACTTCATACACAGAATCTGAAAATATCACAGACTTCATACAGAGAATCTCAAAAAATATCACAGACTTCATACAGAGAATCTGAAAATATCACAGACTTCATACAGAGAATCTGAAAATATCACAGACTTCATACAGAGAATCTGAAAATATCACAGACTTCATACAGAGAATCTGAAAATATCACAGACTTCATACAGAGAATCTGAAAATATGACTTCATACAGAGAATCTGAAAATATGACTTCATACAGAATCTGAAAATATCACAGACTTCATACAGAGAATCTGAAAATATCACAGACTTCATACAGAGAATCTCAAAAAATATCACAGACTTCATACAGAGAATCTGAAAATATCACAGACTTCATACAGAGAATCTGAAAATATCACAGACTTCATACAGAGAATCTGAAAATATCACAGACTTCATACAGAGAATCTGAAAATATGACTTCATACAGAGAATCTGAAAATATGACTTCATACAGAATCTGAAAATATCACAGACTTCATACAGAGAATCTGAAAATATCACAAACTTCATACAGAGAATCTGAAAATATCATAGACTTCATACAGAGAATCTGAAAATATCAGACTTCATACAGAGAATCTGAAAATATTAAACCATATTGAAATATATAAAATGAACACAGACATCATACATAGAATCTGAAAAATCTGATACCTCATACAAAGACATTTTACGTTAGTAAAAGATTTTATGGGGAATTTGTAAATATCTAGGTCCGTATCAATGTTGTTCAGTTCAACCTGTCCGGTCCGTTTTTCACATAACCAAAAGCATAATTAACTGATTTTCGTCTATCTTTTCGGAACCAGTCGTCAAGCTGACCTGACAGAAAAATTTCAAGAGACGAAAATTTTAGGAAATAGTGATAAGTATGCCTGTACACACTTTAATACTTGGCCATTCGATTTGTAAGTGGTTGATGCATCACATTCAGTCAGAATGCGATGACCGTTTTAAGCTTTCTCTTGGGCTAAATAGAATTTCAACAATTTCTTTTTACGGTATTGGTGGTTTGAATGTGAATAGACTGCTTCTACAGCACATGTGAGTATTGGAAGCGCAACTTCCACAGTGTGTGCTCTTGTTGGTCGGAGGCAATGATGTCACGTTCGACTGTTCGGCGGAGGAAATTGCGTATCGTATACTTTCGTTTTGTACGGTTCTTACGAATAGGCACAAAGTTAAACAGATTATGTTATGTCAATTACTGCCTAGGTATTATAAACAAGGTAAGACATTAACTAGTCAGTTGGTGCAGAATGACAAGACCTACAAGGACATGTATTATACCAAAGCCATGAAGGTAAATGAGATATTGTTATCTGAGATGAGTGGTGGCAAATTCTTTAATATAAAGTTTTGGCAACACTGCAAGTTTCAGTTTGACACTGTGAATGGCAGAGATTTGTTTGGTCCCGATGGTGTTCATCTGAATGCCAAAGGTCAGTACTATTTGTATAAATCTTTAAGGGGAGCAATTATTAATGCTTGCCACATGCTGAACAGTAGGTAAATTGATAGTATAGCCTTGACTACCATAAACAAACCCACAATTTAGGCATGAACAGGGGTGCAGAAAGTACTTGTCCATTCACTAAATAGTAAATTTATCATGTTGAATTAGTGGATATTCAAGGATATAATGAATGTATGTAGTGGGGTATGTTGGTTTCTTAGCCTAATGTTGATAGGGTTAGTATACGAGTATGGTTGTGCAGAATATACCACTAATGTAGTTTTATTCAGCTTTAGGATGCCGAAACAGGCACAGATATCTTCCAGTGGGAGCGATGTTCCTCCGAAAAGACCCTGACGTAAGCAGAGAACTTCGGCTGCAACATCACCATCTCAAACAGAATCGTCTGAGTCTTCAACATCAACATCTCAAACAGAATCTTCTGAGTCTTCGCTAGTGCGGAAGATAACTGAGGAGGTGCTGACGAAAGTGACTCAGCACATTGATAAGAAATTTGACTTGTTGTTATCAGCTCTGCAGCCCAATACAGGCGACCAGCCAGACTCTGCATCTTCTGCTGTTACAGCAACTGTAAACCGTGCAGTCTCTGCTATCAGTGATATTCCCTCGACAGGTAGGAATAACATTTCAATCCTTGGGCAGGAATTGGGGGTTAGCGACACCAATGGGCAGTCACAGTTTATTACAACATCCTTGCCTATGCTATCTCATGTACCCGACAGATTGAGAACAAAAATTTGGTCAGGAGAATATGTGGACTTTCATTCTCTTTTAGAAAAGGGAAAAGATCAGGAATATAGTCTTTCCCTGGATGCAGAGAGTGGCAGCTTGGGTTTGTCCATCGTACAGAAGCCGCCAAAGTCCATACTCTCCTTCACACAATGGACAAGAGCTTGGAATCGCTTTTGTGCTATCATCTGCCAAAAAAGCCCAGATTTGGGGAGCAAACTGCCTCACCATTTTGAGACCATATGCGAGATTTCCTCAAAAATGGGGGACTGGCAGTTCTATGACTCAGAATTTAGAAGATTATTACAGGGCGGTCAGGCTTCTTGGGGGATTACCCACCTAGAATTGTATTTAAAGGCATGTTTAACATGCTCTACCCCTGGAGTACCGAAAGGCACACATGTGGATCGGGTTAATACTTCGCAGTTCCCAAAGGGGGTTTGTTTCAAGTATCATCAGGGTATAGCCTGTCAGTATGGAAGTGCTTGCACGTTTCAACATAACTGTTTTAACTTCTTTGAAGCCCATGCTTTCAAAAATTGTACAAAACCAATTTCCAAACCATTTAGACTCCTTCCCAGATTTCAAGGGAGAACAAACTCATTTAGACAAAGCAGTCCATCACTTAATACAAACAGGAAAGCACAGGCTCCTGTCATGAGGGGACAGTTCAGACCGAATCAACCTCGTACTAACATGCAATGAAAATTTGCAGGGGACTCGGAATTTGGCTTCTCTGTTCCCCTTAAAGTAGGGATGCAGCCTAGCCCAATCAAAGTAAACCGATTGCAGTGCTGGTTAGAGGGATATCAAGTTGATTTAAAGGAATTTCTGGTGCAAGGTTTTCATTATGGATTTGATGTGGGTTATAAGGGTTCTTTTTCACCACATCAAATGAGTAATTCGCAGTCTGTAAAAATATGTTAGTTGTAGATGAAAAAATAAACAAGGAGTTATCTGCAGGGAGATATGTTGGTCCCTTTGGGAAGCCCCCATTTCCAAACTTTTGGGTCTCGCCACTGGGTTTGGTAGAAAAGAAAACCCCTAACACTTACAGACTTATCCATAATCTTTCATCCCCTAAAGGCAGTTCCATTAATGATGGCATTCCTCCAGAAAATGCTTGTGTCACATATTCTTCAGTGCAAGATGCTATCAGCTTTATTAAACAGGAAAGGATTGTTATTTAGCTAAAACTGATATTTCCAATGCATTTAGGTTAATTCCGATCAAGCCTACCCAGTATCATTTATTAGGTTTCAAGTGGAAGGTGTCATATTATTATGATCAAAATTTACCGATGGGCTGCAGCTCCAGGTGTCAGTTGTTTGAAAAATTCAGTTGTGGGTTAGAATGGGTTTTAAAACAAAAGTTAGGCATGAAAGAAGTGGTTCATTTTCTAGATGATTTCTTAATTTTGGATAAATCCCGGGATAGATGCAGTAGTAAACTGGCACAGTTAGAATATTTTTTCAATGATATAGTTGTGCCAGTTAACAAAGAAAAGACTTATGACCCCTCAAAAGTCATGACCTTTTTGGGATATGAACTAGATTCTGGGAAAATGGAAGTCAGATTGCCGGCAGACAAATTGCAAAAATGCCAGCAACTCATTTCTAGTTACATAGTTAAAGAAAAAATTAGACTTTCCGAATTGCAATCGATAATAGGCACACTCAATTTTGCATGTGCAGTAATTGTGCCAGGAAGGGCCTTTTTGAGACATGACAATAGGGATCAGCAAACCACATTATCATATCAGAATTTCACAACAAATGAGGGAGAATTTGAAGATGTGGGATTCATTTCTACGAAACTATAATGGTAGATCTTTTTTTTTGGAAAGTAGATGGTTAAGTTCAGATTCACTGCAGCTGTTTACAGATGCAAGCACCAGTGTAGGTTATGGAGCACTCTTGGGGAAGCAATGGTTTTGTGGTATTTGGAATAAGAAATGGAGTAAGCAAAACATAACATTTTTGGAACTGTATCCCATTATGCTGGCAGTAAGAGTATGGGGTTCAAATCTTGCTAACAAATGTATATGTTTCCATACCGACAATAAGGCATTAATCTACATAATAAACAAGCAAACCTCTAAGGACAAATTATTTATGTTTCTAGTACACCAACTGGTGACTTGTTGTATGCAATTCAACATCCTGTTTAAGGCCTGTCACGTTTATGGTGTCTATAACCAACAGGCGGATGCCCTGTCCAGACAGAAACTCAATCATTTCCGACAACTGATGCCAGACGCAGATATATACCCAGAACAGATTCCTCCTCTGCCAAGCTTGTCGTCATAAATGGGTGTTTCGCAGAACATTTTGCAAGGAATGTTAACCAAGGAATCAATGTTGTGCTATCAGCAAGCTTTTAAACTACGGTATATCATCAGTTTGCACATGAATTGAAACTTTCGGTTGCTTTACCCATTTCAACAGCTCACCTGGCCTTATTCATATCATTTTTGAATTCAAAACATTATGCAGCATCTACCATCACTACTTATGTGTCCGCCATATCATTTGCCCATCGTTTACAAAGTTTTCCTGATCCATCTGCTGCATTTTTGATCCAGAAGTTGCTACAAGCCTGCAGGAAAAATGGTGGTGTGTTAGACACACGTTTGCCTATTACCAAAAATATTTTACATATGTTATTAAATGCTGAATACCATGTCTCTTCTCTCAAATATTTGAGGTTACTTTATCGGGCCATGTTTGCCTTGACATTCCATGCATTTTTGCGAATAGGGGAAATTACCTCAAGGCATGCGTTGGATGCTAACACGTTGAATTTGGCAGACATTGTACTTGGTGATACAACTATTCAAATTAAATTTGTTAAATACAAACACTCGAATGGTCGTTCGTTCCAGCTTGATGTGGCGAAACAAACAGATCCATTATACTGCCCAGTTAATATTTTAAAGGAGTATTTGGCTGTCCGAGGCACCAAATCAGGACCATTGTTCTTAAATAAGGACCAACTGCTTGTCACAAGAAGTGAATTCAAGCAGGAATTAAATTGTGTTTTGAACTTTTGTGGCTTGAGCATCAAGCAGTTCAAGTCCCATAGTTTTCGTATTGGTGCAGCCAGTGAATGCGCTTCACAAGGCATGTCTGACTGCTCCATTTGGGTATTAGGTCGATGGAAATCCGATGCTTTTAAGCGATATATCCGTTTGAGTGGACACACATCTAACGTGTAAACATATGGGATATACAAATCCATGATTATTGTCAGGTTTGTGGGTTCACAATCTGGCATTGTTTTGTTATCACGTCAAACTGGATGTCATTTACATTTGCATAGTCCAATGATATACATGTAATTACATTAGAAATATGTCTTTAAGTTATCACATTAGAATTAGTAGTTATTCATTAATTGTAGTGCGAAAGTCAGGTTTGTGGGTTCTCAGCCTGTACTCTATCACGGTAAATAGTGAAATGAAAATAATATGACACTTGGATATATACATGTAATTACATTTAGAAATTTGTCATTAATTTTATCATGTTAGGATTAGTGGTTATTCATTGATTGTTGTGAGAAGTCAGGTTTGTGGGTTCTCAGCCTGTACTCTAACACAATTAAATGAAGATAATAGGAGTTAGAATATATACATTTAGAAATATGTCATTAAATTTTATCATGTTGGAAATAGTAGGTATCCATTAATTGTAGTGAGAAAGTCATTGTCTCAGGTATGCTACCTGTAGCGAAAATACTACTTTGATGCGGATGGTACAAATTAATCTGTTTATGTGCTAGTAAGTTTGAGTAGATCATGTAGTTACCATGTTAGTAGATTTGGTGTGTTCAAGTATTCAAGTGTTTCATGACTTTATCTTGTTTTTGTCGATTAGGTTTCTCATTTTGGGCCTGTGCATTGATCATAGGACATGCTCAATGCATATGGCGCATTCAGCCCCAAAATATTGGAAGGAATTTACTTTTCGGAACATTCTTTAGCACAGTTACACATTAGAACTTTGCCAGAAATAACATTCGCAGCAATCATGTCTGCATTGTTGTGTAACAATCATATCTAAATTGTTATATCTATTGTTTTTGTCTTAGTATTATTATTTTATGTCTTAGTTTTATTACATGTCACTTATGTGGCCTAATCGACAATCCCGTGTTGAGTTATTATTCTTTCTTAACATAGATAAACAAAGTACACATAAAGAATATTACAGGATTTGAAAGTAACTGTAAACAGAAGGTCAAAATCATAGAGCGAAGTCACTTCTCTCTCAAACTTTAGAGTGGGCGAAGTTTTTAACAACAGGGAGACTTGAATTTTTAATCCCCCCAAAAAGAAGTTATCTTAATACATGTGCAACTTTTACAATCTGTATTTTATTTTATTTTATTTACCGTCTGTACTGCTAATTGATGGCTATGTGCTCTATAGGTTGTTTTTAAAAATTACCTTTCCACATGCTGCCTTCTTTAGAAATAATGAAATGTAATTGAAATGCACTAATTTAACCGTTTAGAATTCATTCTCTGAACAGGTTACCGCTATTCACAATTTAGTGCTGCTACAAGTTTGTCTTCTCATTTCATTTAATACCTACTCCTTGCAGAGTATTGTCCTAGTAGATTAATCTACCACGGTTAAGCTGAGATTACCCAGAGGCAATTAAATGCATTCCACAGTCACAGTTTCTTAATTAATACACTGTGGAGTTGTCAGACTGAATGGGTACTTGTATCCGTGAAGGTGTGAACATTGCTTATCTGCTGCACCTTGTCACTGTTGTTTACAATTTAAAAAAAAGTTTAAATAATTTAGTGGCCGCTTAACACAGACACTTTAGTGACTTGGGGGATCCAGTTTAAGTGGCCGCTGGGTATGTAGGACAGGTCACTGCTATTTCACAATTTAGTGGCCGCTTAACACAGACACTTTAGCGACTTGTGGATCCAGTTTAAGTGGCCGCTGGGTATGTAGGACAGGTCACCGCTATTTCACAATTTAGTGGCCGCTTAACACAGACACTTTAGCCACTTGGGGGATCCAGTTTATCCATTTAGTGGCCGTTTAGCGACTTGGGGGATCCAGTTTAAGTGGCCGCTGGGTATGTAGGACAGGTCACCGCTATTTCACAATTTAGTGGCTGCTTAACACAGACACTTTAGCGACTTGTGGATCCAGTTTAAGTGGCCACTGGGTATGTAGGACAGGACACCGCTATTTCACAATTTCGACATATGTTTTGTATGTTGAATTTATTCATTATGACAAAGTCTACGTAAAACTACATAATTACTCCACTACTAGTGCCAGACACGGGTGTTGTCTGAGCTAGACCGTCTATCTATGAGCCTGTCGCGTGATTTTGTGGTGCCAGTGTCTCTTCAAACTCTCAGGCTATTCACACTTAATTATTATCTATGAATAGGTGTTCCTCCTGTTTCATCATTCATCCGTGATTGTGTACATTACAAGTGATGGCTATTTTCAAAAAGGCGACACAAATGTCGCCTTACGGTGACTAGCATGGCGAAGTCAGGCTGGTTAGAGCGAAGTTTGAGCTCACTTCGCCCGGTGGCGTGAGCCCTGGAACGGTTGATAACTACCAAGATATTACTGTGTAATTAACTCACCTTAAAGACGCAGACCCTCGTTTTAAGCTGTAAACATGGACACTAAGTTTAGTTAAGTTTACAAACCTGTAACACATTTGGATAAAGTTAAAACAGAGTGAAACTAGAGCAAGGAAATACCCTCCAAATTAGACTAGACCTTGTCTTCTGAACAGTTACTTCTCAGACACACATGCGTTTTTAAAAATATGGAAAATGGATGTTGTGGTATTAGAAACAACAAGATGACCAGAAACACTTCTGATGTACAGGAATGGATAATCTAAACAATAAAATCTAAGTAATGTTTGATTTCAGTCATCAAAAATGGCTCAAATAGTGAAAAATATACTTTAGCGTTTAAAAAATAGGGTCTGCCCCTTTAATTTCAGTGTGATCATTTCACTAGTTTTAAAAAGAATAAATCCATATTAGTATAAAAATTGTATGGTACATCAAACCCAAATTATTTCAATGTGGCTAAGCTTACTTGCATCTCATAACAATATTTCCTATTAACAAGTTTTAAAAGAGAAAGCTATTTAGGAGATAAAGTCTTACGTTTTCCCAGGTGAAGTCTACGAGTGGGCGCCGGAGAATGAAAACATCCGTGATGCGCTGGTCAATGATGTCTCGGCCCTGTAGGATGAGGTCAAGGTTTGGTCCGGTGTATTTGAGTACCATGTCTTGGTCAAACACGAGGCAAAATGGAAACAACTACAAAACCAAGAGATAGGATACAGTACTAAGTGTTATAATTATGCAGGGTTGTTAAAATTAATATAAATAAAAAATATACTAAAACAGAATTGATATTTTTGACACAAAAGTAACTACATTCTTATGAGGTCAAGGTTTGGTCTGGTATATTTGAGTACCATGTCTTGGTTAAAGACAAGGCAAAATGGAAACTACTACAAAATTAAAGCACAGAAAACAGCACTAAATATAATGATGCTGCAGGGTTGTCAAAACTAATGTAAATTTATTTTTTAAAGTTCCTTTTGTTTTACAACACCACTAGAACCCATTGATTTAAAGATTTATAGATATTTTTAATATAAAATCAGCTACAACCTTTCTGCTGTTATATGATCTACTTAAATATAATTGGTGTAATTGGATGATGTCTAGAAAAACCAAATGCAAGGCCTGAAATTGACAGGAGAAGGCATCAAATGGCGCTCAAAATACACAACATGCTTTCTGATGATCAGCTTAACAAGCAGTGTTTCCTTCCATCTTATTTTAGACAGTATTCCAAATATATCAAGAATTCTTGATTTTCAGAAGCAACCATATAAATATTGTGTTTTTATCCACTTTTGTCTGAAGTCTTTCACATTGCTATTAAACAGGTTGCACTACAAATGTTACAAGACTACTGTCCAATTTCTACCATTGCTTCCATCTTGAAATCTGAGCTTTCATCTCCACAAAATGAAAAAAAAAAGAAGTTTTGTTTAACACCACCACTAGAGCACATTGATTTATTAATCATCGGCTATTGGATGTCAAACATATGGTAATTTTGACAGTCATAGAGAGAAAACCCGCTACATTTTTCCATTAGTAGCAAGGGATCTTTATATGCACCATCTCACAGACATGATAGCACATACCACAGCCTTTGATATACCAGTCATGGTGCACTGGCTAGAGTGAGAAATAGCCCAATAAGCCCACTGACGAGGATTGATCCTAGACCGACCGCACATCAAGAGAGCGTTTTACCACTGGACTACGTCCCGTCCTCCCACAAAATGAATTTTAAGCCTTGAAATGTTATAAAGTGCAGAAAATCTGACATTAAATATAATAGGATATCATTTTCATAAACAAAATCATAGCAAGAATGAGAGTCATTGATTTATGTGTATTTTTAACTATATGAGCCAGGTTGTTTGTACTTATAAATAATTATTATATCAATCATAAATTCAGCATAAAATTGCTCTGTAAATCCATGCAATTCCATATGATTTGTGACTGTCAATTCTTATTTAACAAAAAGCAGGCAGTAATCTCTGAATACTGTGCAGATCTAGAAGGTAACTAATATATCTTATCCTTAGGTATATAGGACAGAGCTATCCCATGAAAGAAAGCTATGAAAGATATTTTATTTGGTAATATATGATGTCATATTAATGCAAGTTGGTGAGTTGAGGTCATTAGACACTAGTTTTAGATAAATATTTGTTATTTGTTAAAATCTTCATTTTAAAAGCTATCTTGTTAATTTATGATGTTAAATACATGAAACAAACTCAGCAAATATGATAGTGTAGTTTACTTGCGATAAAATGGTCAAATAAAGAAGTTACTTTTTCAGCCATCTTTGTCTATTCCTGTAAAATAATAGTTCATTTACTGAATGGATGAGAAAAAAAAGACTCCATCATATTTTTTCACATGGGACAGAAAAAGTACACCATCAATGATGAAAATTTCTACCCTTGTCCCAGATTGAAATTTCTACTATCAAGGGTGTACTTTTTCTATCACTCATGACCACAAATGATGGAGTCTTATAATATATACCGTACTACCCTGAAAATGCACCACCTATAGTCCCTTCCTGTTGGAACAGTAGGGGACTAAAAAACATTATCATGGAGTGGCACCTGTATATTACTTCTGGCAGTATCTCGTGGGAATTTAATCTATTATGTAAATTAGATATTTCCAACAAATTACGTTTGTTTTAAATGTTAGCTTGATATACCTCTGTGAACACCAAAAAGATCTGGACGAAGGAAGGAAATGTTTTATTTAACGATGTACTGAACACATTTTATTTATGGTTATATGGCGTCGGACTTAAGGTTAAGGGCCACACAGATGTTGAGGGAGGAAACCCGCCGTCGCCACTTCATGGGCTACTCTTTTCGATTAACAGCAAGGGATCTTTTATATGCACCATCCCACAGACCGGATAACACATACCACGGCATTTGATATGTCAGTTGTGGTGCACTGGCTGGAACGAGAAATAACCCAATGGGCCCACCAACGGGGATCGATCCCAGACCGACATCACATCAAGCAAGGGTTTTTACCACTGGCCTACGTCCTGCCCCTATCTGGAAGGAAGCCAATACGATAAATATGTGAGATGACGTCATTCATATATTATATGAAATTTAAAGAATATTTTCTATTATAACTATTCTTTCTATATGTACTAAAAGCAATGCATACCTTGAAGAATGTACTACTAGAGACAGGAATGTACTGCATATTACTGGAACCAGAAAACAACGGCGTCTTTGGACAAAATCCCACATTGTCAAAGTCCAATCGATATTTAACATGGCAGCCATGCTCGGTTCTCACTTCTTGCAGAATCGTGATCATCACGTTCACGTTATAGAATCGGAGAGCACACTGCTTCAGCTGCCCCATGACATAGTACGTGAAGCCAACCCGCTTCGACCGATATGTCAGCACACATCCATCATAGTCCTCCGAGTCCACAATGAAGGATGGACTCTGCAGCTTGGGGTAGCTGAAGCGCACCGTCTCGTGCAGATTGTCAATACCATGCAGGAAGTCTCGGTAGTGCCTCCCGGCCACCCGCAGAATCTTGTCGTACCCGTAGTGTCGGCAGAAGTCGACGAAGCACTGGCCGAAGTAGTACATGGCGTCGTTGATGGTCATGTTGTCGAGGACCTTGCTGCAGCTCTCGGCCAGCCGCACCATGATCTTGTCCTCGTAGGTCTTGTGTGTGGAGAACACCAGGTTGCGGATGCTGGCCGTGTCGAGGATGCGCAGCCACACGTCCTCTCCGTAACGGTCCTTGATGAAGTACTGGATGCTCTCCAGCAGGATCCCGTACATCCTGCCACGACAGTGAACCGGCCTCTTGAGGTGCTCCTCGCACTACAAACATAAAGACATAAATATTTATTGGAAGACAATGTAGGTCACTGTTTAAAATGAGGATGTTATGAAAAAGAAAGGAATATTCTCGCACTGTGAACATAAAAAGAAAAATAGTTTTATTGGAAGACAATGTAGGTCACCGTTTAATCTGTGGATAGAGATTATTAAACGAGCTTGTGTGTTGTAATGATTTTATGAAATGAGTGTCAGGATTATTGTATTACCAGAGTTTCATAAAATCAGTATGACTCACACGCGAATGTAATAATTTCTTTATTATCCACATTATCCAAAATATTATATTTATGAATAACAAGCTAGGACCATGTCAAAACATTTGAAACATAATTAAAAACAGACGACGAAACGATGTCATTTTCAAAATGTCATATTTGATATGCGTTTACACTGGGGAAGTCGCATTAAGTTATGACATCACTTCACAAAATTACGTCATTCGTGGTGCATGTGAAATCATTGTGATACACGTGGGTCATACTGATTATATTTCCCTGAATATCTTGAACTATGTGGATAATAAAGACAAATATTTATTTGAAGACAATGTAGGTCACTGTTTAAAATGTGGATGTTATGAAAAAGAAAGGAATATTCTCGCACTGTAAACATAAAAAGAAAAATAGTTTTATTGGAAGACAATATAGGTCACCGTTTAAAATGTGGATGTTATGTAAAGGAAAGGAATATCCTAGCACTGCAAACAAAGATTATTTTAATTTGAAGACAATCTAGCTCTGTTGTATATATGGGCATTATGTAAAAGAAAGAAATAACCTCGCACTGCAAACAAGAAATCTATTTATTTGAAGACAACCTAGCTCACAGTTTAATATATGGATATTATGTAAAAGAAATTAATATCCTCATACTGCAAACAAATACTTTTATTTAAATACTACCTAGCTCATTGTTTAATCTGTGGAGGTTATTTAAAGGAAAGGAATATATATATATACTCAACCACAAAAGAAAGTAAGATGGAAAATGTTTTATTTAACGATGCAATCAACACATTTTATTTACGGTTATATGGCATTGGACATATGAGGAGTTCAGGCGCAAAACCCAGTAAGTCCATCTGACTTCATTTGTTTTAAAATGAAGATTTTTACCTGATGGTAATTTTAATTCTCACTAATTCCACTTTTCGTGTCATGAAATGGTTATGGAGCAATGAAAAAAAATATATTAATGTAAGAAATGAACCTTTATTAAAAAACTTGGTAATTACCAAAATGCGATTGATTTTTCTGAAAAACCAAGTAAGTCCACCTTCGGTTTCTTTGCAAAACTCAGTAAGTCCATTTCTGGAGACTAGTGTTATGGACATGTTGCAGAATCAAACAACAGACAATTAGAAACATCTTAAAAGTGAAGGTTAATTAAATATTTACAAAATAAGAACTTTACTTGTCCATGGATATACCAAAGTTTGGCAGTTGCTGGCCTATTGTTCCTAGCCTTCACAAAGCGTTAAAACTGACACTTATTTAAAACGATTGTGCCATCCCAGTGTAATAACAATGACAGTAATATACTCACTCTAGAATTATAATTATGGAAAGTGACTGGAAAATAATGCCAGTTGGGGCACAACATACTCCATCCCCCATTGGAAGTCATCAAAAGATTACACGAAAGTTCAGTCAGTCATCTCGCCCCCTCCCCAATTTAAACACACGATTTATTGAAATTGGGCTAGTGAGTGTTAAAGTAATTTTTCACAATATTGAACAAACTGGCACACCACATAATTCCTGGTCATATGTGCGCATGTTACACGAGGAATCAAACCATCACCACTGTAGCAAGCTGTTTTGGCTATAGAACGGGCGAACTTCGTGGCCGATGTCGTTTACGCTTTCCTGTTGGTGATAACATCACAGGTTCGTCAGCTACATCATAAGTTTCCATAACTAGCGTGGATAAATTGGCCAAAATCTGAAGGAATTATACGAATTCAGCGCGCAAAAATACTTATTATGGGCGCGGCCATCTTATGCGTCATGTGATCTGATGCGCACATGTGATTGGTGGTCTACAAACTACGTGGTTCTGCAGACACTCAGATAGCGTTTACGAGGTTCTGCAAAGAAATCGTATTTTAGCTTGGATTTAGAATGGGATTAACGGGTTTTTGAAGCAAAATGTATTTGCTCATCAGGTACCAGGGACTGAGAAGGTTTGTCTCCAATGGTTATCTCAATTTTCATGGATGTGGCGTTTACGAGGTTTTGCACTTGAACTCCTCATATGGTTAAGGACCACACAGATATTGAGAGAGGAAACCTGTGGTCGCCACTTCATGGGCTACTCTTTTTGATTAGCAGCAAATTAAAGGGACCTTTTATATGCATATACATACCATGGCCTTTGTTACACCAGTTGTGGAGCACTGGCTGGAACGAGAAATAGCCCAATGGGTCCACCGACAGGGATCGATCCTAGACTGACCACGCATCAAGTGAACGCTTTACCACTGGGCTACGTCCTGCCCCATATTTTAATTTTTATTTGAAAACAAGCTAACATTCATGGTTTAAATTGTGGATGCTAAGAATGCAATAGAAAGGAACATCCTTGCATTGGGAACATAAAGGAATATTTTTTATTTGAAGACAATCTAGCTCACAGTTTAATTTGTGGATGTCATGTAAAGGAAAGGAACATCCTCGCACTGTGAACATAAAGATTATATTTTTATCTGAAGACAAGCTAGCTCAGTTTAATTTGTGGATGTCATGTAAAGGAAAGGAACATCCTCGCTCTGTGAACATAAAGATTATATTTTTATCTGAAGACAATCTAGCTCACAGTTTAATTTGTGGATGTCATGTAAAGGAAAGGAACATCCTCGCTCTGTGAACATAAAGATTATATTTTTATCTGAAGACAATCTAGCTCAGAGTTTAATTTGTGGATGTCATGTAAAGGAAAGGAACATCCTCGCTCTGTGAACATAAAGATTATATTTTTATCTGAAGACAATCTAGCTCACAGTTTAATTTGTGGATGTCATGTAAAGGAAAGGAACATCCTCGCTCTGTGAACATAAAGATTATATTTTTATCTGAAGACAAACTAGCTCACAGTTTAATTTGTGGATGTCATGTAAAGGAAAGGAACATCCTCGCACTGTGAACATAAAGATTATATTTTTATTTGAAGACAATCTAGCTCACAGTTTAATTTGTGGATGTCATGTAAAGGAAAGGAACATCCTCGCATTTGTGAACATAAAGATTATATTTTTATCTGAAGACAATCTAGCTCAGAGTTTAATTTGTGGATGTCATGTAAAGGAAAGGAACATCCTCGCTCTGTGAACATAAAGATTATATTTTTATCTGAAGACAATCTAGCTCACAGTTTAATTTGTGGATGTCATGTAAAGGAAAGGAACATCCTCGCTCTGTGAACATAAAGATTATATTTTTATCTGAAGACAAACTAGCTCACAGTTTAATTTGTGGATGTCATGTAAAGGAAAGGAACATCCTCGCACTGTGAACATAAAGATTATATTTTTATCTGAAGACAAACTAGCTCACAGTTTAATTTGTGGATGTCATGTAAAGGAAAGGAACATCCTCGCACTGTGAACATAAAGATTATATTTTTATCTGAAGACAAGCTAGCTCAGTTTAATTTGTGGATGTCATGTAAAGGAAAGGAACATCCTCGCTCTGTGAACATAAAGATTATATTTTTATTTGAAGACAATCTAGCTCACAGTTTAATTTGTGGATGTCATGTAAAGGAAAGGAACATCCTCGCTCTGTGAACATAAAGATTATATTTTTATCTGAAGACAATCTAGCTCACAGTTTAATTTGTGGATGTCATGTAAAGGAAAGGAACATCCTCGCTCTGTGAACATAAAGATTATATTTTTATCTGAAGACAATCTAGCTCAGAGTTTAATTTGTGGATGTCATGTAAAGGAAAGGAACATCCTCGCTCTGTGAACATAAAGATTATATTTTTATCTGAAGACAAGCTAGCTCAGTTTAATTTGTGGATGTCATGTAAAGGAAAGGAACATCCTCGCTCTGTGAACATAAAGATTATATTTTTATCTGAAGACAATCTAGCTCACAGTTTAATTTGTGGATGTCATGTAAAGGAAAGGAACATCCTCGCTCTGTGAACATAAAGATTATATTTTTATCTGAAGACAATCTAGCTCAGAGTTTAATTTGTGGATGTCATGTAAAGGAAAGGAACATCCTCGCTCTGTGAACATAAAGATTATATTTTTATCTGAAGACAATCTAGCTCAGAGTTTAATTTGTGGATGTCATGTAAAGGAAAGGAACATCCTCGCTCTGTGAACATAAAGATTATATTTTTATCTGAAGACAAACTAGCTCACAGTTTAATTTGTGGATGTCATGTAAAGGAAAGGAACATCCTCGCACTGTGAACATAAAGATTATATTTTTATTTGAAGACAATCTAGCTCACAGTTTAATTTGTGGATGTCATGTAAAGGAAAGGAACATCCTCGCATTTGTGAACATAAAGATTATATTTTTATCTGAAGACAATCTAGCTCAGAGTTTAATTTGTGGATGTCATGTAAAGGAAAGGAACATCCTCGCTCTGTGAACATAAAGATTATATTTTTATCTGAAGACAATCTAGCTCACAGTTTAATTTGTGGATGTCATGTAAAGGAAAGGAACATCCTCGCTCTGTGAACATAAAGATTATATTTTTATCTGAAGACAAACTAGCTCACAGTTTAATTTGTGGATGTCATGTAAAGGAAAGGAACATCCTCGCACTGTGAACATAAAGATTATATTTTTATCTGAAGACAATCTAGCTCAGAGTTTAATTTGTGGATGTCATGTAAAGGAAAGGAACATCCTCGCACTGTGAACATAAAGATTATATTTTTATCTGAAGACAATCTAGCTCAGAGTTTAATTTGTGGATGTCATGTAAAGGAAAGGAACATCCTCGCACTGTGAACATAAAGATTATATTTTTATCTGAAGACAATCTAGCTCACAGTTTAATTTGTGGATGTCATGTAAAGGAAAGGAACATCCTCGCTCTGTGAACATAAAGATTATATTTTTATCTGAAGACAAACTAGCTCACAGTTTAATTTGTGGATGTCATGTAAAGGAAAGGAACATCCTCACTCTATGAACATAAAGATTATATTTTTATCTGAAGACAATCTAGCTCACAGTTTAATTTGTGGATGTCATGTAAAGGAAAGGAACATCCTCGCTCTGTGAACATAAAGATTATATTTTTATCTGAAGACAAACTAGCTCACAGTTTAATTTGTGGATGTCATGTAAAGGAAAGGAACATCCTCGCATTTGTGAACATAAAGATTATATTTTTATCTGAAGACAATCTAGCTCAGAGTTTAATTTGTGGATGTCATGTAAAGGAAAGGAACATCCTCGCACTGTGAACATAAAGATTATATTTTTATCTGAAGACAATCTAGCTCAGAGTTTAATTTGTGGATGTCATGTAAAGGAAAGGAACATCCTCGCACTGTGAACATAAAGATTATATTTTTATCTGAAGACAATCTAGCTCACAGTTTAATTTGTGGATGTCATGTAAAGGAAAGGAACATCCTCGCTCTGTGAACATAAAGATTATATTTTTATATGAAGACAAACTAGTCTCACAGTTTAATTTGTGGATGTCATGTAAAGGAAAGGAACATCCTCGCACTGTGAACATAAAGATTATATTTTTATCTGAAGACAAGCTAGCTCAGTTTAATTTGTGGATGTCATGTAAAGGAAAGGAACATCCTCGCTCTGTGAACATAAAGATTATATTTTTATTTGAAGACAATCTAGCTCAGAGTTTAATTTGTGGATGTCATGTAAAGGAAAGGAACATCCTCGCTCTGTGAACATAAAGATTATATTTTTATTTGAAGACAATCTAGCTCACAGTTTAATTTGTGGATGTCATGTAAAGGAAAGGAACATCCTCGCATTTGTGAACATAAAGATTATATTTTTATCTGAAGACAATCTAGCTCAGAGTTTAATTTGTGGATGTCATGTAAAGGAAAGGAACATCCTCGCACTGTGAACATAAAGATTATATTTTTATCTGAAGACAATCTAGCTCAGAGTTTAATTTGTGGATGTCATGTAAAGGAAAGGAACATCCTCGCATTTGTGAACATAAAGATTATATTTTTATCTGAAGACAAACTAGCTCACAGTTTAATTTGTGGATGTCATGTAAAGGAAAGGAACATCCTCGCACTGTGAACATAAAGATTATATTTTTATCTGAAGACAATCTAGCTCAGAGTTTAATTTGTGGATGTCATGTAAAGGAAAGGAACATCCTCGCACTGTGAACATAAAGATTATATTTTTATCTGAAGACAAGCTAGCTCAGTTTAATTTGTGGATGTCATGTAAAGGAAAGGAACATCCTCGCATTTGTGAACATAAAGATTATATTTTTATCTGAAGACAATCTAGCTCAGAGTTTAATTTGTGGATGTTATGTAAAGGAAAGGAACATCCTCGCACTGTGAACATAAAGATTATATTTTTATCTGAAGACAATCTAGCTCAGTTTAATTTGTGGATGTCATGTAAAGGAAAGGAACATCCTCGCACTGTGAACATAAAGATTATATTTTTATCTGAAGACAAGCTAGCTCAGGGCTAACTCTGGCACTTGCCAAGTAGATAATGCAGTGAATTTTAATTTGTGGATATTAATATGTAATGGAAATTAATATCTTTGAATATTTGAAGACAACCTAGGTCACTGCTTAATCTACGGATGTTATAAAAGGAAAAGAATATCTTTACAAAGAAAAATGTTTTTATTGGAAGACAACCTAGCTCACTGTTTAATCTGAGGATGTTTTGTAAAGGAAAGGAATATCTTCACACTGCAAACATAAAGAACTATTTTTATTTGAAGACAACCTATCTCACTGTTTAATTTATGGTTAGCTATTAGCAGCAAGGGACCTTTTATATGCACCTTCCTATACACAAGACAGTATATACTACTTAACTGCGTTGAGAAAGAAAGAAATGTTTTATTTAACGACACACTCAACACATTTTATTTACAGTTATATGGCATCTAACTGGGTTGAGGGGAAAATGTTTTCGTCTTATTCTGTATAAGTCTATTCTAAACAATTAATTCTATGACCCATCAGATTTAATACAAATGCTCAACCACTAAGCTACATCCCACTTATTATGTGTTAACCACATAACAGTTCAGGCACCTGGTGTAAGAGTATAAGGGAAAAAACTAGCTACCACCATGGAAGGTATACTCCTTCCAAAGTTCAGGCACCTTGTATAGAGTATAAGAGAAAAAAACTAACTTTCACCATGAAAGGTACTCCTCCTCAAATATTTACTGTACTAACCCTGATGTGGTAACACCATGACACCTAATTTGATGATTTATGGTGATTGTAATCACTCCTTAACCCCCTCCTCCCAGATTTATGGTGATTGTAATCACTCCTTAACCCCCTCCCCCCAGACCTACTGAAGATAAATCAAACACTGACTAGAGAGTCAGAGAGGTAAAATAGATGTAAAAACATGTTTCAAATTTTCTCTTAATAGATCTTTATTAGCAGATGAGAAAAAAGGCAGCATCTGTCATGTCCTGTGCTGTAATACTGGCTGAAAGTTACTCTCATGTAATTGAGTAATACACAAATAGTTGGTTTAGGAGCTCATTAAATAATTAGCTTCAAGAACAGACTTCCGGCATTGGAACATAATGTTCCATAATAAGAGTTAGCCGAAAGCAGCTGCCAATGCATATGGTTCTGGCATGAGCAACAGGATAACTAATAAGCTAATGACTTACAACATACCTAAAGGAATTACATTTATCAGACACTTGAACATTCATGCAAACATATATGGCTACATTAAGGATAAAAAATCACTGCGAAATGGTTGTCTTGAAGGAAGTGGCCCACATCAGAACCTGGCTACAACAGCTTGATCTGAACCTGCATGTTAAATTATTTTTTTGTTCTCATCCTTGACTGTGAAAACATTGTTTAGAATAAAGAGATACCAGCCTGAATATGGTAATGGGAATATATCAACGTCACTGCAATCAAATAAATTGTTTTAATTATAGTGATTACAACTGACAAATGTTTAAAGCATTTAATAATTAAATTGTTCACTCTTTTGTTACCTCTGGCATTGTCCTTATTTCTGGAACCATACATGAAGTGCTAATGAGTCTACAAATTGTTGATTTTTTCCATTACTGGTCTACAAGAAAAGTTAGGTTTGGTTAATGACACCACTAGAGCACATTGATTTATTAATCATCGGCTATTGGATGTCAAACATTTTGTAAATTTGGCAGTCATCAGAGAAAGCTCGCTACATTTTTTTCCTAATGCAGCAAGGGATTTTTTATATGCACTTTCCCACAGACAGGAAAGCACATACCACAGCCTTTGATCAGTTGTGATGCACTGGTTGGAATGAGAAAAAAAACCAATCAGTTAAATTGATCCTACATAGAGGACAGGATATGCCACTAATTTTCAGATTCCAGCCATCAAACATTATACAATGTTAAAATGTGCTCAGATTTCATTGTAAGTAAGTTTATTAAAACAACTGCATAAAGAATGTATTAGATTTACAGCAATCATCAGCCATTACACAACTAGAAGACCAGCATTTTCCTTGACATTTTTACATCTGAATTCATAATGATTCTATCTGCTTTAACAATGATAAACAATTTAAAAAACAATGACAATAACAGTTCTGCCCTTAGTAGGCTATTGGATTATATTTCAACCTTTTGTAGGTGCTTTGCATTCACAGGTGACTTTATACATTATTTTACACCGCTGTGGACACAAGTTCATAACCCAGGCCTGTAATATCCAAACATGTTTATTTTAGACATATAAGATAAGACATTTATTATTAGACCTGTAATAAGATATTCACAGCATTTTAATAATCAACCAGGCTGCAGCTATTAGTTCAACTACACCAACTCAATTCCCACAGCCAACAATGTTAACATTTAGTAATAAATGTGTACCAATGATCGTGTAAACCATGCAGGCGGTACATCTACCTGTATACAGTATAGCCATGTACCAATGATCGTGTAAACCATGCAGGCGGTACATCTACCTGTATACAGTATAGCCATGTACCAATG
Source organism: Gigantopelta aegis (assembly GCF_016097555.1). Classification (NCBI taxonomy): domain Eukaryota; kingdom Metazoa; phylum Mollusca; class Gastropoda; order Neomphalida; family Peltospiridae; genus Gigantopelta; species Gigantopelta aegis. The sequence goes on along the minus strand of NC_054707.1, from coordinate 65,550,263 downwards.
ATCGTGTAAACCATGCAGGCGGTACATCTACCTGTATACAGTATAGCCATGTACCAATGATCGTGTAAACCATGCAGGCGGTACATCTACCTGTATACAGTATAGCCATGTACCAATGATCGTGTAAACCATTTATGCGGTACATCTACCTGTATACAGTATAGCCATGTACCAATGATCGTGTAAACCATGCAGGCGGTACATCTACCTGTATACAGTATAGCCATCTTGCCAGAAAATAGGGTGTCATGTACAAGTTAATTAAGACATCTAAAGAATATTCGCTGAACTTATGAAGCCTGTTTTTCTTAAATACAGGTGTACAAGCATTGTAAATGTATGTGTATAGTTACATGCATGTAAGACACAAACAGGCTTTGTAAATTCGGCCCTACTTTTCTTATAAACCCTTGTTTTTGCACACAAAAAACCCCCAACTATTATACATCATTAAAATACTCTGCTTTGATTAGCCGGACTTCATACTCATCACCTTGTAAAGAACACCGGCATCTGACACTAAAGAAAATGTATGCTTTTGATTGTTGAAGTATAATTTTTAGTAACCCTGTTGTTTGGAAGGAAGGAAATGTTTTATTTGAAGGAAGGAAATGTTTTATTTAACGACACACTCAACACATTTTATTTATGGTTATATGGTGTCAGACATATGGTTAAGGACCACACAGATATTGAGGGAGGAAAGCCACTGTCGCCACTTCATGGGCTACTCTTTCCGATTAGCAGCAAGGGATCTTTTATATGCACCATCCCAGACAGGATAGCACATATCACGGCCTTTGATATACCAGTCATGGTGCACTGGCTGGAACAAGAAATAACCCTATTAATTAATGAGCCCACAGGCGGGGATCAAACCGACCGTGCATCAAGTGAGCGCTTTACCATTAGGCTTCATCTTGCCACTCTTTAATTTGAATACATGTAATAAATATTTTCTTATTGAAATTTAAAAAAAAGATAAATAATGTTTTCCTCCTGTTGAAAATGTTTCCCTCTCAAAATGAAGACTCAAACTTTATTTGGTTTTGTTACCTATGGCAATTTTGAATTTTGTTGTCAAAGCCAAAAACAACAATTTTAAACCAGTAACCTTTGCAACAAATAAAAACAAAACAAATATTACCCCTTCAACCAACAGCAATACTTTTTATCCAGGGGTAAAAAACTGCCACAGGTAATGTCTTTGTCATATGCAATTCAGATTGCAAAACAGCAACTGCCATTGGTGACATTATTAAGCCCAAGCCCTTCTTCCAACTTTCAGTGTTACACTTTGTAACAACTGTACACTAAATAAAAGTATATTAATGTAATAGGAATAGCTAACAGTGTAACACAAATAAAAGAAAAAAGTAACATGATATATTACCAACAAGAGCCAAGTGCCAGCTGCTTTTACTCCATAAAGATTTGATGACACACTTCGAACTTTGACATGGAGTAGTTCTCCCTGATTTGGTAGAGTGTAACCTATATATACTGGACTTGGTTTTCCACACCATCGGTCAAACACACAAAAACTAACATTGACAGATATGAATAACCAAAACACTGGCAAGCCTAACCATGCCTGACCTCTGAGATCACAATGAATACTCAACTGATCTTTTATTTGATCCCAGACCATGATAATTCACAAACTATAGGAGGTCCTTCACAGGAAATTGCACTGAAATTAGTTTTAGTACAAAAACAAAACCACAGAAGCTTTGTGTTATGATGAAGTTCTTGGTATTATAAAATGATTAATCATTGTCCATTATTATATATTTCCATCATCAATGTAGAGTGGAATGTAGCTCTACTGTCAAAGTACTTCATCTCTGATGTACATCAAACTGTGGTATGTGCTGCCCTGTCTGTAGGGAAAGTACATATATAAAAGAACCGTTTCTGTGATGAAAAGTACCACCATTGGCCTGATGTCTGTGCCTAATGCTAAATGAATGGGATCGTAAAAGATGATGGTGCAGGCGAAATGCAAATAACAGATTGCAGCATTGATCACTCTCCATGGAATCAGATTTTTTACCATCCCTATCTAAAATAGTTTGTTTTGTTTAATGACACCACTAGAGCACAATGATTTATTAATCATTGGCTATTGGATGTCAAACATTTGATAATTCTGATAGTCTTAAAAAGGGAACCTACATTTTTCCATTAGTAGCAAGGGGCCTTTTATGTGCACCATCCAGACAGGATAGCACATACCACAGTCTTCAATTGATATACCAGATGCAAGGCTGGTATTAGAAATGTCCCAAGTTTAGAATATATGCTGAATGTCATTGAAAAACATTTGTTTCTTTTTCTACACAAGTCAAATGCTTCAATTAGTCCATAGTTGTACTATCCCTACCAATATCCCATAGTTATATATCACATGGTATGTGTGAAATGTATATAAAAGATCCCTGCTGGTAATGGAAAAATTAAGCAGGTCTTCTCTAATAAGATTAAATATATGTGTCACATTAACCAAATATTTGACATTCAATAGCTGATGATCAATGTGCTCTAGTGGTGTCGTTAAACAAAAACAAAACTCTTAAGTCTATAATGTCAAAATAGTGAATACCAAATGTTTGACATCCAATAGACAATGATTAATAAATCAATGTGCTCTAATGGTGTCGTTAAACAAAACAATTGAATGCTAACTTTTATTCCACATTTGATACCAAATAGTTGTTGATTAATCAATGTATTGATCTGTCACTACACATTCCTTCCTTCCATGTGTGTTGGTTTGTGATGAATCTGTGCATATCTGTTCACCAAGTAATACTCCCTAGAGACTTGGTGTCCTCCACTCTACTCCATAGAGGCCACTGCTATCCTTAATTACAGTCACGGAGAAGCTAATTTGGTATCACATGGTAGCGAATAAACAATTCATCAACAATGAGGTGGGGTTTAGCTCAGCGGTAGACAACTAAGAACTGGCAATAATGTGCAATGTGTTGTCAAAAAGTTTGTTTTGTTTAACAATACAACTACAGCATATTTGGTAATTTTGACATTTAGTCTTGAGATGAAACCTGTTGCATTCTTCCATTAGTAGCAAGGGATATATATATATATAAGTACCATCCCACAGGCAGGATAACACATACCACGGCCTTTGATATACCAGTCGTGAAAAACTAGCTGGAATGAGAAATAGCCCAATGGTCCCAACCGACAAGAGATTGATCCGAGACTGACTGCGCATCAAGTGAGCGCTTTACCACTGGGCTACATCCTGCCAACAATGGCTTGTCAAAGCTGGAAATTCTTTTTGTATGATACAGGGAGCAATCTCTGCTTCTACTGTTTTAATCTGGAAGCAAATGGTACAAAATGAGAAGCAGTTCTCCACTACCTGTAATGATATAAACTTTAATCTTATTTAATCTTTTTCAATTAGTCATATATAATTAACAGGGCTCGAAACTCGCCAAAAAAATATGGTGGCCCAAAAAATAATAATGGATGTTGGTAAATTATGGTAAGATAACTACGAGCAAGACTATAATGTGGAATACAAATATTAATAGTGGCTCATATGTTATAGCTCTAAAGAAGATTGCCCACATAATATTATTTGAGCAACTAATGCCATTATTTTTTTAAATATTTAAGTCACCCAAATGGGATATTGGTCACATTTGTCTACCTGGTCACAGGCTGTTTCGAGCCCTGTGTTAAATTTCAATTACATTCATCACACTTTAATGTCATGCATACTTAACATAAAAATAGCATATTGTCAAGGAACCTCATATCTGATGAGATCAAATAATTCAAAATAAAATATGAACTTCAAGCATTATTATTAGTGAGTACAGTTGGTATGTTTCAGATTTAATTATAAGAGGATTTGTTATTTCTTTTACATTCATTGGATTATTTTTTGTTCATAACAATCTTTAAATAATTTAATACTTGTTGTCCTTATGTCAACAACGGGCAGGACATAGCCCAGTGGTAAACCGCTCGCTTGATATGCAGTCAGTTTGGGATTGATCCCCATTGGGCTATTTCTCGTTCCAACCAGTGCACCACATGTGGTATACCAAAGACCGTGGTATGTGCTATCCTGCTTGTGGGATGGTGCATATAAAAGATCCCTTGCTACTAATGAAAAAATGTAGTGGGTTTCCTCTCTAAGATTATATGTCAAAATTACCAAATGTTTCACATCCAATAGTCGATGATTAATAATTCAATGTGCTCTAGTGGTGTCATTAAACAAAACATACTTTTAACCTTATGTTAACACAGTTGGTATTAATTTCTTAATTTGAATAACAGTACTCTATTTTAAGATGGAAAACAAAAGCTGGTTGTAAAATTGATGATCAGGAAGTGTTTTTTAAGTAGCAACTACCTCTTGCTCTGTCTCTGTTGTAAGATTGATTACAGTGGACTTGGGTTTTTAACCAGTTTACCATATTGAGGACATTACGGCCAATGACTTGTACTGTGTATGCGTAGCCCAGTGGTACAGTGCTTGCTCTATGCACGGTCAGTGTGGGATCGATCCTCGTCGGTGGGCCCATTGGGCTATTTCTCGTTCCAGCCAGTGCACCACAACTGGTATATCAAAGGCTGTGGTATGTACTGCCCTGTCTGTGGGATGGTGCATATAAAAGATCCCTTGCTGCTAATAGAAAAAGTGTGGTCCATGAAGTGGTGACAGCGGGTTTTCTCTCTCAATATCTGTGTGGTCCTTAGCCATATGTCTGATGCCATATAACCGTAAAAAAACGTGTTGAGTGCATTGTTAAATAAAACATTTCTTTGTTTCTTTTTTGTACTGTTTATGAGAAAGTGCATATACAAGATATTATGGATGCACTGGGTTTCTCTCTCAGTTAAGTGTCAAATTAAGTGCTTTGTATTTGTAAAACGTTTCAGTATTTTTTTTGCCAATAATTCCAATTTGGCTTGATGTAAAAAGAAAACACAAAATGTATTTCAAACAACACATGTTCTATTTATATGTTTAATATATAAAACATATTGGTCAGTGTATAAATAAAACAACAATATTCACCCAAAGTAAAGAAAACCTTAAAGTTTGTTTTGTTTAATGACATCACTGAAGCACATTGATTTATTAATCATCGGCTATAGGATGTCAACCATTTGGTAATTTTGACATGTATAGTGTTAGAGGAAACCTGCTACATTTTTCCATTAGTAGCAAGGGACAATTCATATGCACCATCACTCAGACAGGATAGCACATACCACAACCTTTGATATACCAGTCGTGGCTAGAACGAGAAATAGCCCAATGGGCCCACCAACAGGGATTTATTCTATACCAACTGCACATCAAGCGAGCACCGTACCACTGGGCTACATCTTGCCCTACCATAGTGAAGAATTTAATCTCGTTATGGAGTTTAAAATTATGTTTTCTTGACTGGTTTATCCTACTAAATTTTAAATTTGATTATTACTAATTTTGTTAAATGTCTCTACTAGCTGGAGATCCATTTTGTATCCATGTACAATGATACCCTCCAAAAACCCCCAAAACAACCACACACACACACATATAAAAAACTCTGAGAAAATATAATTTCAAATTCCATGTGCAGATGACATTCTTTGCTATGAGTGAGTATTGTGGTTTATTTATATCTTAACAAACTAACATCATTATATAACAGAAGAGTTTTGTTCTTTCCAAAACAGTTTCCGTTTCTTTTTATGTCAAGACAATATTGACAAAAAAACACTTAATTGTTTTTGCTGATATATGGTATAACTAAATACCTATACATTTTCTAGATTTGTTTGGTTTTCATATGCAATTAACCGATGTTTGTCTTTATAAAGCAATTCAAATATGCGACATAATTTGCATTGATTTAATGCTAAATGATTCTGTGCAGCCTAATAAGATGCAAATAACTGAGTTATGCTATAAACCGACATGCAATAAAGTGGATTCGACTGTAGTTCAATAATTTAAACAAATATTCCCCCCTCCAATTCAACAACAAATTCCACCTGAACACGTTCTACAATGCTAAAATTGGACTGAAACTATTAGTGTTTTGTTTGAATCCGGAAGAATTTCTAGCTCAAACGTCTGACAAAACCATTAGGAAAACGTTCAACCAGACAAAGCTGTAAAGGAGCTAGAAATGTGGGAGTATTGCTTCCATCAATCAACCCAGAACACAACTTGCTGATTCTTTGTCCACGGCTGATTCATAGTGGAGAGATGAGAAATGTATCAAGTCTTTAGTAAGACCAACAGTACTGATGGAAGAATGTGAGTAACCAGACACCAATACTGTCACTGTAATAGCACATGGTATGTACTATCCTGTCTGTTGGATCACTTGATGCTAATCGGAATGACTAGCCCATTTCATTGTGGAAGCAGTGTTCCTCTCTCATTGTCTGTGTGGTCCTTAACCATATGTCCAATGCCATTTTAAAATGTGTTGAGTGAATGTTTAAATAAAACATCCTTCTTTCCTGAAACCAGTTAACATTATTTCTGCTAATACTCAACATGGCTCCATTAATTTGTGGTACTATTTTTACACAATTCTGGCAGTGAGATGGTGTTTAACATACTAGTCAGAAGTCGGACAAGCACAAGCACCAGTTTACTTCGGTTAGTTGATATGGATCTTTGATAATGAAAAGTTAAATGTGTTTTGTTTAACGACACTACTAGAGCAAATATCACATACCATGATCTTTGATATACCAGTCATGGTGCACTGGCTGGAATGAGAAATATCCCAATGGGCCTACCAATGGAAATCAATCCTAAACCAGCCATGCATCAGGCGAGCGCCTTACCACTGGGCTATACTTCCCACCCCTTTGATAATGATTCTCATTTCAACATTCTCATTTTAACATTTTCCCATTAAATATACCTTCATTCATTCATTCATTCATTCTTGTAATATAGAGATACTTTTTAAAAGAATCCACAGTGGCTATGAGGGCTCATGTGAGTGGACAAAGTGAGCCAAAACTTCGCTTTGACAAGCAGTAAGGTGAAATCTGTGTCGCCTTTTAAAAATAGTGACCACATACATTGTACACAATTACGGATGAATGGTGAACTTGACTGAGAATTCGAAGCGACACTGGCATCACAAAATCATGCGAAAGACTCAAAGATAGGTGGTCTAGCTCAGACTAGTGTCTGGCACTAAAAGTAGGCCTACATGTGTTACTGACTGTTGATGCATATAATTTCACTTCTATTGTCAGGCGTGTGTGCTGGAAATTATACAAGGGTGGGGATCTAGACTATGGCAAGCAAATATTTTTAGGGACTTGCTCCACCGAAAAATACACTAAAAACAATATTCGTCAACGGGGAGTGATTAACCAGTTTCGCACACACTTTCTCCCAATGCATAAATTATACATAAAAACAAAGATATTGAACCTATATAATATAATAGGCAAACCTGTCCCAGCAGCCACATGTAATCAGCAGACTCCTGCTGTAAGCGGCCACTTTTCCTCTATCAAAAGACTTTTTAATGTAAATGCACTCCCAAGTCACTAAAATGCTGGCGTTAAGTGGCCACTGTAAATTCTATTAAAAATGTTCCTTTAAACAAAATATGTAACGTTGCAGCAAATAAGCGATCTTCACACCTTCACGGTTCCTAGTACCTATTCAGTGCGACATCTCCACTGTGTATCAGTTAAGAAATTGTGACAGTGGAATGCATCTAATTGCCTCTGGGAAATCTGAGCTTGACGTTGGTAGATTAATCTACTATGACAATACTCTGTATGGAGTAGTAATTAAATGAAAAGAGAAGATGAGCGACATGTTGAAAGGTAATTTTAGAAAATGGTAAAAAAAAAAATAATAATAAAAAATAAAAAAAATACAGACCTTAAAAGTTGCACCTGTATTCATCAATCAATTGTCTTAAATGGTTGTGTTTGACTACTCCTTTGTGTGGCTGCTTATACTGGGTTAAATACAATTTGTTTTTCAGTATTTTATTTTTTACATTAAAAATTCAAGTTAAAAACTTCGCTCTCTCAAACGTTTGAAAGAAAAGTGACTTCACTCTATGATTTTGTCCTAGCCTGCTATGGTTAGAAAAAAAGTTGTTATTGATCATGTTGTTTTTACATTATGCTTACAAAAATTGTAACTGTTCTATTAGTGATGAACAATGACAATGGAATATAATTTTTAAGCACATGTTCTGGATGGCAGCATGTCCCAGTCACAAATGTAAAGACTTAAGCACAACACCATCAAAACTGGTTTATGAAACCTTATACCACCAACATACATGTAAAGTATGGGAGTATTTATCAGTGCTAATCCACCTACCAGTATATAGAGATATACATGACCTAACCCTGTGACTAAACAAACAGATTTAATGCAAATATTTTAACAACATAATGACATAATTGTTATGTATCTCTTAACCTGCTTTAACAACATAATGACATAATTGCTATCTCTCTCCTAACCTGGTGATAATGGGCAACGTTTAAGTCATATATTGACACAGGGTGTTCAACACTTGTATTAGTTGACAAAACCTATATATCACCTCCAATACTGTACCTATTTCTTGCCTATAGAATATTTCAAGTATGGAATATGATAGCAATGATCAAACCCTCGATCCATGGATTCACTGCTTACTTAGCATGTTTTACACCAACTACTGGCCAACTGAACAATGGTATGGGCTGTGGACTTGCCCTTCTACAGATTCATCCTTTAGAACTCAGCCCTTTTAAACTCACCCCTTTGTAGACACACACACTCCCTCTCCCCCACCCCACCCCCACCATGTGTTTTCACCACTTAATTAGTTGGTGATTAAACAATTCACCGACCTGTCCAGGTGCTTGTGTGGGGAGGGAGGGGGGAGGGTTGTTGGAGTTGATCAAAGTAATTTTTTAAAACATAATTTTCTGGGGATCTCGACTCAAACCTTCTAGAAAAATTCACTTGCCATAGTCTAGATTTTCTTCCACCCCTAGCATAATTTTCTGTACACACAGCTGCCTGACACTAAATACATTTTTTTTTCAAACATCCCCAATGAAATTCATACAGTAAGCCTGGAAGCTTACTCATGTACACCAAAACAATTACTGGATATAAACTAAGTCCAGCATGATGGCAACAGTAATATGCTCGTCGTACAACTACACAGCAAATGTCTATATAAATTAGTTCCATACAGCAATAACACAGTTCATCCATCTTGGAAGTAAGTCATAATTAAGATCATATATTCTTGTTTTTCAGTGACAAGAAGAAAAACATTTGTCTGAAGCAGTTAGACAAACCATGTCAGAATTCAGAATCATGATGGTAAATCAATAGAGAAGGGCAGAATTTGTCATTATGTACAATGAAAAATGGCTAAAAAAGTCCCATTAAATTATGACACTTAACTTCACCTGAACAATTATTAACTCTGTCAGTGTGTCATGATAAAACCAATTAGCACTCTAAAATAACTATTTTTATTTTCAAAAACTCAATGGTAGAGAATTGGAATGGGTGTAAAATATGTTGCTAGATTAAACTACTGCACTACAGTCTAAAACAGGGAGGAAACATTTCGCTAACGTTCACAAACTATTTGATTGGTTCCCAAAGTAGTAATTCTGTTTACTGTATAGTGTAAATATCAGACTAGTGAACGTTAGTGAAAAACGGTTGACTGAACTTATGGCAGTGAAGTGAAGCTATGACTCTCGCTGCCCATCACTCCCATGAGACTAGTTCAAGTTGAGTGATAGCTCTTCATTCATTCATTTCAACTTGTATCCAATTAAGGTTCAAGCATGCTGTACTGGGCACACACCTCAGCCATCTGGGCTGTCTGTCCAGGACAGTGGATTAGTGGTTAGTTGTTAGTGAGAGAGAAGTTTGTGTAGTGGTCTTACACATACCCACTGAGTTATTATAACTTGCTCTGGGTGGGAGCCTATACTGGGGTGTGAACTCAGTACTGTTACCTATTAACCCTATGTCCTATGGCTTAACCACTACACCACAGAGGTCGGTTATTGCATTGTCCTTGCATATGTTTTTTTCATTGCACTGCGAGCTCCCAAAGGTGCAAGAGCTTAATGAAATAAGCCCTTGGTAATCTACAGATTATGACACATTCATGAAGTTCACCACTGCCATTACTTGTATCATTCGTTTACAAACATCCTGACACTACGGTAATTCATTCATATCAATGTTCTCATTGTGCTGATACTTGTGTGTGTGTGTAATCTATATTTAAACAGAACACAATTGATCAAGATTTAGGGGTGGCTTTTTTATTCAAAAACATTCGTGGAGAACAAAGTACCATTCTGAACTTTATTGGCATGTGACAACCTCCAGGTATAGCCTGAATGGCATTTTAGACTTATTTCAATACCTTGTTGTGAGATATGTGTCAGATTAAATAGCCTTAACCCCTCCACCCATATTCCAATGACCTGCAAACTCCAAGACATTGTTGGCTAAAGTACAGCAATAATAATAACAATAACAATAACAATAACAATAACAATAATAATAATAATTATAATATGAACTTCCTCTGGCTTTGAGCCACTATTGAGACATGACTGGTATATTGAAGCCATGGTATATGCCATTCTGTCTATGTGAGAGTGTATATAAAAGAACCCTTGCTGCTAATGGAAAAATATAGCAGGTTTCCTCTGAAGGCTACATGACAGATTTAACAAATGTTTGACATCCAATAGCCGATGATTAATACACACATACTCTAGCAGTGCCATTAAAGAAAGCAACCTTTAACTTTAACTAGGATATTGTACCTTTAAGGACCACATCATTTCATGTCATTTCAACTTATTTTCGTGCTTATATCCAATTAAAGTTCAAGCACTTATCCAGGGCATACACCTCAGCTATCTGGGCTGTCTGTCCAGGACAGTGGGTTAGTTGTTAGTTGTTAGTGGTTAGTGAGAGAGAAGATGGTGTAGTGGTCTTACACCTACCCATTTAGTCGTTTAAACTCATTCTGGGTAGAAGCCTGTACCAGGCTGCGAACCCTGTACCTACCAGCCTTATGTCTGATGGCTTAACCACGACACCAATGAGGCCGGTTAAGGACCATGCCGCCAATGCCAGTACGTAATACCCTTATTTGTAGACTGTAATTAAAACTCCACTCCTACACCATTTCACACACAATGCGCATGGCTTATGTATAATGGAGGCTTTTAACTCCCAATCAAAGTCTTAAGCTTTATGGGCCACACTGAAATCACTTTATAGAGTAATAAATATAATTTGGTGTCATGAAGGACCATGATTGATGCAGCACTAACCACTGGAAGTAATGTCTGAAGACAATTATTGGGTTAAACTCCCTAATCCACTGAACAGAAATTTGTGTAAAACATGCAAAATTACCATACGTGATAGAAGACATTTTGATACACAACTTAACACACTGTCTCCAGAAATAAGAGTTGCATGTTTGGCATTATAGGACCATTGCGAACTACTCAGCAACTTAGACTAGCACACAGTATAGATGTCATGGATGTCTATAAAAATTTTGGCAGTTAAATGTTGGCCATTATCATACATCAGTTATTTTCAACTTAAAAATTAAAATTATTATTTATTTTTTAACCCTTGGAATAATTTTAGTTGACAAATAACACCAAATTCTAACATATACTGATGGAAAGAAATAAAGAAATGCATGGAATTGTAGACCAAATGTAATTAACATGTAATGTCTATTTTTCATATAAAGTTGTAATGTGGGATTGAATGTCTGTAGTGTTGAATGTGCTGTGTATATGTTCCCAGTCAACTTCTGACAATATGAATTGATTTTTGATGCAGTCATTATTTCGTGTTGCTATCTGTGTGATCCTCTATTTCTTTCCATCAGTATATTTTTTTTCTTCATATAAACTGGATTTTGAGTGACTATAAAAAAACCCAGGATAAAATGAAACATAGATTTGTTAAAAGTTCATCATCTAAAGCAAAAAACGTTATACGTAATGTGCAGTTTTATATGCATAAATATGTATTTACTATATAATTACAGTTGTCAAAAAGTCTCTGTTAGTCACAACATCTTAATAATTGCAACAAACTCAGGACAGTCCCTTTAACCCATGACTATCTAATTGAGAGACTAATATATTACTTCAACTCTTTGTCTGGACAGTAAAAGAGACCATGCACAGGCTACTCATATCAAGCAAAAAGGATCTTTTCCATAGGACAACACTTACCATTGCCTTTACCCATCATTTTGCACTGGATGAGGGTAAAAATAACCGACAGGACCACTAACAATGATTGACCATTAAACCCACTGCCCCTCAGGCGAGTTATCTACCACAGAGTTAAAAGTAAGTTTGTATTGTTTAACGACACCACTAGAGCACCTTGATTAATTAATCATCGGTTATTGAAAATCAAACATATGGTAATTCTGACTCGTAGTCATCAGAGGAAACATGCTGTATTTTTTTTAATGCAGCAAGGGATCTTTTATAAGCACTTTCCCACAGACAGGAAAGCACATAACTAGCTGTGGTGCACTGGTTGGAACAAGAAAAAAACCAACGAGTTGAATGGATCCACCGAGGTGGTTCGATCTTGTGAGCAAGCACCTCAAGGGAATACTCAACCGACTGAGTTAAATCCCGCCCCCTACCAAAGAGATACATCTGATATTGTTATCACTTATTGTACCATAGGTGGAGATCTATAATTAAGCTATATTGCCTTTTTTAATGACAAATGTTAAGTTGCTAAAATTCAGTGTGTATTCTTATTAGAGACTGATTACTAAAAGTCATGGCAACAATTTAGACTGAGTATAAGTCGATAATAAAAAAATAAGAAAACCCACACACCAAAACAAATCCAACTAGGTGCAATAATGAACATATTACATTTTGTATTTGCCGACTTACAACTTTGAATTCCAAGTCACAATGACTCCCACAGATATCTGACAATCTGAATATATTTTTAAGGATTGTAATCTATAAAATTAAAGCTTTAATTGAGAGATCAGGCCCATAGGAACCAGTGGGAAGGATGGCAGGAGATATGTTTCCCAAACTGAGTTCGACAATATATGTTTTTTGTCCTACTCTAAATAAATTAAAACATCTGGCTTATGCCCCCACTAAAGATTGCGCCCCCACCCCCAACTGCTGATTTAATTCCTACAGGCCTGTAAATGGATTAATATAATACAAATAAATAAACAAATGAATGAATGAGTGAGTAATGACACCCCAGCACAAAAATAAACATTGGCTATTGGGTGTCAGAAAAGGAAAAAACTAAAACATGCTGTATAATATTTCAACCAAATATGTCTATAATATGAAAACTTACATATTTACTTATTTATTGAATATTCTATTCATTCTTTAAAATAATTTTTCAGTACATTTAAAACTGAAAATTGACTGAATACACCCAAATAAATATGATTGCTGTCCGCAAAATATGTACATAATTTACAAATATATACATTTATATTTTTGTTGTTGTTGAATATTCTATTAATTCATTAAAACAATTTATTCAGTACACTTAAAAGTTGATAATTGACCAAATACATACAATTGCCTTCCACAAAATATGTACCTAATTTAGAAATGTACATATTTATTTATTTATTTAGTTACTGAATATTCTATTCATTCATTCATTAGAACAATATATTCAGTATATTTAACACTAACATTTTTCCAAATACATACAATTGCCTTGCACTAAATTTGTATATAATTTAAAACGTATATGTTTATCTATTTATTGAACATTCTATTCATTCATTCATTCATTTCATTCATTAAATAAAAATATTTATTCAGTACACTTAAAACTGAAAATTGACCGAACACACACACACAAATACATACAATTGCCTTCCATAATGCTGTCCCTCTGGAATCGGCCCGTGGGCGGCCCTCACTGGATATCGATAGTCTCGCATCTTTACAAGTATTTTCAGTCATGGACTCCACTATCCCTTCCTCCCCGTCACTCCCCACTGTAAACATTGGCTTTCTAATATCTTCCTACTTAAGCAGATTCACGCTTGCTCAGTGGCAGTTTTTTCCCCAGTATTCCATATAACTGTGGGTTCCCATAGGAACTTGTTGAAACAAATCACAAGAGTCAGCTGCCTTACAAAGCTGCTAGAATATCTCCATGCCTAAGTGGCTAACGTGTGTATAGTTGAGGACACTCACACTAATTACGTTTATTACCCACACTATATAGTGTAACAAGCTGATACTGCAAGTCATCCGATAAATCACAGATCCATTAGAAATAAGGATTAAGTTACTATGTAGGTAGCATGAGAAACTGGAGTTAGTATGTGTCACAAAGCTTAATGAACTAGTCTTTTAAAAAATATATGGACACTTTTTGTGGATCCAATATTTAAAATTTTAAATTATTTTCCAAACATAAGAAGAATTTTACTATTTGTTTTTGTTTTCAAAACGGTCTACTTCTGTGTCCTACTTCGTGTACTATTGATAGTAGTTGTAGCTATAAATGTGTTATTGGTCCTGTTGTGTCCTATTGTGAAGTATTGTACCGGTGAACCATCTCGAACTAACTGCACGCATGTTATTAGTGCCCTGTGGTTGATCAAGCAGAAAAGTTGAGGTATTTGTCTGATCTGAGGTATTGTCACCTTTGTAAAACTGTATACACAGTGCTAATCACAAAAATCTCCCACTAAGTTTTGGTAAGCTCTGAAATTAATTAAAATGACCAAAGTTCAATTGTATAGCATTGATTTTAACATTCCTTCTTCAATAGCTCGGATAATGGTAGATAATGATGGGATCAGGACTCTAAGAACTAAAATTTGACCTAATCCATTTATGGATTGCAAAAAAAAAACTATAAAAAAAATTAATGATGGCCTATTTGATTTTGCATAACCGATTATGACCATGTGAATGATATCCTAAATTTAGAAAGAAAAAATAGCAAGAAGAAAGAAAGGAAAAGAAAGAAAAAGAAGAAAGAAAAAAGAAAGAAAGAAAGAAAGAAAGAAAAAAAAGAAAGAAAGAAAGAAAGAAAGAAAGAAAGAAAGAAAGAAAGAAAGAAAGAAAATAAATAAATAAATAAATAAATAAATAAATGTTTTAGTTAACACCACCCACAATGCATTTATATTTATAGATGGGTGGTATTGGACATATGATTAAAGACCACACAGATGATGACAGAGGAATATCCATGCCACTAGTACCTGGCTACTCTTTTTAATTAGCAGCAAAGGATCTTTTATGTGACAGACAGGGTAGTAAGTAATACCATGGCCTTTTGTGAGACCAGCTGTGGAACACTGGCTGGAATGAGAAATAGCCCGTTGGACCCACTGAAAGGGATAAATCATAGATCAATGGAGCATCAAGTGAGCAATTTACCTAAATTTAATGCATGAACAAAATATGCGTTAAATACAAAACTAAGACTGTGGGTGTGCTCCTTTCACTCTCCTGGTGAGCCAGAGTACTCCGCACAGCAATGGAGTGAACGGGAACACTGTCCAGGACTTACTCTGCCTCTGCCAGAAGATGACGTGGTGCAGCCGGAAGACAAAATGGCGGACAATGCAAGGTTTGTGTTTTAGGAAAGTACAAATTACTAATTAGCTAGCCAAATGCAGGTATAAAAATTACAAGGACTAGTTAAACAACATGACCACCAGTCAAAGAGGCGACATCGTTATTCTGATTTACTGTAGTGTGTAAGTTAAAGCGTTTATTTTATGTTTAATAATTGAAATGATTGAATGCTTGACCACAACAATAGAGGCAGCCATGTTGTTGAAGTAACTTTCTGTTCCAAAATCGTTCCTTTTGCTGTCCAGGACAGAACAGTTGGAACATGTTCAGGAGAGGTGGAAGGAGTGCACCCTGTGTGAGCATCGGGTGAACAAAATGATTGATTATTTAATGTATAGATTTCTAGCCTGCTCAATGTGTGGTCGGTCTGGGATCGATCCCCGTCAGTGGGCCCACTGGGCTATTACTCATTCCAGCCAGTGCACCATGACTGGCATATCAAAGGCTGTGGTATGTACTATTCTGTCTGTAGAATGGTGCATATAAAAGATCCCTTACTGCTAATCGAAAAGAGTAGCCCATGAAGTGGCAACAGCGAGTTTCCTCTCTCTCAATATCTGTGTGGTCCTTAACCATGTCCGACGCCATATAATCATACAATAAAATTTGTTGAGTGTGTCGTTAAATAAAACATTTCCTCCTTCTTCTTCTAGCCTGTTCAAAAACAGATGGTCTTTATACATGTAGATGTACAATTCATGTATCCGTGAAGCACAAGTTATTTTTAACATAACAGCATGTTAGAGATCTTTTAAAAATATTGAATAATTTAGGGTAAATGGATTATGTTCTTCCCCAGCCAGAAATGTCAAACTTTTAAAGTGAACTGAATGTTTAAAGAACTGGTATGTGTTATTCAAGTCCAAACTAACAAAAGGCATATTACTGGTATGGCTAATGCTTCACAACTGGCATATGCTATTAAACAGGAGCAGCATGTATAGCTCAATGGTAATGTTCTGTGATGGATCACAGAACTGATTATTCTATTGACGTCAGTCAGTCATCGTATAATTTATAATTCTGACCAGAATGAATTAATCCATGAATATTTAACGAAAAAAAAAGTAGTTTGTTTTATTTAATGACGCCACTAGAGCACATTGATTTTTTATCTTATCATCGGCTATTGGATGTCAAACATATGGTCATTCTGACACTGGTTTTTAGAGGAAACCTGCTGTTGCCACATATGCTACTCTTTTACGACAGGCAGCAAGGGATCTTTTATTTGCGCTTCCCACAGACAGGATAGCACAAACCATGGCCTTTGTTGAACCAGTTATGGATCACTGGTTTACACCTACCCATTGAGCCTTGTGGAGCACTCACTCAGGGTTTGGAGTCGGTATCTGGATTAAAAATCCCATGCCTCGATTGGGATCCGAACCCAGTACCTACCAGCCTGTAGACCGATGGCCTAACCACGACGCCACCAAGGCTGGTCAAATATTTAACGATACCCCAGGACAAAAATACACATCAGCTATTGGGTGTCAAATATAGGTAATTCTGACCAGTGCTTTACATACTATATGTATCATCCAAACCTATAAAATGAAGGAAAGGAAAGGAATATTTATATACCGACACCTCAGCACATTTTAACCAATGGCTATTTGTTGTTTAACATTTGATTATTTTGAAACTTGGCAGAGTTTCTTTTTGTTTAACGATATCACCAGAGCACATTGATTTATTAATCATCAGCTATTGGATGTCAAACATTTTTGTAATTTTGACATATAGTCTTAGAAAGAAAAAAGCTTACATTTTTAATAAGAGTTTGTTAGTTTGTTTTGTTTAACAATACCAATAGAGCATTTGAACAGGACGTAGCCTAGTGGTAAAGTACTTGCTTATATTTACACACTTTTACATTATTATAAAGCAAATACATGTATAAAGCAACATATTTGAAAAGTGGGGGGCACATAACTCCCTTGCCCCCTGCTTCCTACGCCAGTAAGATCTTTTATATGCACCATCCCACATATGATAGCATATACCACAGCCTTTGATATACTAGTGATGGTGCACCAGCTGGAATGAGAAATAGCCCAATGGGCCCACCGATGAGGATCAATCACAAACAGACCATGCATCGAGAACCTTTACCACTGGGCTACGTTGCTTTGTAATGTGAGAAGCAAAGAAGAAACCTCGCTGCTGTCACTCTGGCTACTGATCAAGCAGCAAGGGATCTTTTATATGTACTTTCTCATGGACAGGACAGTACCATGGTCTTTGATGTACCAGTTTTTGGGCACTGGATAGCATGAGAAAACCACCCTGAATCCAACATATAATCCTGCTAAAATCATATACATGTACTAGTAAAAGACAGTTTGTTCCTAACAATTAGGAGTAGACTGTCAGGCTACAAAATCAGCCAAGTATTCTAGTTATCATAATATTTAACACTTCACACCCACTGGTGTATTATTAAACTAATCATCGTTATCATTTTGGGGTGCTTGCATCACAGGATTGAACCACCTCAATGGATTCGTTCAAATGAATGTTTTTTCTCGTGCTCCAAACAATGCACCACAACTGGTCAAAGGCTGTACGTGGTATGTGTTTTTCTGTCTATGGGAATATGCATATAAAAGATCCATTGCTGCATTAGGAAAAATATAGCAGGCTTCCTTTGATGACTACAAGTCACAATTACCAAATGTTTGATATCCAATAGCCGATGATTAATTAATCAATGTGCTGCTCTAGAGGTGCCATTAAACAAAACAAACTATACATTTGATGTACCTGTTACGGGGGTATTGGTTGGAATGGAAAACCCCCATAGAATCCAACATATAATGCTGCCAAAACCATATACTAGTAAAAGACAGGTTGTAACTAACCATTAGGAGTAGACTATTAGGCTGCAATATCAGTCAAATATTCTAATTATAATATTTAACACCTTGCATCCACTGGTGTATTATCTACCTATCAGTATCAGTTCCACAAAGGTTATTATGTATACAAAACTAAACACAGCATGCATGCAGTATGTATCTATGGTGATTGGCTTGTTAGTATTTGGTTTTTGGTGTAATTAGAAGTACTCCAGTAACCAATAAATACCGGTATACGATGAGGAAGAAGAATATTTAACTGATCATTACTCCTCCACAAGTCACACTGTGGTTTGTTTTTTTGTTTTTTTCTCTCAGGTAGGCCGTTACACTAAAGAAAGATAATTGGATGTCAGTCCACGCTAAGCAGGAACACCAAATTCCACACCTTCTGCTCGGTTCCAGTGAATGTTAGTTGTTCCGTGTGTACATCTTTCACATGCCAGTGAGTGCAAGAATATTAAAAACAACTCATCATTTTGTGTGTTCTTTCTTAGACATGCCTTTGAGTATGGGCTATTCTTCACAACTTTTATCACTGCCAACTTCGTTTCCTCTCAACTCTGTACTAAAGTCGGGCACATATATCTTTGCGATTGTGTCTTACAATAAATGATGTATGATGAAATTGGATTGAAACAGTAATGTGCTATAAAGTGAAACCTGTCTAAACAGGATCACGAAAGGGAAAGAAAGAAATGTTTTATTTAACGATGCACTCAACACATTTTAATTACAGTCAGACATATGGTTATCAGACATATGGTTAAGGACCACACAGATATTGAGAGAGGAAATCTGCTGTCGCCACTTCATGGGCTACTCTTTCTGATTAGCAGCAAGGGATCTTTTATATACACCATCCCAGAGAGAGGATAGCACATACCACGGCCTTTGATATATCAGTCGTGGTGCACTGGTTTGTGACGAGAAATAGCCCAATGGGCCCACCAACAGGGATCGATTCCAGACCGAACGCGCGTCGAGCGAGCGCTGTACCACTGAGCTACGTCCCACCCCTGGATCACGAAAGGGACCAAAGATTGATCTGATTTGTAGAGAGAATCCGGTGTTTAGAGGGTCGCGTTTTAGAAGTTAGAAAATTTGGGACCGTGAAACTTGGCTGGTTTTGACATGATTCTGGTTTGTTCAGGTTAGACAGGTTTCACTGTATCTCACAATAAAAAATTTTCAGAGTAGGTGCTGTCATATGATGGAATTGAACAAAAAAAAAAAAAGGACTAAGGACTACACAGATATTAAGAGAGGAAACCCGCAACTCTTTTCGATTAACAGCAAGGGATCTTTTACATGCACCATTCCACAGACAGGGTAGTACATACCATGGCCTTTGATATATCAGTCATGGTGCAATGGGCCCACCGACGGGGATCGATTCCAGACCGACCGCACATCATGGGAGCACTTTACCACTGGGCTACGTTCTGCCCCATGATGGAATTGGCATCAGAGAAAATCCCCACCCGAGGCACGATAAAATCAGCATTGTGAAGATATGATGATGGAATTGGCATCAGAGAAAAACACCACCCGAGGCATGATAAAATCAGCATTGTGAAGATATGATGATGGAATTGGCATCAGAGAAAAAAAAATCCGAGGCACGATAAAATCAGCATTGTGAAGATATGATGATGGAATTGGCATCAGAGAAAAACCCGCCCGAGGCACGATAAAATCAGCATTGTGAAGATATGATGATGGAATAGGCATCAGAGAAAAACACCACACGAGGCATGATAAAATCAGCATTGTGAAGATATGATGATGGAATTGGCATCAGAGAAACCCCCCACCCGAGGCACGATAAAATCAGCATTGTGAAGATATGATGATGGAATTTGGAATTTGTCTGGCCAACCTTGCAGACCTACGATGACTTTAATCCAGGATAATTAATTTAAGAATACAAATGTGCTAAAAACACCAACAGCATCTGGAAAAAGAGATTTGCATGCAAACATTGCACATATATGAGCCTTCTCACAGGAAATGAGAACTGATCCCAACAACTTTCAATTTATCAACACCATGCAATCAATCACAACATTTTTACATACGGCTTAAAATGTAAGCGTAGGTTGGTAGTTAAGTGCTCAGTTGATGCATGGTCGGTATTGGATCGATCATCATCGGTGGGCTCATTGGGCCATTTCTCATTCCAGCCAGTGCATCAGGACTGGTGAATACAAACAAATTATTTGATTTACTTGTATTACAATGACCTAGTAATTGTATGTGACACACCAACATCCCAAGCTGTTTCTACATGCGAGGTTTGATGGGCCTGTATGCAAGATATGGTCCAGACAAGGATTTACTGTTATGTGCAGTAGACCATGACAAGTAAGTGACAGTGACCTAGTAATAGTATGCGACACACCATCATTCCAGGTTGTTCCTACATCTGAGGTTTCATGGTCCTGTATGCAAGATATGATCTGGACAAGGATTTACTGTTATTTGCAGTAGACTATGAAAAGGGTCACAGTGATCTAGTAATAGTACGTGACACACCGCCATTCCAAGTTGTTCCTACATCTGAGGTTTGATGGTCCTGTATGTATCTGTTTGCAAGATATGATTCGGACAAGAAAAATGTACTGACGGACGTATGTATGGACAGACAACGCCATACCATAATATGACAGATCATAGACGGTCATATTAAAACATGTTACAATGGCAGCACAGTTAGAACAGTTTCTTTAAACCATATTTAAAAAAAAGAGGAAAGGAAAAGAAAGGAATATCATAGCATTTTAAACTAAGGCTATTTGGTGTCTTAACATATGGTTACTTTCACATTAATTTTATAGAGAGAAAGAGAAGAAACCCACTACCACTGCATAGGCCATACTCTTAACAATAATGCAGCAAGGGATCTCATAAACATGACAGCACATACCACAACCTTTGATGTACCACTTGTGGGCAACTGTAAACCTTATTTGAATATAAGTATGGAAATACATCATCCTGTCTGTTACCGGATACCAATTTGTTACGAGAGCACTTCACGCTGACATGAGTTGTGCATTACAAAGCAACACCTAGGTAATCTATCTCGTAAGGTGCTGATCTGTGCCTGTTATACACTCATAAAAACTCTTCATGCTACTTAAGTGTGCTTTGTGAGATGTGCAGCAGGGCAGGCAGGTGGGCAGGTTGTGTGTAAGTGGTTTTAACTGTACGTGTGATACAGAATGTACTGCATACAGACTGTCTTCCAACAGTCTACATTCATTGCATAGTAGATTTGTACTGGTGGTGGGATAAGAACTTGGAACCTATCAGCCGTAAGGGTGTATACCACCAAATTAAAATCCCATAGGCCATAGTAATATATGTGCCTAAAACTCCTACCTGCAGCGTATCAATCGACATATACACCAAAGATATAAATACCACCACCCCTAACCCTTAAAGTGAAGCAGAAAAAGTTTGGGGTCAGTTCACAGGTAATGGGCAGCATCTATGATTACCCTAGTTCTGCACAAAATTTAGTACTTTTTTTTTTACAGGTACCCCAAATTTGTTTCAAGCACAAGGCTACCTGACACAGTGGTACTAGATGAAATAAAATTGAACACATGTTTTGCCCATTTGAAACTTACTTTTTTTTAAAACAAGCACACTCACATTTATCACCAATGACAGGACATTTTCTTGCTGTGTGTGAGTGCTTTTAACTGTACATGTGGTACAGAATGTACTGCAGTGTATACCACAAAATCAAATCCCATAGATGACAATAGTAACATATGTGACTAAAACTCCTACCTGCAGTGTATCAATCGACATACCGTATATCTTCGCCTATAAGTCGAATTTCACCCAAAAATATTACCGTTTTGGGGATTATTTTACAAGTTTTATTGTTGAAGTATGCCCTGTATTTATACTCAAATATGTTAATTTGACACATTTATTTTTTATAACCTTTTGTTTTTTTGGCATTAGAACGGTTTTGGTTATGCGAAAAGGCGTGCGATCTCGCTCACATGCCAAGACAACACTTAGTTAAAATAACAGTCATCACTAATAGTTAAAACGTAAACAATACTAACTACCTGTTGCCTGAGTTTATTTTGAAATCTGCTCACTGTCATTAATGGCTGTGCAAACAATGTCTTGTCAGTGATTAACTTCATGAATATTACTGAGCCTTCCCTTAAAATAACTTAGACTGATCTCTGCAGTTCACTAGACCAATAGGGTCACACATCACTTGGTACAAAACCAGTGTACTTTCCAGAGTTATCCTCCTTACATGTATTAATATGGCGGCAAAACATGTGATTAACCGATGATACATGTACTTTCAGTTTTATTGTAGTGATCTGTTGTCAGTGTTTATAAATAAAGTTGTTGTCTGTGCACAAAACCATTCTGTACAGTGCCATACGGTAACAGTCAAACAGCTTTCACTATCTACTAAGGGAATATTTCATTTTGATGCTATGTAGTTTGATTGGAATATTGCGATGTACAAAACGTGAAAACCAAAGTTTGTAAAATAATTTTCTTTTGTTCAAATATTGTACATTATTGTTCTTATGTGCTGAAAATAAGAAATACTTCAATATTTGTAAGTTGTTTTTCATGGGTTGACTTATAAACGGGTCAATAAAAAAATAAGTTTTCATGGCTTGAAATTAGGGACTCGACTTATAGCCGAGATCGACTTACAGGCGAAGATATATGGTAAACACCACAGATATAAATACTTCCACCCCTTACCCTTAAAGTGAACCAGAAAAAATTGGGGGTGAAGCTGCTCATTTCAGAGATAACAGGTAACGATGAAACTACATGTATTTTTTTTTTCAACAACCAACACACACATTTATCACCAATCACAGGACTTGTGGTGTTAACTTCTCTATCAAAAGTTGTGTTCACCTTGAACTTTGACCCAGCCAGAAGTTAATTGGTTTAGGACTATCTGCATATAGACTGTGTGCCAACAGTCTACATTCATTGCATAGCACACATTCTTACCTCGACCTTCAGACAATGAAGTTGTCTAGCGAGAACGTGGTGATTTCTCTCCCCCCCACCCTGGGGGCTGTGTTGCGTGTACTTGGCCCACTAGTCAAGTACCGCATTGAACACAATGGAGACAGTGCTGTTGTAACCTTGAGTTACGGAGCTACCAACTCATCAGGATCGAAGAGGAGGAACCGGAGGCGGCGACCTAAGACTTCGCAGGGGGGACCAAACCTAGCGGCTCAACCGCCAGGAGCGGTCCCACCTGCCCCGAAGAGGAAGATCAGACCAACGGGAGCGAGACAGGGTGATCCAAACCCGGTGGCTAAACCACCGGGGGCGGTTCACTCTGCGCAGCCGCTCCCAGTTTCTGACCGGAAGCACTCGCCAGGAGCGGAACAGGGGGGACCAAAGCTGTCAGCTCCACTGACAGTGGCGATCCCTCCTGACGACCCACCTGCTGAGATGGAAACTGGACACGTCATCGTGACGGACCCCCCAGCGAGCCCACAAGCGCCTTCTACTGATGATGTTGTTGCCGACCCTGCAGCCGGAGGGGAGTCCAAGAGGAGGAAGATGTCAACGGTGTCCGAACCGGGGACACTCGACCAATCCGAATGGACTATCGTCTGTGAAAACATCCCATCCAAATGGCAGGGTTGTATCCACGGCGACTTCACCGACACCAACCAACTGAAGGGACTCTGGAATGAGAACAACTGGCGAAACCTACCCAACGGAATTGGAAAATACCAACTTCACTCAACAGGAACTGGCAACCAGATCCACGTGACTGCAAAACAGGACGGACTGTACAGGCAAGGACTCTTGATACCGGATATGACCAATACTACGATCCATCGTATCCTCAAGATAGTGCTGAGAGATATATATCCGGCAGCCATCTACAGGAATATCAAGGTCTTGATTGAAGGACTCCCCAACTTCAGGCCTGGACAGTCCATCACCTCACCATGAGTCCTGTTATACCAACCTCCTACCAACCTTTACCTCCGTGAGTACCAACCTTTTTTATTGGGCTAGTTAGACTTTAAACGTTTTGGAAGCAGTTCTAAATTCTTATGTTTATTTTTTTATAAGTAGTCTAACGCATTTTATTTTGGCGCCCGTTCAATTGCTCAAAATCACCTTAAAACTTTTCGGCCGAGCAGTCTTAACCATTTTTGGCTAAAATTTTAGAGTCCAGACATGTATCGGTATGCAGTACTCTTTGTAGACTTAGGTAAAAAACAGGCTTCACCGAGGAATCGAAATTCAGCCAATCAGAACACGGCTCCCACTCGGTGTTATTTCTTGTTTATGAAGTGTCTGCTAGTCGGTCCGCGCTAACTAAATGGCTTTTTTCCAAATTCCGCCCACTTCAAACTTACCCCCCCCCCCCTGCTCCGGAGTCAGTCACTGGCGAAGTCAGAGGCTAATTCCGCAGTGGGCGTGCCTGAACCTTCGTGGATAGGGGCACGTAAATATAGTTACCCATACCCATTGCATAGCAGATTTGAGCTGGTGGTGGCATACGAACTCAGAACCTATCAGCCTTAAATCTGATGGACTTGTTCTTGTTGTGTGTAAGTGGTTTTAACTGTACGTGTGATACAGAATGTACTGCATACAGACTGTGTGCCAAGAGAGTATATTCATTGCATAGTAGATTTGTGCTGGTGGTGGATTAATTATCAACTCAGAACCTATCTGCCGTAAGTCTGATGGGTTTAACCGAATGTTACACACCAAATAGCTGTAGTTTGAAATGTGCCAAGGTGTTAATAAACAATATTCATTTTTCACCAGAGAGGGCAGCATTAACCAGATATATGGACCTGGTTGGAATGGGAAGAATCCCAGTCTACTGAGGTGGATCCATTATAAAATATATCACACCTCAAGTACTGAACATAAGATACTGTCACACCTCAAGTACACTATCTTACTTAACTGAAGAAAGGAAAGGAAATTTATTTAATGACACCCCGACACTATTTAAAATTTGGTTATTTCATGTCCCACATTTTGTCAATGGAAAGAGAAAACCCCAGTACCAATATATAGCTAATTCTATTGATAAAGCAGGAAGTGAGCTTTTAAATGCACTTTCCCACAGACAGGACAATACATACCATGGTCTTTGATGTACCAATGATGACTGGAATGGAAAATAATCAGAGTCCACTGAGGGTGACCAATCCTGCAACCAATCACACTTAGATACATCTCCCCCAACCCACCACATCCCCACTTAATAGAGAAAAGAAAGTAAGTTTGTTTAATAACACCTGAGCACATTTTAAACTACTGTTGTTACTCGTCTAACATACAGCTATTTCAATACTTGATCTATTGAATGAAAGAAAGAAATGTTTTATTTAACGACGCACTCAACACATTTTATTTACGGTTACCGTATTTGACCGGAAATAAGCCCAGGGGGCCAAGACAACTGATTGTGAGCTTGGCATGGGGTGGGCTTATTCCCAGACAAGGGGCCAGTTTTGTTGAAAATTTTTTTAATAATAATAATTAAAATAAATAACAATATTTAAATGAACTAGGAAAAAAAAAAAAAACGTTCAGTAGCACATCTATTAATTAGTGTTCCATTTGTTATTAATAAATAATAATTGTTTATTAATTAAATTGGTTGTTTTTTTACTAGTATCTAATTATCAGAAACACACCTTCTATGTTACAATTACTTACCAGTGCTGTTTATTTACATCCAAAATTTAATGCTGAGAAGACTTAAAACAACAGCAATTAACAACAAACTCAATAGCCTATACACACATTTCTGAAAAGGGCAGCTAGCTTACACTGCAAAGAATTGTCAATCTAAGGTCATTGTTCTTAGCCAATCAGAATACGGTATTTGCTTAATTAGCATTAACTGCGGACCCAGTGTAGTGGTAAAAATAGACACTGGTTTTTAGTTCATACTTGGCTTGGATACTTCAGAGAAATACTGCAGGCATGAAATTGAAAACAATGTTACACACTGTTATTGTTAGACTGCTAAATCTCACTGGTGGTAAAATATTGTGTTACATTTGTGTTTAATTATCTGCAGGAGGTATGACCTTTTAAATGAACTTTGAGCAAACTTGCAATTTCATGTTATTTATAAGGTGACGAAGTTGGGGGTGGGCTTATTTACGAATGAGGGCCTAATTTCTTAAATGCTATCAAAACGGAGGTGGGCTTATTCAAAGACATGGGCTTATTTCCGGTCAAATACGTATATGGCGTCAGACATATGGTTAAGGACCACACAGATTTTGAGGGGAAACCCGCTGTCGCCACTACGTGGGCTACTCTTTCCGATTAGCAGCAAGGGATCTTTTATTTGCGCTTCCCACAGGCAGGATAGCACAAACCATGGCCTTTGTTGAACCAGTTATGGATCACTGGTCGGTGCAAGTGGTTTACACCTACCCATTGAGCCTTGCGGAGCATTCACTCAGGGTTTGGAGTCGGTATCTGGATTAAAAAATCCCATGCCTCGACTGGAATCCGAACCCAGTACCTACCAGCCTGTAGACCGATGGCCTACCACGACACCACCGAGACCAGTGTGATCTATTGAATGAGAGGAAAAGAAAGAAATCCCTTGATGTTAACTGAAAAGAGTAGCCCATGAATGGTGACAGTGGGTTTCCTCTCTCAATATCTGTGTGGTCCTTAACCATATGTCCATCATCATATAACCGTAAATAAAATGTGTTGAGTGTATTGTTAAATAAAACATTTCCTCCCTAATGATTATCAGCAAGGGATATTTTAAGTAATTCCCCACAGACAGGAAAACACATACCAGAGATTTTGGCACAGCAGTCATGGACACAAAAAGGGATGAGCAGACCGCACTGGATCCACTGAATGCGATACATGCTATAAACCATGGGGTGGGATCCAGCTCAGTCAACAGAATGCTTGCCTGAAGTGCTTGCGTTGTAAGATCAAAACTCCTCCGTGAGCCCATTTTATCATTGCTTTTCCCCCATCCCAATCAGTGCCAAATGTCTGTTATATCGAAGACCATGGTATATATTTAACAACACCACTAGAGCACATTGATTTATAAATCATCGGTTATTGGATATCAAACATGTGTAATTTTGACACAGTCTTATAGAGGTAACCTGCTACCTTTTCCATTACCAGCAAGGGATCTTTTACATGCACCATCCCACAGACAGGATAGCATTTGATATACCAGTTGTGGTGTACTGGCTGGAACAAGATGTCTGTGGGAAGTGCATATAAAAGACCCTTTGCTGTTAATAAAAAAAGCTCCATTTCTTCTTTTGATGAACCGTTTCAAATTATGTGCCAAAATTATCTCATGAAAATTGTGCAATTATTTTAAAATTTTACTTAATCCTACAGGACATTCAAAATTCATAGCACCAATAAATGCCCCAAAATTCAATAGCACCACAAATGCGTGTGCTACAACAGCTTGCTCTGAATGTGCATGTTAGACCTGACCTGACCTAATGAAAAATGAAGCAGTTTTCCTCTAAAACAATATGTCGGAATTATCAAATGTTTGACATCCAACAGCAGATGATTAATAAATCAATATTTTGTAGTGATATCATTACAACAAAGTCTTTTATATAAACTATCACACCACGGACAACCTCGTAATTTTGAAGAAACAGAATACCTGGCTGTACTATTCTGGAACCCACAAAGAGACGATTATGCTATTTGATGCCCAGAAACACCAGACCACATTTCTGGACAGAAGCCAGTATTCTTTTAGATGCTGGCTTTATTGTCTACAGTCCTTTTATTAATAGTTATTAATGTTTAGTACCCACAGTTTATTTTGTGTAATGATACACCCAGAATATTATCATTATTTAATCACTGGCTATTGGAAAAAAAGAAGAAGAAAGAAATGTTTTATTTAATGATGTACTCCATTGGCTACTGGATTTCAAACATTTGGTAATTCTGATATAGTCTTCAGAGGAGACCCGCTACATTTTTCCATTAGAAACAAGGGATCTTTTACATGTGTATGCACCTTCTCACAGACATGACAGCACATTCCTTAACTTTTGATATACCAGTTATACAACATTTGACAGGAAAACACACAAATGTTCACCTGATGGTTTTCAATCTAAAGAAGATTAAGGAATAATATGTTTGTTTTTGTTTAATATCACCACTAGAGCACATTGATACATCAATCATTGGGTGTCAAAAATTGTATTGTGGCATGCAGTCAGGAGACATTTTTTATTATCCATATGGTTCAATATAACCATGTTAATAATCATACAAAGCACACGTGTAATAAGTGTAATGACGTAATTTTGGGAAGCGACATCATAACATGACGTTGCTTCTCAAGTCCTAGCTCAGACTGTGCATTTGAAATACGATGTCATTTCACCTTCTATTGTGGCTGAAACATTTTGAGTTGGATCTTGTTATTTATAAAGAAAACAACAATAATACTATGGATAATAAAAAGATTATTACACTCGCATGTGTCCATCTAGGGGAATTCAATCACTCGACCTGAACACCTCATGTGAGCACTGTACATCATGATTGAGCTAGATGCCGTCTTTTACTCTGGATATTACGGGAAGGAAAATATTGCAGATAATCTATTCTCGACATTACAGCTTTAAAGATGTAGACAATATATTTGGTTAATGAAGACACATGTAACACATTTGGATAAAGTTATTACAGAGTGAAAGAGTCTGACATTGACATGGGAAAATAACAAAAACTCATCCAGGGCTCGAAACTCACTAAAAAATGTGGTGGCCCACAAAATAATAATGGATGTTGTCAAATTGAGATAAGCGAACCATGAACCACAAGCAAGATTTTAATGTGGAATAAATATATGCAATACAAATATTAATAGTGGCTCATATGTTAGAGCTCTAAAAAAAGATCGCCCAAATAATATAATTTGGCCAACTAACGCCATTATTTTTTAATATTTAAGTCACCCAAACAGGACATCTGGCCACAGGCTGTTTCAAGCCCTGCCTATCTCTGTAACAGATATTCCTCAAAGGTTGTTCACCCCCACAGATAAGTCTTTGGAAAGGTTAGTTTGTAACAAGGAAAGACATGCTTCAACACTTTCTAGATGGAAACGTGTTCAAATTTAGTTTATTTAAAAAAACTTCCAGTATTTATCTGTGTGATTACTACTTCCAGTATTCAGCAGTGTGATTACTACTTGAATATGTTTTAGTGGTTTTCAATGAGTTATTAAAATTCACTCAGTTCATGTCAAAACATGGGAGTCAAGGAGGGAGTAACCCGATCATTTGTAAAAATGGTTTATTCAGACCATTGTGGGTTAGGTTTTTGTCCTGATGCCACTTATATCTGACCGCATACATCATTTTAATAGACAGATAACCAGAGAATCAATCATGCATGCTTGAATAACTCTTTTACAATCAGTACAGAAAAATATTATTTTACATACTGGCAAATCAAAATAAACTATATGGAAAAGAAATACCTGACATAAAAACTACAAATAATCAAATGTCATGTGAACATTTTATCTTAATCGGTGTTAGAAAATTAATCATTGAAATTATGCACACCAAAAAACTTAAATGTAAACTTAAAAAAAACCCAATTTCAGCATATTATGTACGTCATATTCCTGTATGTATTACATTTGATTAATTTTTTTTTTTTTTTTACTCTATGACTGACAATATAGTGTGTATACAATTATTATAAAATTAAAAAGAGATGGAAATATTAAGAAAATTAAAACACAAAACTGAGTAGCTCAAAAGTATTACAAAGACTGAGCACTTAAGCATTACCGTAATCATAATTGTTTTTTCTTCTTAAATTTTTGTAACCTTATAGACAATGCAATAAAACTTAATAGAAATACAAGTACTTTATAATTCAAAAAAGGACTTATTCCTACTTTACTTTTATTTCAAAACATCATTTTTTAAAACCTAAACTGATAAAAGCTCACCCTTGTGCAAAAAGTCTTTAAAGACTGACTTCCACTAATGGTAACACAATAACAAGTAGTTAAATTGACGTGGCAATTAAAATAGCCTACATGGCTAGATGCTGGTCTCCACTGGCGTGAGTGATAGGTACAAATGATGTTATTCTCTTGTAAGATTTCTTTAAGTTAATGAAGGAACTAATTGCTAGCTTTATAAATGACCTGTTTTAACAAGATGAAAGAAAAACAGGTGAGAACGACTTGCAAGGTTTGACAAATTGCCAGTTCAACTAAAGAGTGAAGATGTTATTTTTTTTTTCCAAGAAAAAAAAAGAAGATACTCTGATCCCAGACAGGGCAGGACGTATCCCAGTGGTACAGAATTTGCTTGATGCATGGTCAGTCTGGGATCGATCCCCGTCGTCGGCCAATTGGGCTATTTCTCGTTCCAGCCAGTGCACCATCACTGGTATATCAAAGGCTGTGGTATGTACTACCCTGTCTGTGGGATGGTGCATATAAAAGAACCTTGCTGCTAATCGAAAAGAGTAGCCCTTGAAGTGGCAACAGCAGGTTTCCTGTCTATCTGGTCCTTAACCATACATTTGACGCCATATACAACCATAAATAAAATGTGTTGAGTGCGTCGTTAAATAATTTATTTATTTTTTCTGATCCCAGACAAACCACACATCAATGTAAAACTTACCCCCCCCCCCCCCCCACCAAATGTTTTATTGGTTATTGATATTGATGTTTTAAGCCTCTAGATTTCAGGATAGCATGCTTGAAACAGGTCAGTTGGTTAATGGTTAGTTGTTTGTGAGAGAGAAGTCGGTGTAGTGCTTTTACACCTACCTACCGAGTTGTTAAAACTCAACTCTTGGTAGGAGCCGGTTCCAGAAGGAGAACCCAGTACCTACCAGCTTTATGTCCGATGGCTTAACCACTAGACCACTCTCCAACACTGGTTGGAATAGAAAAATCATTTTTAATGCAAATGGTATTAACAATGTATATGTATCAAAATCTTGGAGTCTTAAATATACTGGTAATTAAACCATCCATGCATTCTTTCCACCAAATCAGTGATCTAAAATTACCCATATTACTTTCAGCTCGCTTGAGGGTCCATGCAAGTTCATGATGTAGTTAAATCCTTCTCGGTATCCAATCAGTGATCTAAATTAACTGTGCCTTGCTTTGATCTGTCTCAGATCGGGTCTCTGGCTATCCAGAGATGGGACCCGGGACCCGGGATGGACATGCTCGAAACCTTCGTGGTATATGAGCTTGACAAAATTATCTGCTCCGCTCCGCCTTGCTTTGCAATTCACTCAAACTCCATGGTGCAATTAAATAAACCATGCATCAAATCAGTTTCTCAAAATTCATGTTGTTGTTTTTAGGTAAATAATAGCTCATAATATGATTAGTGATTCATCCTGAGTATTGGAATGGTGATCTAAATCTGAATTCCATGGTTTTATTCCAGCTCTAAATTCATCTCTGCTATTGAAGAAGTAATCTAAATTACCAATGTCAGGCTTTGTGCCAAAAATTAATTTGAGGGTACATAATAAAAACGAAACAGATGATAAGTACCCTACTAGATGGTTATGGGTTTGAAATCTTTTGAAACTGAACACAGCATTTAAAGCAGTTACCGGCCTCGGTGGCGTTGTGGCAGGCCATCGGTCTACAGGCTGGTAGGTACTGGGTTCGGATCCCAGCCGAGGCATGGAATTTTTAATCCAGATACCGACTCCAAACCCTGAGTGAGCGCTCCGCAAGGCTCAATGGGTAGGTGTAAACCACTTGCACCGACCAGTGATCCATAACTGGTTCAACAAAGGCTATGGTTTGTGCTATCCTGCCTGTGGGAAGCGCAAATAAAAGATCCCTTGCTGCCTGTCGTAAAAAAGAGTAGCCTATGTGTCGACAGCGGGTTTCCTCTAAAAAAATCTGTGTGGTCCTTAACCATATGTCTGACACCATATAACCGTAAATAAAATGTGTTGAGTGCGTCGTTAAATAAAACACTTCTTTCTTTTTTAAAGCAGTTTGACAAATTTTAAACAGCAGTTCTCTTACTATAATCTTTTCGAATGTTTCAATTAATTTACAAGGTTTTTGGTAAGAAAATGTTTTATTTAACGATGCACTCAACACATTCTATTTACGGTTATATGGCGTTGGACATATGGTTAAGGACCACACAGATATTGGTAGAGGAAATCCGCTGTCGCTACTTCACGGGCTATTCTTTTCCATAAGCATCAAGGGATCTTTTATATGCACCATCCCACAGACAGGGTAGCACATACCACGGCCTTTGATATACCAGTCGTGGTGCACTGGCTGGAATGAGAAATAGCCCAATGGGCCCACCAACGGGGATCGATCCCACAACAACTGCGCATCGAGCAAGCACTGTACCACTGGGCTACGTCCCACACCAAGATTTTTGGGTGGATAATTTTAGCTATTGTACCCTTTGGCAGAAGCCCTGCATGTGTTGGCTTTGTAGCTCACCCACAGACCACTAAAGACCATGATCTGTTGAAATCATCTATATCTATGTATAACAGTACTGATCTTAATTACATGTATTTCGGTAGTTAACTCTCTGGCTCTGTCAGAGTTTGAATCCACAACTTAACACTATGCTCCTGTACCACACTAAGGTTTCAGGCTGTTCATCCAAGGTCCTGTCTCTGGATAGCCAGTGATCTGACCCGGGACAGAATAACCCACAACAAGACTGTTTGAATACTAATTGGTTGTAAATTCATTAAATCAGTTCCTATCTTCCTATATGTATTGATTTGTTTGTTTACAACCAACAAAAAAAAAATTGTTTTGCTTAACGATACCACTATAGCACATTAATTTATTTTTCATCAGCTATTGGATGTCAAACATTTGGTAATTGTGACAAATAGTCTTAAGAGAGGAAACCCACTACATTTTTTTTCCCATTAGTAGCAAACTATCTTTTATATGCACCATTCAACATAGGATAGCACATATCATGTCCTTTGATATACCCAGGGATGTGATAGACATTTGACAATAAAAGCTGAACTGATATTTTAAAAAGGTTAAACCTCTGTACCATACCTATATAAAGGTCATTTTTTTAGCATTTCAGATCAAATCCAGTCTATAGTAAATTTGTAAAAATTATTGTACACCAAAAAGCTGAAATTGGATAAAAAGCTGTAGACCAGTTGTGGTGCACATGTTGGACTGAGATATAGCCCAGTAGGCCTACCGACGGGGATCAACACTAGTACGACTACTTTACAACTAAATCCTTAACTTAATCCATACCTGTGATGTTATGCTATTTTAAAAGCCGTAGATTATTGTTGAAGAATCGACGGCTACAAAACAATACAATTTGAACTTTTTGTGCATTCAGGTCAGGGATTCAAATCCACCACTAACAGAACTTATACATTGTAAACAAGTACAACACTTCCCTTCTGCCTAGTCTATCTATCTAATTTCTTTTTGACCGCCCTATCTAATCTAGCGACCAAATTTAATGAGTGGAATTTTTTTTTCTCTATTAATTATATTAGAGATGCACATCAAAATTTTAAAGGCCCACTATTTAATTTTTGTATGTAAATTTCAAAATTGTCCCCTTAATTTTTTCTGTCCCGGAGCAAGTCACTGGCTATCCAGAGACAGGCCCCGGGACGGACATGCTCGAAACTCTAGTGGTATATGAGCATGAAAAAATTATTCAAGTCAAGTCAAGTCTGCCATATCAGCGATCTAAATGACCTCTATTATTACAAAACTGTGTTCAAAAGTCCATTAAATCAACAGTGTACCTAAATCATCCCTTCAATCTAATACATCCCTGCAAACTGATGATCTAGGGCCTGATCAATAATCTGATTAAACTATCATTGTATAAAAAACCTGCATTAATAATGTGATATTTTACAATTAAAATCTGTACTACACTTTTTATCAGCTCAATCAAAGTCCATGATATATTTAAATGATCACTGCTACCAGGTTGGTGTTCTATTTACCTGTGAATTATTCAATGATCCAAATTACCTGTGAATTATTCAATGATCCAAATTATTTGTGAATTATTCAATGATCCAAATTACCTATGAATTAATTATTCAATGATCTAAATTACCTGTGAATTAATTATTCAATGATCCAAATTACCTGTGAATTATTCAATGATCCAAATTACCTGTGAATTATTCAATGATCAATATTACCTGTGAATTAATTATTCAATGATCCAAATTACCTGTGAATTATTCAATGATCCAAATTACCTGTGAATTATTCAATGATCAATATTATCTGTGAAGTAATTATTCAATGATCAAAATTACCTGTGAATTACTCAATGATCAAAATTACCTGTGAATTACTCAATGATCAAAATTACCTGTGAATTACTCAATGATCAAAATTACCTGTGAATTACTCAATGATCAAAATTACCTGTGATTTACTCAATGATTAAAATTACCTGTGAATTATTCTATGATCAAAATTGCCTGTTAATTAAGTATTCAATGATTTGAAATTACCTGTGAATTATTCAATGATTCAAATTACCTGTGAAGTAATTATTCAATGATCCAAATTACCTGTGAATTATTCTATAATTAAAATTATCTGTGAATTACTCTGTGATCAAAATTACCTGTGAATTAACATGAATGAATGTTTAACGACACCCCAGCAAAAAAAATACACATCGGCTATTGGTACCTGTAAATTTAAAGTCCATGATGCTAATTCTACCAAGCCTTAACTCTAGTTACAGTAAATGTATGTATATATGTTTAATCATCCCTCCACCCCCAAAGTACTTGCTGATTTAAATTACAAGTAAATTGGTCAATGATTTAAATTACCTGCAACTTCTACAGTGATTTAAATGATCTGTGAATATCTTGGCAATTTAAATTACCTGCGAATTGTTCATTGATTTAAATTACCTGCAACTTTCTCAGTGACTTTTAAGTACCTTTGAATTGCTCAGTGATTTAAATAACATGTGAATATCTCCATAATCTAAATGACCTGTGAACATCTCTGATTTAAATTACCTGTGCCGTGTTTGTCTGACAATCATGCATAGTCCACGATGTTAATCCTGCCATCCTTAAATTGTACTTCCACTTCGGTATGCTTTAGTCTTCCCCACCCTCCCCGAGTGGAACTGGAGGTGATCACAGAACCTCCTAACAGCTGAACGCCATGCTTCAATGACAAACCCTCTATTGATCTAGTCGTACCGGAAACATCTAAAGAGATGCTGGACATATGCAAACATGCACCGAGTCCATAAAACTGTCGGTTCCAAAACTTTCCATTTAGATGGTGGTGTTTAAATAAGCAGAGATGTGAGCCACTCTCCACAGACGTGGTGATAGCCAGAGTTACAGCCGGAATTAATAAAATATTGTAGTGAACGTAAACTGCTATGAGTCTTTGTTGTCCAACGAATCATTGAGGTGATGCTCACTGGATATTACATTACATAGCAATAATGGCCCTCATATAAGCTAATCTGTGCATGTTCCTCGAATGATTAAATTATTTTCATGTGGTAATAAAATTCCAGGTGAAAATTCCTATCAGAATTCCAGGTGCGGTTGTAAGGTGCATTTTCACAAAGGTAAAAACAGAACCGTGTACTTTTTGGTGCGAGAAAGAACTCCTCCTACTTCACCACCATCTCCATCAAAACAAGCAATTACTTGAACTGTATAACATTCCCCTGGTTTATTGAGATAGAAGTTTTATGTTGGTATTTTCGGAACATGTGAACCTATCAAGTTTCTCTATCATTTGATTTTGTTCCAGCTGTGTTAAGAGTCAAAGAGTTTTAACATGAGTTAAGGCCACCTTTAAAACACATTTGGTTTGTTCTTTTCATGAACCATTGTTAGCAATGGAATGGTTGAAACATATTTTATTTTGCAATATATTTCATAAAAAGGTTGTTTTGTTTTTTGTTTAACAACACCACTAGAGCACATTCATTTACTGATTGTCAGCTTTTGAATGTCAAACAATTGATAATTTTGACATATAGTCTTAGAGATAAAAACCTATTCCATTTTTCCATTAATTTTAAGAAATATTTTATATGCACCATCCCATGGACAGGATACCACATACCATGGCTTTACATATAGCAGTCGTGGTGCACTGACTGGAAAGAGAAATAACCCAATGGGCCTACTGATAGGGTTTAAAGTTTGTTTTTGTTTAATGACACCACTAAAGCATATTCATTTATTAATCATCAGCTTTTGGATGTCAAACATTTGGTCATTTTGACATTTAGTCTTAGAGAGGAAACCAGAGCTGGCCAAAAGTACTCATGTGTGTGTGTGTGTGTGTGTGTGAGGCCCCTGAATTTCACAGAAACAATAGTTTTCGGTACCGTGATTATTATATCGAGTAATGTATTTGACTGGAAGTAGGACCATGTCTTTGAATAAATGCCCCTCCTTTCTGAAGGCATTTAAGAAATTAGGCCTTTATTCGTAAGTCATTGTATTTCATGTTGTTGTTGCCAAAAATGTTGAAGGATCGAGAAAAAGCTGTTTAGAACATTACGATCCAGCATGTTACTAAAATGGATAAGTAGACTCTTTGTAAAGTTAGTTTTTGATTTATCTATGTGAGCTTGCGCAACACACATGTGACGTAAAACGAGGTCAAGGAATTGCCACAGCACAGTCAGTTTTTTCACTAATTTAGTAGCGTTTCATATTAGAAACTCAGGTTGTCCATCTGCAATTTTTGCATTTGTTTCCCATTTAAATTGATGTATTAAATGTACATGCAATTAACATTTAATTGACTAAATATTAAAGAACAGTGCGTAGAC
This sequence comes from Gigantopelta aegis, assembly GCF_016097555.1. Taxonomy (NCBI): domain Eukaryota; kingdom Metazoa; phylum Mollusca; class Gastropoda; order Neomphalida; family Peltospiridae; genus Gigantopelta; species Gigantopelta aegis. The sequence continues at coordinate 65,512,807 of NC_054707.1, read as the reverse complement.
ACGCATGCAGGAAAATGTGTAACAGGATCTAAGCAGTCTTCGACTGAGTGTGTATTGGACTTTAAATATGCACCATCACACAGACAGGATAGCACATACCAAAGCCTTTGATATACCAGTCATGGTGCACTGGCTGGAAAGAGAAATAGCCCGATGGGCCCACTGATGGGGATTGATCCCAAACCGACCACGCATCAAGCAAGCACTTTTCCACTGGGTTAGGTCCTACCCTCTACTGATAGGGATTCACTCTAGACCAACCGTGCATTAGGTGAGCACTTTACCACTGTCCATTTATTCTATAAAAGAAACAAAAATGGGAAAGGTGTATCTGTTTAAAATTGACACCACAACACATTTTGTATTATTGCTACTTTACTTGATTATTTAAACACTTAATTAAGAGGAAATCCACTGCCACCACATAAGTTACTCCTTCCAAAAAGAAGCAAGCTAAGGTGTCTTTTATATGCAATATCCCAAAGACATGATGGTATAAACTTACATAGCCCAGCGGTAAAGTGCTTGCCTGATGTGTGGTTGGTCTGGGATCGATATCAAAGGCCACAGTATCTGCCATCCTGTCTGTGGAATGGTGCATATAAAATAACCCTGGATACTAATGGAAAAATGGAGCAGGTTTTCTCAAGAGTAATGTCAAAATTACTAACTGTTTGACATCTAATAGCCAATGATTAATAAATCAAAGTGCACTAATGGTGCACATAAAAGATCCCTTGCTACTAATGGAAAAATGTTGCGGGTTTCCTCTCTAAGACTATATGTCAAAATTACCAAATTGTCTGACATCCAGTAGCCGATGATTAATAAATCAATGTGCTCTAGTGGTGTCATTAAACAAAACAAACTTTACCTTTGATGTATGAGTTATGTAAAAATGGTTGGGACATGCTTAATCCAAGTCCACTGAGGACAATTGATCCTGTGACATATCACATCTCAGACAACTGAGAGACATTCCCTCCAAAAAAACAACCCCAAAAGAATAAAAAGAAGAAACTATGGCTGTGAGTCAGATGATTGATACTGACCATAGCTTTAAATTACACCAAAAAATCAAGGCGATAAACACTGTTCAAAATAATCACACCCAAATTAAGTACAAATATGCTGACCTCAATATTTCAGCTCAAAACATGTGACATTTTAATTATTGTAGATTAAAACATCTTTGATGTATTTCTGGATAACCACAACTGTTCAGCAGCTGTTAGTAACATTACTGCACTAACGAGATCTTGCTGCACCTAGAGCCGACAACAAAATATGTTGCACCCATGGCATGTGCTATTCTAGCTGGGGGTAGTGCATATATTTTAAATTTTTCATTTCAACTTATTAATTGTGCTTATATCCAATTACGGTTGAAGCACGCTGTCCTGGGCACACACCTCAGCTATCTGGGCTGTCTGTCCAGGAAAGTGGGTTAGTTGTTAATTGTTAATGGTTAGCGAGAGAGAAGAGGGTGTTAAAACTTGTTCTGGGTGAGAGCCGGTACCAGGCTGCGAACCCTGTACCTACCAGCCTTATGTCCGATGGCTAAACCACAATGCCTCCAAGGGTAGTGATGCATATAAAACATCCCTTGCTAATAATGTAAGGGTTTCCTCTCTAAGACTATGTCAAAATTGCCAAGTGTGTTTCATCTAATAGCTGATGAATAATAAATCAATGTGCTCTAGTAGTGTCATTAAAACAAAACTAACTTTTAAAACATTTTACCGTGTAAAGGCAAGATAACTGGGGTGTATAAAATATAGTATTACAAATAAAAATATGCCAAGTCTCTTATATGAAAAATATAGTTATATTGTCTTACCTTGTCACAATTTACTGCTGATAATATTACCTCATGAAAAAACTTGCTATATATATAGAGCTGTCTGCCAGTCTACCACACCGACATTAATATGAAAACGTAAAACCGTTATTAGAAAATTCTTTGATCCCACATTCATATTTATATGGATGGATTAGGTCACTTGACAACTACACAAAACACAAAAGCTCAATCATCAACTCCAATGGATCAATTCAAATATAACAATGAAGTTTAAATTTGCAGTGGACAACAAATATATTGCAAATTATTGGTGAACAAAGCTAACAAAATCTTTATATTCTTCTTTAAAGCAAGAATAAATATTGTTCCTGACAAATCTAATCCTAGTCACATGATATAGTGTAGTACAAACACGAAAGAAAGAAAAGAATTATGAATATAAATAATAAAAAATGGTTAATATGTTCCATCTTCATCCAGAATTGTTAACAATGTTAAGCCTCAAAAAAAGAAAAGAAAAAAAAAGAAATTGTGTTTCTGGGAACATGCAAAAAACATTAAGTAGGGTTGGTAATTTTTTGTTGTGTTTTATTTTTTTATTATTTTTGTTTACTACATGCATGCTTACTGTATGTTTGTATGTACTCTTTTCACATATATATTAAAACAAAAACTTGTACACTGAAACAAAAATAGGGTCGGCCCTTTTTTTCTGGCCCTTGTTTTTGTTTAGGCCTTAGTTATGATATAGACTTCCCCATCCCACCCAATGCACCAGAACTGATATTTCTAAGATAATGGTATGTGCTGTCCTGTCTGTGACAAAGTGCATATAAAAGATCCCTTGCTATTAATGGAAAACAAAATGGTGGTTGAATATTTGACATCCAATGATTAATAAATGAATGTGCTCTAGTGGTGTCATTAAACAAAAACAAATTTAAAATGTTCTGTGGTACTGATAAACAAACATTCCTTTCCTTTCCATCATCCTGTGACATCGAATAGATGGAAAACAATGATAAATGAGAAGATATATATAGAAAAAAATACACACATGCTAAATGGGAAGATGGAGAAAATAAATCATAAGCATGTAAATAGATGACATGAAGTGATATGTAATGATCACAGCGCCTTGAAAACAAATTAGAAGCATGATAAATGAAAAAGATATAGAAAAAATATTCACATGACAAATGGGAAAACGAGGAAAATAAATCATGTACATTAATAGATTGTATGAAATGATTATTTAATGATCACAACTTGTCGATGGCTACATACATACCAGATATTACATTAACAAGAATACTAGAGATCCCAATCGAAAAAATACACATGCAAAATCTATTTTTAAATACTTAGTCACTTCACAAACATATCTTATATGACATGCCTTTGAAATAATTAAAAGAAAAAGAAAGAAAGAAATGTTTTATTTAACGACACACTCAACACATTTTAACTATGGTTATATAGTGTTGGAGAGAACTCCATGGGCAACTCTTTTCAATTAGCAGCAAGGATATTTTATATGTAGCATCTGACAGACAGGATAGTACATACCACAGCCTTTGTTACACCAGTTGTGGAGCACTGGTTTGAATAAGAAATAGCCTAATATAGGCTAACTGATGGGAATTGATCTTAAACTGACCTTGCATGAGCACTTTACCACAGGGCTATGTCCTGCCCCCCCCCCCCCCCCCCAAAAGTTGAATATAATTGTAAAGATATCCATTTTGTTATAGTGAATATTGTGATCTTTGATCACAAAGTAGGACTTTTCAAAGTGGATCTAAAAGGTACAATACAAGTTATAAGAATTGTAATGTCTATTAAAAATGGTGAAATTGTAACCTTCTATAATTACCAACACTTCAGACAAAATGTTTATCTTGTTGAGAGTTTTCTTATCGATCTTAACAATACATACACATATATGGATATGTTATCTTTGTTATATACCAATAGACCATTGCAGCGTGAATGTTTACATTAAGAAAGAATAACATTGTCAACAAATTTAACTGTATATGAAACAATGAAAATAGAAAATAATATAATCATTAAAATGTCGGTACATAAAACCAAAGGATTCAACTATAAAGTTACCCAGAAATCTAAAACATAACAGAACATAAGACTGATACCATCATTTTTCAAAGCATCATTTTGATATTCAGAATACAGTAACAAACCAACACTTTAAATTTTTTTTTTTTTTAAATTAACTCAATAAACATGATCAAGTTTCATTCTCATAATAATAATGTTAGATGAAAAAGGCAGGTAAAAATTATAATACCCTTAAACATCATTAAGTAATATTGATTTTAAGCCCTAATCTCTTAAATTTAATTTAATTTATTTCCAAAACAAAGAAAGTTGATAAAAAGTTTCTTACAGGTAAATTAATGGACTACAGCCATTTAAAATAAGTAAAAAAAAAAGAAGAAAATTTTTTGTTTTTAATTTTGACCATAAATTTAATATTCTGTAAAATATTATAAGTGTTGTTTGTTCAAACAAGGAATGCAGTGCTTCTCACCCCTCAGACTGAATTAACTGGGGGCATGCAGAGATGCAGTCACATTTGCGCCAATCAAAAATGAGTCTGTTGCTGCATGTAAATAACAAATATTGAACAACTTTTCTGAAAGAACCAAACATTTTATCCAATAACTCATCTTCACCCACAACTACGTAACTCAAAATGAAATCGAAGATCTAATTAAAGATCTAATTTTAAAACAAATTATGGAACTCACCTTTTTCTTTGACTTCTCGAAAGTTAAAAAATATTATTCATGCTACTGTTGTTCCAGCATGGGTAAACATGGTCGTACGTGCAGTTTTTCAGGGCCTCCTGGCTTCTGGTATTGATTAGGCTTTGATTTTTACCTCTTAATCACTTTTGTAGTTTGTAGCATGAAAACGATACACACGAAATGGAGGGGCTTACACAGGGTCATGCAGAAGAAGAGACTCATACGAGACCCATTAGGCGTTCTGCCGTAACTCGTTTACCAGTGTTAACACCACTCGTAATACTGGAAATCTTTAAGTTTCAATTAAAGCCACTGTCACTACAATGTCTGAGGTATGTACCGTTTCAGTTTTACGTAAAATTACTTTTGAAACATTATTTAAGACAGGCTGACCAGCAAGATGTTCCTGTCCTGGATGGAGGAGCCAGTCAAGGCCAGCACCTGTGCCCATGACAGGCGTGCACTACAACAGCTTGTTCTGAATGTGCACATTAAACACTCTGACCTGGCCTGACCTGCAAGATGTTGAATTTGCCAAAAAATCTAATTAAAGCAACACATTGTATGTGATGTTTAAGTTAGCAGAAAAACACAACAATAGCTGAAACTAGTTTACATGCAACTAAGGTCAGTTGCTTAAAAAAATTTCTTCTTTTCAAACTATGGTTGATTCAGCTGTGAAAACATTTACAAGTGTAACAACCATTTATCAAAGGAATTAAAGATATGTCTCATTTAATGAACATCTTATCCTATATATGAAATGTACAATTTGTTTATGGAGGTCATTTTGTAAGTCCTTAAAGCCGTTGACCATAATTCGCCAGTGTAAAATATTTCTTTCATTTAACATTATTTACAACCTTGCAATGTGCTAATATTATTAAATTTGTAATATTTGTAGTCGACTCCAAATGAAGTTTATGTGATAAAAAAATGGTACATACCTTGGCTTTAAGACAAAACCAGATGTCTATCTTCATGTAACTATAATTTACTTTTATCCATTTCTTTTTTACAATGAAGACCATAAACTGCTATTTTTTAAATATATTTAAAGGCCAAAAACATTTTAAGATGGATCTTTTTTAGTACATTTATTTCTCTTTCATTATCAGACTACTAGACAGGACTGCTCCACACATTTCTGCTTGTTGAATGATCTCAATATCACCCAATCCTTGGTACCACAGAACCTGCTGTTCCTGCCATGCAATCATCCCACATGAATAATCATACACTCGGAAGACACATTCAAAACTGCTTCATGAAGTGGATGAAACTGTGACCATTTGTCCTTACACCTTCATATTGAGCCTAGTGGGGCACTTGTTCTTGGTTGGTGCCAGTATTGCCAACAGAAAAAGACCTGTTGCCTCAGGTGGAACATGAACCACATAATTTAATTATCTAAGCCCCCACTATGGCTGGTCATGAAAATAAACTTGACTTGACAAATAGACCATAGTAGTTACTACAATAAAATAAAACCTAGAAATTCATATCAGGATATAATTATATTCCAATAATGCCACATACCTGCATCTTGAATCAGTTTTCTTTAACACCAAACATCTCTTTGACTCAGTCTTCCACAATTTGTTTTGAATAAATATCATTACACAATTATTGTTCGGTATAATCTGGAATTAGCATTACTAATCTGCTGCTCTCTGTAACAGTATAAATACTTGAGTGCACCTTCGAAAAACCATCATGCTGTTTTATTGGCAACTGGATCAAAGTATCAATTTTTAGGGCATTTTCCATTATAAAAACTCAATCATGTGCATTAGTTTGGAAACAAGTGTTGTCAGGTTCAGATTTATGGCATGTTACTGAGCTCTTTATTTAGAATCTTAATCCATTGTTTGTGATGTACCGCTGGGATATATTAATGTAGATCAAAATCATATAATGAAATGTCATGACACAAATTTGCATTACATTAATAACTAATGAGTTATAAAGATATAGTTCATCTATATTGACCACCTTCTTTGAACACAACACAATACAGTATAATACAATACATACAATATCACATGTGACAAATAACACCAGAAACATCACAAATTATCAAAGTACACTAATATCAAAGAAGTTTATGGTGAAGATGTTATTATTTGAAACAAACTTTTTGATGAAATAAAGTGCATTAATTTGTATTTTATAGTTGTTTGAACAATCTAAGTCACAGATGGCTAATTATGCCAGTTATAGAAATACACTTGAGTAAACAGATACTATAGTCCATTTGCATTTAAAAGGAACCGATGAATTGGCACATAACCTTTTATAAGGAATAACACCCAACCCCTGAGTAAGCAGATACTAATGATTCTACATAAATTCTATTCAGTGGTTAAAATACTGCCATTCCGGCAAACTTGCCGATCAACATTGGAAGATACTTTTGCCTGCCATCCCATTGGATCAGCCATTATTTTGCATTTATGATTATGCTTGGTTTGGCAGAGTTTGATTCGGTCTGGCAGAATTTGTAGCTTGCTGGACCTAATGTCTGACAGGAATTTCAGCCAATTTGAACCCTGCTACTGGACAATAAGAATTCCTTGGAATTAAATATCTTGCATTACACGAACTTGGTAAATAAAGAAATCATCTGTGATTATTAACATTCAGAATGAATCTAGGTTTTCTCCACACAAAAAAATATATACTAGTACAGTCAAATCCGCTTATTTGGATGTGCCTCGTGCAACAAAAATATATTCAAATAAGCGGCATATTCAATAAACCGAAGGTACAATTTCGACATATGATATACCCAATTAAGACCTCTTGTTGATTTATGCAAACCCTAATTACGATTCTCCCAATTTGGGCCTCATGACATGTGGAATTTTCGTCAGAAACCGGTAAGTATTTTGTGTTAATAAAATACCGATTCCAAGTTCCATATTGTAACTCTGTTATCATTATCAAGTTTGTCTATAAACTTGATAAATACAAGAGGCAACACTTAATGCCGTTTGTAGTGCCTAGAAGCAGAAATAATAACGGCCTTTATTAACTTCTTTGTACATTTGTAAATCAAATGCAACAAGACCCCACCCCCCTCCACCCAATACAATCTTGAACAAGTAGTCATTTCCATGTTCTGTATTTTACCAGGACTCTATCTGACTATTATCTGCTGCATTTGTAACACTGATTTGACAGGTAAACTAGACTGGCCAAAGTCAAATAAGTGAAAGGCCGTTATTCAATGTAACAGAAGGAAAAAAACTAAAGTAGTAACATACATGTATTTATTTATTTATTAAACTGCTGTCACATGTAACAATTCAGATTAAAAAACATTTCCATACACATTTAAATTAATTCATAAATTGCAATGAAACAAACTTGGAAAGCACTATATGTATCCCTCAAATTAATTTAAATTCATCCAAATACACATGTAATTTAAGAAATGATGGTAATGTCATTCAAATACAGCAATTTACAATAAAATTAATAAATAAAAACATACTGTAGGCCGTAGGGCAACACAACACAATTTAATAGCAACAATATATCAAATTGTCATTGAGCTATTCTTCAAAATAATTAAATAAAACCAAACACAAATTAATAGCAACAGTATATCAGTCATTAAGTTCAATTAAATCATGGGATCCAGTTTATGAATTCAGTGATCTTTTGTTGCCGTTGGTTTGTGGCTGCTACCTTGTCAAACTGTTTTCTTCAAAGTACCGACTGATTCGTTGAAAATGGGATCTTATCTCGCATTGCCATTACTGGGATAATATAGTCGTTGTCATCATCTTCATTGTCATCAGATACATCGGGGGTTGGAGTTGGTGGCTGTACTATTGCCAAACAGATCTCTTCATCGGTTGGTAAACTGTGGCATTCCAGCTTATCGTCATGGTTGACAAAGGTGTCAAACTCGTCGTTTGTCATGCCAGTGGGTGGTAATGGTTCGGCTTCTTCTGTTTCTACTCTGTCATCCATGGAAAACCCACCTTTCTTAAAACAGTTTACCACTGTGCTGGGTTTCACATTTCTCCAAGCTTTTGTTAACATATGGATAGCATCCAACAAGTTGAGTTTCTTTGCAAGCTCGTTTGCTGTAATGTCTGCTGTTCCATCGATGTCTTCAATTATTTTATTCACCACTTGAAATCGATAATGACCCTTCAAATTCCGGATAATTCCCTGGTCGCAAGGTTGAATGAGTGACGTCGTTTTGGGAGGCAGAAACATCATGTTCACGTTTTCCAACTTATCAGTTGGAGGATGCGCAGTTGTCCACTAACAAGACCACTTTTTTCCCTTGCAACTTCATGTCCTTGTCGAAATCTTTCAGCCATTCGGTAAATAATTTACCCATCATCCACACATTTTTGCTGTTTCTATATGTCACTGGAAGGACCTTTTTACCTCGGAAACACCTGGGATCTTTACTTATACCGTTTACAAGAAGTTTTCGTTTGCACGCTACATGGACAGTTACTCTATTCATCGCCTTTTTGCTACCACTAACCTGGTCTTTCTTGGCTCCCAGCGTTCCATCGGGTAGCGTTCTGTAATAGAGTCCCGTCTCGTCAGCGTTGTAGATATCATCCGCCTTGTACTTCTGCAGAATTTCAGGAAGGACTGTCTTCAACCAAGTTGTCAGCAGCTGTGACATCCTTTTCTCACCATGAAGTTTCTTGTAGACAATTGTGTTCCTTTCTTTCCACTGGGAGAGCCATCCGCTTGTTGGATTGAAATGGTCTATATTCATCTTCTCTGCCAGATCTTTTGCTTTTGCAGCTAATATTGGGCCCGATATTGGAATGTCTTTTTGTCTGGCGACGGAAAACCATTCTGATAAGGCCTTCTCCACATTGGCTGCTTTTCCCGTTCTCTGTCTTTTTCGTTCTGGGTTAGTGTTGGCGAGATACTGGGCACATATCTCGTCACGCATGTTGAATATTCGTAAAACTTGTGGTTTTGAACATCCAAGTTTCTTTGCAATCTCTGCCTGTGGAGTTTTTTTAATTAGCAATTGCACTGCGTCGTATTTCTGAGCCAAACATAAATCATTTCGTTTCCGTTTATTTGCCATGTTGACATTGTGAAGAAAAAAAATTCTTGTCAATATTTATATCCAAAACATGATTAATCCAACTTGCTAAGAAAATCTCCTACAACTTACCTTTTGTCGGCATTTAACAATTTAAACAGTAATCACCATAATCGGTCACCCCAAATGGGGCCTCACATGATCAAAAGATCCCGCTAAAAATAACACTAATAGCTAACGGCTTTTGTTTAGAGAAAAAGATCTGACAAATGTTTATTTATGGATTAAACATAAACTGCTTCAAAAGTGGCTGACATGAGATTAAGGGATGCCTGCTTACAAAACGCACGTGGCTGCCAACAAGGTGGGAAAGACCAGCTTTGATCCTTGATTGTCCTGCATTGTCTTGGCCATTGGGTCACATTTGTTCATGGATTAATTACGATGTAATTAGGAAATGTATTGATTAATAATGAGTCATCTGAAAAAATTTAAGAAACAAGAAGACAAGTTTGTCGTAAGTCCTTTTTTTTTTTTTTAACAATGAAATTAAATAAAATTAAAAGTACGTATGATAGTATGGTAAATTACGTACGATCATAAATTTTACAAAAACACATCAAGTAGACCTGCACATAACACAAACTTTCCTATGTTTTACATGCAATTGCCATTCGGCAAGGATAATTTTATATTCAAATATCCGAAAACACATTAAAAAACACATCCAATTAACCGTTGGATTTTGTATTGTCATAATGGCAAATGGTTCCGTGCAGAACAAACATATTCAAATATCCGAAATATACAATAATCCAACATCCAATTAAGTGGATTTGACTGTATATAAAATTATAATAAAATTTTTTTACAATGCATATTGATGAACATTCATACATGTAGATGCAACTATAGACCAAATTTCATTGGTCAAGGACTTCATTTCATTTCATATAACTGTAACTAAAATGTGTTGAGTGCATCGTTAAATAAAACATTTCCTTCATTTCATTTCACATATCAAGGACTTCATTTCATTTCATTGGTCAAGGACTTTTAAATTGTGAGAAATGGCGCTAAGCATAACTGAACACTGGAGCTAAGCACAAAGGTTGATGACATCTATGCTGATGCTACTGTCAGAAAAGTAGTAGGTTATTGTAACTCATCAAAAACTGACTGTTACATCAAGACCCACAGCTTGTTTTCAAATTACTGTAATTTTGTCTTGTCATTACCAAGTTTTTAATTTATATTATTTTATTTTTGATTTTGAAAAAATAGATTAATCCTAAAGTACCACACAGATAATGAGAAAGGAAACCCTCTGTTGCTATGAGCTACTCAAATTTGTTTTAAATTAGCAGCAAAATGTGTAATATGCAACATTACAGACAGAATAGTAGCTATGACCTTTATTAAACCAGTTGTAGATCACACTTTCAGAACAGAAAGTGTCCAATGGACCCAACAACAGGAAAGTTCGGTCTTCCACACCCTGTTGTAATCAAAATATGACTACAGTATATAAATGATCCACAAATACAAATAGGAATAAAAATAAAATAAAAAAAGTAATTTATTTTGTTTTCAAAACTTAGATGAATGTCAAATGATGCTAATAAATTTCTTAAAGTCATCACTATCCTCACATTTTAGAGATAATTTGTCTGAAGACCATGTACTTAAATCATAAATCAGAACCACAGTGAGAGAGCATTTTTTTATCATTCCTTAATACAATTAAAAAGACAAAAAAGAACAACAACCCAAAACAGACCCGTCAACCCTCCCGGATTCCGCAGGAGTCTCCCGGTATTTGATCAAATCTCCTTTCTTCTGTGCGGGAGACAGTTTCTCCTGTTAAATGACATTTTTGTAAGCATAAAAAAAAAATCGATCCTCTTTTGTCAAAATAACAGAAGGGAAGTAACTCTGCCTTTTTTTCTCATTCGGAAAATGTCGACTACTTTCGGTTTCTGAGAATGTAACAGGCCGAATTGTCCCGACTGTTTAACCTTTGCCGAAGTGAGAATTGTGGGATAGCCTATTTATATTGTTAAAAAAGCACATGGAGTTTATATAATGACGTGTTAACACTGTTATTATAATGTTTGTTGTCATCTTTTTTATTTCTTGTTCATGTTCTTAACATTTTTGGATAAAATATTTTTTTTTTTTTAAATATGTATTAAATCATAATAATATTTAAACTTTAAAAAAAAAAAAAAAAAAAAAACAACATTTTTTTTTTTTTTTTTTTTTTTAATGCCAAGATCTAAGATTAAGAAGTATATATGACATTATAAAGTATTCATATAACTTATTGTAATAATGTTTTTTTTAAATCTTGTGATTTTGGGTTAAATTGTGTGAATTAAAAAAATCTCCTGCTTTTTGACAAAATCTCCTGCTTTTTCAACACACACCTGCTTTCTCTTGACTAAAGGTTGACAGGTCTGACCCAAAACCCCCAAATAAATTACTATGGTTTTAAAAGAATATAAAAAAGACAACACCCAAAAATAAAATCTAAATACATGCACCTTTGAGAACTTTAATCTACATGAAAACAAAATATCAAATACTTAAATCATAAATTAGGAATGCATGCATCAGTGACTGAGCATTTTCTCCTTCCTTAATACACCCCCCCCACGACCACCAAAAACAAAACCCCAACAAAAAACCCTCAACCCCCCCCCCCCCCCCCAAAAAACCCCCAAAACAACCAGAAATAGTTTAAAATGAATATACAAAACAAACAAAAATCCAAATCTATATAGCTTTGAGTACTTTAATGTACACGAAAACAAAGTTAATTTCTTCCTTGACACAATTTAGGTAGTACTATACCAAATAACTTCCGGCTGGGTCAAAGTTCGAGGTGCACCGAACTTTTGATAGAGAAGTGAACACCACAAGTCCTGTGATTGGTTATAAATGTGAGTGTGTTGGTTGTAAAAAATAATAGTTTCATCTGGGTAAAATAAATGTGCAATTTTATTTCATCTAGTACCAATGTGTCAGGTAGCCTTGTGCTTGAAACATGTATGGGGTACCTGTAAAAAAAAAGTACTCAAATTTTGTGCGAAACTAGGGTAGTCATAGACGCTACCCGTTATCTCAGAAACGAGCAGCTTGACCCCCATTTTTTTCTGATTCACTTTGAGTGTAAGGGGTGGTAGTATTTATATCCGTGGCGTTTATGCAAGTTCGATCATGCAAGTTCACAATGACCTTGACCTTGACAATAATCTCTGTACATGGCTCTGAATGGAGTTTGAATCAAAGTTAGCACTGAAGAAAAGTTGGTTTTGGCCTATAATTCATACTGTAAAGATTTCAATAATTTCTTTTTACATGGTATTTGACTTGCCATATGCAACTGCTCTTAAATATGGTATTATATATAGGCAACCTGAACTAAGATTTTAATAGCAATTTATTTTTATATTAAAAATAGCATGTGCCAATAGTGGGTTAATGTCTTTAGTTTCCATTAACATTGTTAATTTTTTATGTATGAAATTCTGAAAACTCAAATTTGTAAAGAAGTTGATTTTTATTGTCATTTTGACATATTTATAGGGTGCTAAGTCATATTTTAGACAAATTTGTAGTTTTATGCAAAATTTAAAGTAAATTTGAAGAAAAACTTTACCAAAAACATAATTAAATTTGTTGTCACTATTGTGCCTTCTGTTCTTATTTGTACATAACAGTAAGGTTGTTAAACATATACTTAGATCTCCAGATCATTTTTGTTTCTTAATAATCACTTAGTTAGCTCTCATGAAAAGCATTTTGAGTTTATACTAGATTCAGAACCAATTTTTTAAGATTTGATTATCTGCCTTGGATTAAGTTGATAATTTATTTTATTGTTAAAGCTGTATTACCTAATGTTACTAGCTAAATAAATTGCTGGATTACAGATTGTAGGAATACATCTAATGTACATATTGTATTCATCCGGATTAGAAAATAATGCAAGAAAATAGATGTTCGGGTAATTTTGTCATTTAAAAATAGTTTTTTTCAGTAATTAATCAAAAATAAATGTGTTAAAGCTGCATGATTATTCCAGATATCACAACTATTAAAACCTCCAACTACAGTAGGCTATAAATAAAATATAGTCAGGAATATTGGTGGCTGCCAATGGTTTTGATGGTTCATTATGAAAATCAGCATGGCCGATGGATTTGAAATTCCCACACCTGGTAACTTGAAGACACCCACACCCAGCATACAGGATTTCCTCCCAACACTAATGTTCAGGACATTAAGTCATTACTCCATACAGGTACAGTCATGTTTGTGTTTCCTTCCTCAGACAGTGTTTTTTTTTAATACTGATATTTCTTTGATGTGCCTGTTAAGGTCTTCATAATCTAGGGGTCAATCAAGTGCATGTGTTTTAATGGAATTCTTTAAAGGGGTAGAGGTACTCTGACTATCTTTGATGTCTTTACACACCCAACTGAAAGTAAATATCTTCAGGAGTTTTATTTTAAAACATTTTGTTGTTTAATATGACATATTGCATTTGTACAAAACTATATGCAATATATATGCTTTTTGAGGTGTACATTATATTAGGTTGCACTGTAGAAACAACAGTTTCAGTGAGGTTGTCAGTTTATGTCAGAATACACCAGATCCTGGTTGTCATAAAGACACATAGCTGGACACTTTTTGAAAAATGTATGTTATCAGTATAGGTAGTACTATACCAAATAACTTCCGGCTGGGTCAAAGTTCGAGGTGCACCGAACTTTTGATAGAGAAGTGAACACCACAAGTCCTGTGATTGGTTATAAATGTGAGTGTGTTGGTTGTAAAAAATAATAGTTTCATCTGGGTAAAATAAATGTGCAATTTTATTTCATCTAGTACCAATGTGTCAGGTAGCCTTGTGCTTGAAACATGTATGGGGTACCTGTAAAAAAACAGTACTCAAATTTTGTGCGAAACTAGGGTAGTCATAGACGCTACCCGTTATCTCAGAAACGAGCAGCTTCACCCCCATTTTTTTCTGATTCACTTTGAGTGTAAGGGGTGGTAGTATTTATATCCGTGGCGTTTATGTCGGTTGATATGTTGCAGGTAGGAGTTTTAGCCGTATATGTTACTATTGTCGTCTATGGGATTTGATTTGGTAGTATACACCCTTTAGCAGATATATAACAACTCTTGTGAAATTGGTGTCAAGAAGTGATGATCTTCATTTCATATAATAAGACGGCTTACTTCCTTTCCCTGCTGTTCAAACTATAGATCAAACACTGCATTACATAAGCTGTCAGCTTCACTTCTCACATATTTACTTTGATTATTGAAGGTTTTAACAAACAAGACATATCAATAAATCAATGAACAAGCAATCAAAAAGAAAAAAAGATGGCGTGCACGGATTTGCCAATGATATGACACAAGGGAAATTCTATCAGTTCCTTGTTACATGAAGAGTTTTCTATCTCCGTAACAGTATAATTAGCTTCTTGTCTGAGGGAATCGAGATCGTTTTCACGAACATCCTTTATGAAAAAAGTTACTGGAAAAATGTTTGTTTCTGTACATCAGCTGCTTTCATAATGGCTGCTAGAGATAATGGCAAAACAAACAAGTCTGATTTTTTTAAAAGTTAAAATCACAGAGTAATCATAAATGGAAGTCTATCTGATAAGCTAGAAATATACAGTTATACAAAACCAATTTCAACTGCAAACATGTTAAACTTTCATACAATAAAAATAAAAATTGTAAAATGTTTGTTTGTAAAGGTGCTATCTCAAAGTTATAGTGTCATATTTCATTATTTTGACATCTATTTTTGATAAATAACTATGAATTACATGACCCCACAAATAATCTATGCATAAATAACTCAGAAATATATAAAGTGCAATGTGCTTGCATGCTGTGTAAACATTCAGTAAAACAAGGTTGCCGTATTATCAAATATGAAATCACAGAATCCACAAAATCTGGGAAGTTGACCGACTGCAGAGGCAGATGATTTGTAAAAAGACAGCAAACTTGTCGGCAACACCCTCTTGGTATAACATTACAACGAGTTTGCCTCAAGTGATCAAGTATTTGGTTAGAACGTTTTATGGGTAATACTCCATAATATACTACTCAAAAGAATTTAAGGGTAAAAAATGTATAACCAAATAAGTTTCAGAGTGTATTAGATTGATGATGTAAACTACACCAAAAATTTAATTTATTGTTCCATATTTACAAAAAAACACAAATAAACGTCACTGTATACAAGAAAGTCACATGACATGCTGTCAAAGTTGAAGGTTGTCAAACATGGCTTTTACACATTAGAACATTCGTTTAATAGTGTGTGAATCCACCCCTGGCACGAATACACTCGACACATCGTTGCCTCATGCTGTTGATCAGCGGATTCCATTCAGATTGCCATCCACCACATAGAGGGGGGGTCCTGTGGTGGATAGAGATGCCGCCCCACACCATGACGCTGCCACCACCGAACCGGTGACGTTGTCTAACGTTAACTTCAGCGAAGCGCTCCCCAGGACGTCTGTAGACACGAACCTGACCGTAGTTGAACTGGAGACTAAACCTGGACTCATCAGTGAACATCACTCGACCCCACTGAACACGTTGCCACCGCAGATGAAGTGTGCACCAGTGACGTCTGGCCGTTCTGTGACGTGGTAGGAGTGGTGGTCGAACAGCCTGGCGACGGCAGCGTAGATTATTGGCTCTCAGACGATTGCGTATGGTTTGATCAGACACTCGAGTTCCAGTCGCAGTCCGCAGATTGTCACGTAATCGGCGTGCAGTGGTTGTGCGTTGATGTAGAGCCATATTGGTGATGTAGCGGTCCTCTCTATTTGTAGTGCTTTGGGGTCTTCCCGAACGTGGACGATTTCGAACAGAATTCGTTGCTTGGTACCGTTGTCACAGTCGGCCAACGACACTCTGACTGACACCAAGTCTCAGAGCAACATTTCTTTGCGTATTGCCATCCTGAAGCCAAGCAATAGCCCTTCCTCGATCTTCGATAGTCAGTTGACGTCGTACCATTGTCGAATTTGGAGTGTGCACCGTACACGAACGCAAGCTCCAATTATATGAAAATTCAGCATTGGGAACATGGAATACACATGCAAAGCGTGCAAATGAAGCACTTTGTGAAAAAGCACTTAGCAGACCTTTCGTTTTCGCCCTAATTTACGTGCAAATGTAAGCATGTTTTCGACCATTAGAACTAGTCGACAGTGTCAATGACAGTGGATTTTAATTCATTTATGGGTTGCTTAGACCCACTTTCGTCAAAATGGAACAATACCATGCGTGACATTATGGTCTAGCTAATATAATTGACATTCAGAAAATAATGTCGAAAATATCGTCTGACCCTTAAATTCTTTTGAGTAGTATATATTGAAGGTATAATATATATTTAAGAGAGTGACAGAGGGAGAGGGAAAGGGAGGGAGGGAGGGAGGGAGGAAGGGAGGAAGGGAGGGAGCGAGCTAGGGAGGGGAGGGAGGGAAAGAGAGAGAGAGAGATAGAGAGAGAGAGAGTGAGAGTGAGAGAGAGAGAAAGAGACAGAGGGGCACAAAATAAAGATGTTCATGGAACAGATGCCTCTATGTTTGTGCAGTTTGATTAATAACTGGATGGATGGACCCAAGTTACTCTCGATTGGTACAAGTGTGTGTAGTTCACTATTAGAGTATGTGCCTGAGGTGTATAGACTCAAGGCTTTTCCCACCAGTGCCCCTTAAAGGACATTGTATTTATTGACTTGTCTATAAAAAAGTGCATATAAAAGATCCCTTGCTGTTGTATTGAAGGAGTAACTCATGTGGCAGGCAGTAGGTTTCCTCTCTTAACCAAATATCAAAAAATGTTAAAATCCAAATAGTCATCACTTAAAACAGTGCTGAGCTGAGGTGTGGTTAAACAAATATTCCTTTAATTTGTTTAATATCATATGCACTTTCTTCTGAATATATACCACAGCTGATATACCAGTTGTGGGACACTGACTGGAATGGGAAATAACCCTCTAAGGTAACCTGGTCCCAGGCTTAAAAACCTTTTATAGAGTCTAGACTCAAGATTAATAGAGTCTGAGACTTTTAACATCATGGCAATTTTATGCCACATAAATTGTATGTGTGTGACATCATTAATAAAGTCTGGACTCTAAAAGTTTTATAAGCAGGGACCCAGGTCTAATTTCCTACTACACATCAGACAGTTACTGTACCACTAATCTCGTTCAGGTACAGCAATTTCTTCACTGAACCACTTAATGGTGTTTTATCATGTATATCTCTATTCTTATCTGGCATAAGATGATGCAAATTTAAAACTCTTTAGAATTATCACAAAAGCAATGTCTATAAAGGAAGCAATGAAATTAAACTGCTAGCCGATAACCTGGCCATCTTATCGGAAATCTCTAATCTCTATCATCACTCGCTACGTTCTTCTGGCCAGAGCCCCGGCATTAGAGGCCCATAATCACGCAACGGTGCTGCTAAAACGAGCCCTTGTCTGTAATACCCAATCTATAAAGATTACACTCTTTATCTGTGACTGCAGTTTATCAAACAGATTTCCCGTTAAGTGTATAGTTGGTCTATAGAGTGCATTTTAATTCACAAAATCAAACTTTACGATACCCATTTTATTTTAAGAAAAACTTTAAATAAAAATTGATTTAAGGCAAGTAATAGGCAGATATAACAGACATTAATTTTGTTGATGGTGCATGAATAAATCTACTTGCAATTGGTCAAGATGAAAATAGTTGTAATGACTCTTTATTTATTCCAACTGTTAATACATTTTAATAGAAGAAAGGAATATTTTTTTAATGACATCTCTGTTTACTTTAATCTACTACAGCTATTTGGTATCTAACACTTGGTTGAGAGAGATATAGAAAAAAAGCCAGAGCTGCCTCCACAAAATCACATCTCTGTGCAATGCTGTGTCCAAAGTATGTTTGGTTATTTTGACACTTAAGACTAGAAAGTGAGAGGAACAAATTAACCGACTGCTATATTGCACTAGGCTATTCCTACTAAATAGTAGTAAGTTTGTTTGTGTTTTTCTCTTGTTTTTATTTTCCCCATACATTTTCCCATAGACAGGATAGCATGTATCAATTTTTGTCTCTTCAAGTCTCTTCATTGATTGTGGTATGGGGTGTGTGTGATCCTCTGGTAACAGATAAATCAACCTCCACTGAAGGGATTTGAACCAACACTCTACCATCTGAGCTAATAAAGAAATTCCCACTGCATAGTTAAAGCCAATTTTATTTATTTATATTTTTGTGCTTATATCCAATTAAGGTTCAAGCAGGAGAGTGGGTTAGTTGTTTGTGAGACAAAAGTTGCTGTTGTGACCATACACCTACCCATTCAGTCATTAAACTCACTCTGGGTGGGAGCCAGTACCAGGATGCAAACCCAGTACCTACCAGCCTTAAGTTCAATGGTTTAACCACTATATCACTATGGCCGGTTGTTACAACCAGTGGGACTCATCACACCTTATGCGTGTTATCAACACTGAATTTCACTCCAGAAGACATCTCAGACTGTGCTAAGGGCACACTAAATACTTGATCACCGGGGTGAAGTAAACCCTCACACAGTAACCAATCACTGATTGACACACTCAATCCAGATTAAATTGAATTCCAGAGACAGAACAGAACAGGGAACACATCATTACAGAGGGGTTTATTTACTCAGGTCTTGAAACACCAGTGCATTACAACAATCCTACTGTAGTCATTACAAAAGCCATACTTGTATTTGTAACATCTATAACAGTCCAAGGCCCATATTTATGAAGATATTTTAGTGCTATGAAATTATAAAATCATCATAGGCTATGATGTCATTATGACCTGTGTTGTAATGACCTCATAGCCTATGATGGTTTTACAATTTTGTAGCACTAAGATTGCTTCAAAAATATCGGCCCATTTTTGGAAATTTATTTCGACATATTACTAAGTTCACGGAAATGTCGTCAAAACTTAACTATATTTCACTTCCCGTAAACTGGTTGACCATTTCAATAAAAGATTAGTACTACCCGTAATCAATCATATTTTATTATACAATATTAAGCTGGAAACAGAAATAACAAGAATTAAGAGGAATTCAATGTCTTGTCTGCCATAAAATTTAGCAATGAACTGTGATGAGCGTCCATAGGTGCAACTATAAACCAAGTTTCAGCTCACTGTGATGAGCGTCCATAGGTGCAACTATAAACCAAGTTTCACTGACCTAGGACTTATAGTTTGTGAGAAACTGGTCTAAATCTGAAAGTTTAACATTAAACTTTAACACAAAAGGGGGGCAGGACGTAGCCCAGTGGTAAAGTGTTTGCTTGATGTGCTGTCGGTCTAGGATTGATCCCTGTCGGTGGACCTATTGGACAATTTCTTGTTCCAGCCAGTGCTCCACAACTGGTGTAACTAAGGTCGTGGTATGTACTATCCTGTCTGTGGGATGGTGCATATAAAAGATCCCTTGCATCGTTAAATAAAACATTTCCTTCCTTAGCACACCAGTTGACACGGTCGTTGTTGCTGCCACCATTGGAAATGTAATACCCATATCTCGCATTTTTATTTCGTAAAGGCAAGACAAAAATGATTGCTGAACAGAAAGTATATGAAATGAAATGTTTTATTTACCGATGCACTCAACACATTTTATTTACAGTTATATGGCATCAGATATATGGTTAAGGACCACACAGATATTGAGGGAGGAAACCCACAGTAGCCACTTCATGGGCTACTCTTTTCAATTAGCAGCAAGGGATCTTTTATATGCACTATCCCACAGACAGGATAGTATATACCACAGCCTTTGTTACACCAGTTGTGGAGCACTACCTGGAACGAGAAATCTGGACAGAAAGTGACATGGGGTAACTCTTTTGTATCAGGTCAGTCATAATGTTCAGATATATAGCCTTCCCATCTCACCTGGATCTGTTCTGAACCCATTCAAGAATATCAACATCTGATACACAAAATTAGAAAAGGATAGCTATTTGTTTAATTGGTGGATAATATAATAGGTGTCAAATATAATTAAGGTAATTTAGGCAACTGGGTCTTTAAACAATGATGTCACATAAGATACCCATTAATTCAAGACAGCATATACATAGATAACATCTATTTAGATAGCATCTAGATGCTATCTAAATAGAAGTTATCTAAATAAATGTGATCTAAATAAATGTGATCTAAATAGAAGTTATCTCAATAAAAGTTATCTCAATAGAAGTTATCTAAATAGATGCTATCTAAACAGATGCTATCTAAATATATGCTATCTAAATAGATGCTATCTAAATAGATGCTATCTAAATATATGTTATCTAAATAGAAGTTATCTAAATAGAAGTTATCTCAATAAAAGTTATCTAAATAGAAGTTATCTCAATAAAAGTTATCTAAATAGAAAGAAAAGGAATATTTTTTGATGACACCTCTGCATATTTTAATCTACAACTATTTGGTGTCTAACTTGTGTGTTTTTTTAACACTAGATACAAGAAACCTGACGTTGCCACACAGGTCTCCTAATGAGAAACCAGCAAGGTATCATTCACAAGCATTTACCAAGACAGAACAGCACATACCACAGCCTTTGATTTACACAGTGGAACACTGGTTGGAACAAGAATAAAATAAAGTCAATAGAGAGCAAAAGACCTGGACCCATCACATGTGCTCTACCAATATATCATGCCTTCCCAGTGTAGAGGGTTAGGTAAAGAAAGGAATGTTTATTTATTGACACCCCAGCAAAATTAATCAAAAGTTATTTAATCCATATCATACTGTTATTACATTACTAGCATGTGAATGTGTAAACCACTGAGCTACATCCCATCCCAGTAGTGGATATATTTGGGATGAGTGGTTTTTGAGTGGTTTTTGAGTGGTTTTTGTTCCTAACGTTAGATGAATGTGATGCAATACAAGAAAGGAAGGAAATGGTTTATTTAACGATGCACTCAACACATTATTTGCGGTTATATGGCGTCGGACATATGGTTAAGGACAACACGGATATTGAGGGAGGAAACCTGCTGTCGCCACTTCATGGGCTACTCTTTTCGATTAGCAGCAAGGGCTCTTTTATATGCATCATCCCATAGACAGGATAGCACATACCACAGCCTTTGATGTACCAGTCGTGGTGCACTAACCAGAACGAGAATAGCCCAATGAGCACACCAACGTGGATCGATCCCAGACTGATCACACATTGAGCGAGCGCTTTACCACTGGGCTACGACCTGCCCCGTGATGCAATAGAAGGCAAAGGTATCGGTCAAAATGTTTGCAAGCGTTCAGCTTCCTGAACACACCACTATGTCAAATGTAATTATGGTATTTTTTAGAAACATGGTTTTTTTTAGCAATGCAGCAACATCAGATACCCTTTCCAAAGGGCATAATACACATATAAATACAACTACAAATACATGTCTATAAAGGTAATAAATATGAAATATTTGCAGTGAAATAATGCACAGGTAATGTCAACTATAAATAGTAGTAATCAAACAAGAAACTCCTTTGACAAATGTACAGAGGAAATAAAGCAGTGAATGTTACCACAGTAATGTGATTTTAGTAAATTTATGATGTACACAAATAGCTGACATTTTGAACAGAGCTCATAAAACCCACACATAACTGCACCTAGCATCGTTAAAATAATATTAATTATAATGCGTACTTCAAATAATTGCTTACAGGGATTTGTCAACAGACAGTGTCTGTATAACAATCTCTCCAAACTGGGCATGGAGGCATATACCATGGAACAAAATTATAATATGGTCCACAATAAAAAGAGTGCTGTGGGGAATGAGGTACTCCACGGCAATCTCTATGGCATTGCTGATTGTCATGGGCAATTGCAGACATTGGAAAGTGATATATATATAATGTGGATGTTTGTTAATTAACTAAGTATATGAGAGAGAGAGAGAGAGAGAGAGAGAGAGAGAGAGAGAGAGAGAGAGAGAGAGAGAGAGAGAGAGAGAGAGAGAGAGAGAGAGAGAGAGAGAGAATGAATGAATGAATGAATGTATGAATGAATGTTTAACGACACCCAGTACAAAAATACACATCAGCTATTGGGTGTCACAAATGGTAAGTATATGAAAATATTATTTATATATATTTATGTAGAACCACTGTATAACGAGCTGTGGGGAAAAGTATAATACAATACATAAATCAAGGTAAGTATATTTCAAAACTTTGTATAGAAATCAAAGTGTTTAAAACAATTTTAAATTAATTCTGGGTAGAATTTAAAAGATTCCAAAACATTTCTGTTGCCAAATATATCATTTGTTGTTGGCTTGAGATGATCACAGTCCACCAAAATGTGGCACACTGTCAGTGTACATTGACAATGTTCACACTGAGGAGGAGGGTCCTCCTTTAAAATAAATGAATGCGTCGAATATGTATGGCCCATACGGGCATGACACAAGACTACTTCATCCTTCCTGCACCGCCTGTAGGATGACTGCCACTCTCCCTGGAATGGCTTGACAGAATAAAGCTTGTTCACGACCACACTGTCCCAATCATCTTGCCAAGTCAAAGAGATATATTGGTTAATATGATATTTAAAATGACTCGCAACACCGACATGGGGCAAATGCAAAGCAGACTTGGCAGTAAAATCTACCTTTTCATTGCCCTTAATGCCAACATCGATGGGTACCCAACAAAATATAACATCTTTATTGGCAATTGACACACTTTTGTATCACCATCCCAACTAAATTAGATATAAAGATAATGGTAACATCCCGAAATGTTAGAGCTCAACTGTTAGAAAAACTCATTAATGACTGAGCCATCAAGACCATACTTGCTGCCACATAGAGCACTTCAACTGCAAAGCAACAAAGGATCTTTTATATATACATGTTACCATAGACAGGATAGTACATACCACAGTCTTTGATGTACTAGTCATGAGACATTAGTTGTGATAGGTAAAAATAAAATCCATATTGACAGTTATGACACAAAACATTTCATGCTTTATTCAAACATGATTAAGATTTCATTTCATAATGTCTGTAATTTCATATTACACTCATCTTGCTAGCATAATTCTTTTGATATGATTACAGACTTATGAAATATAAATTGTATTTCACTATATGAAATAGCCTTAATTTCTTAGTCTTTCGCATGTTTATTGTATTTGAACAATAAAACAGAACAATGGCAAATACCAACTTTAATTGTAAAACCCAGCAGACTTTAGTATGACTCAATCTTTTGAAAACTTTTGCACAGATCAACAATCATATTATTGCTTTACTATATTTTAATAGTATTACCAAGCAGCATTAAAAGTGATGTTCAAAGCACCTTTGAAGAAATCTGCTTTTTTGACCGTCTGCATGGTAATTGTTACAAATTTATGTATCTACTAAATCAGTTTAGCAATTTTTCATGTCACTAATGGTTAATGTATATACATTTGTAATAATACACTTCAAGAAACTAAGTTCCATAAGTCTTGATGCCATCAACACTGGTTTTACCCAGAAATATATTGTGTCTCAGAATATAGAAAATAGTATCTAGAATTTTGTAGACATTTTCTAGATACATTCAACATAAAGAACATTTTCAGAAAAGAACACAAACAACTGAGTAAATTATGTTTTTTTAGGGGCGGAACGTAGCCTAGTTTTAAAGTGTTAGCTTGATACGTGGTCGGTTTGGGATCAATCCTCGTCGGTGGGCCAATTGTGCTATTTCTCATTCCAGCCAGTGCACCATGACTTGTACATCAAAGGCTGTGATATGTACTACCATGTCTGTGGGATGGTGCATATAAAAGAACCCTTGCTGCTAATCGAAAAGAGTAGCCCATGAAATGGCGACAGCGGGTTTCCTCTCTCAATATCTATGAGGTCCTTAACCATATGTCTGACACCATATAACTGTAAATAAAATGTGTTGAGTGTGTCGTTAAATAAAACATGTCTTTCTTTTTACCAGTCATGGGGCACCGATTGGGATTTGAAAAAAATTCTCAAAATTAGTCCACTGAGGGGCATTGATCCTCCAACCGAAGTATCTGAGGTGAGCACTATGCTGACTTAGCTAAATCTCACCCCTTCCACTAATAATTATCCACTGCCCTAGACAGACAGTTCAGTTACCTAAAGTGTGTGCAGGACAGTGCGATTAAACTTTAATTGGAAATAGCCAAACAATTAGAAATTCTTGAAGCTATTTCACTCAAGGCAATTAAAATCTTGACATTAACTGGTAATTAACCTCCATATAATATCTGCACCAGATACTTATTACATTACATTATTTATTTTCATATTACTATTCAATTAAGGTTCAAGCATGCTGTCTTGGGACACCTTTGAAATAAGCTGTAGTTGGCATAACTGATTAGTAGGTTATGTGTTATTTCTCAGTCGTAACCAATTCAAGGAAGGAATGAAATGTTTTATTTAACAAGGCACTCAAAACATTTTATTTACGGTTATATGGCGTCGGACATATGATTAAGGAAGGAAATGTTTTTATTTAATGATGCACTCAACACATTTTATTTACGGTTATATGGCGTCGGACATATGGTTAAGGACCACACAGATATAGAGATAGGAAACACGCTGTCACCACTTCATGGGCTACTCTTTTCGATTAGCAGGAAGAGATCTTTATATGCACCATCCCACAGACAGGATAGTACTTACAACAGCTTTTGTTACACAAGTTGTGGAGCACTGGTTGGAACGAGAAATAGCCCAATGGGTCCACCGACATCGTAACTGATTCAGTTATTAATCTAGTTTCGAAATATCAACAAGAAGGCAAAATATAGGATGCCAATCAGAATGGATTATACTAAACAACATACAAATGAATCTACAAAAGGATCATACTTAAAATCAAAATGTTTGGTCAGTAAATTTCAGAATATTTCAATGTTTATAGCAGGACCCATTATAGTAGGACCCATTAAATTCCCATGAGATGTTAATGCAATCAAAATGATGTCAGAATTTGTAGCACCATAAGAAACACAATGAAAGTAATTAGAAACATTATTTCATTTTGGGTATTATTTGTTACAGTAAGCTCCGTCTTAGACAAAACCATGCATCGCAAACAAAAACCCCATTGTAAATGAAGTATGGGAAAACACCAAGATGTAACAGATACAAGACCCAACCGATTGCTCACAACTTATTTCAAAGGCTGTTGGGTTTACATTTCAGTTACATGGGTTGTCTATCCAGGACAGTGGGATAATGGTTACTTGTTACTGTTAGTAAGAGACAAGAAAGATTAGTAAGTGTAGTGACCCTATGACCTACCACCGAGCTGCTGAAGCTCCCTCTCGATTGCCCCATCAGTGGCCCATTGGGCTATTTCTTGCTCCAACCAGTGCACCAAGACTGGTACGTCAAAGGCCATGGTATGTGCTATCCTGGGTGCATATAAAAGATCCCTTGCTGCTAATCAAAAAGAGTAGCCCATGAAGTGGCGACAGGAGGTTTCCTGGCACACGATTGGAATGTAAACCCAATAAACCTTAAAGCTGATGGCTTAGCTGTTGTTCATTTCATTTCAAATTATTTCATACTTCTATCCAATTAAAGTTCAAGCACGCTGTCCTGGGCACACACACCTCAACTATATGGGCCGTCTTTCCAGGACAGTGGGCTTGTTGTTAATTGTTAATGGTTAGTGAGATTTAAGAGGCCTTACACCTACCCAATGAGTCGTTAAAATTTGCTCTGGGTGGGAGCCAGTAACAGGCTGAGAATCCTGTACCTACCAGTCTTATGTCTGATGGCTTAAATACGATGCCACTGAGGCTGTTAATGTGTGTTTTGTTTAATGTCATCTTTAGAGCACATTGATTAATTAATCATCGGCTATTGGGTGTCAAACATTTGGTAATTCTGATACGATGCCACTGAGGCTGTTAATGTGTGTTTTGTTTAATGTCACCTTTAGAGCACATTGATTAATTAATCATCGGCTATTGGGTGTCAAACATTTGGTAATTCTGATACGATGCCACTGAGGCTGTTAATGTGTGTTTTGTTTAATGTCACCTTTAGAGCACATTGATTAATTAATCATCGGCTATTGGGTGTCAAACATTTGGTAATTCTGATACGATGCCACTGAGGCTGTTAATGTGTGTTTTGTTTAATGTCACCTTTAGAGCACATTGATTAATTAATCATCGGCTATTGGGAGTCAAACATTTGGTAATTCTGATACGATGCCACTGAGGCTGTTAATGTGTGTTTTGTTTAATGTCACCTTTAGAGCACATTGATTAATTAATCATCGGCTATTGGGTGTCAAACATTTGGTAATTCTGATACGATGCCACTGAGGCTGTTAATGTGTGTTTTGTTTAATGACACCTCTAGAGCACATTGATTAATTAATTATCGGCTATTGGGTGTCAAACATTTGGTAATTCTGATACGATGCCACTGAGGCTGTTAATGTGTGTTTTGTTTAATGTCACCTTTAGAGCACATTGATTAATTAATCATCGGCTATTGGGTGTCAAACATTTGGTAATTCTGATACGATGCCACTGAGGCTGTTAATGTGTGTTTTGTTTAATGTCACCTTTAGAGCACATTGATTAATTAATCATCGGCTATTGGGTGTCAAACATTTGGTAATTCTGATACGATGCCACTGAGGCTGTTAATGTGTGTTTTGTTTAATGTCACCTTTAGAGCACATTGATTAATTAATCATCGGCTATTGGGTGTCAAACATTTGGTAATTCTGATACGATGCCACTGAGGCTGTTAATGTGTGTTTTGTTTAATGTCACCTTTAGAGCACATTGATTAATTAATCATCGGCTATTGGGTGTCAAACATTTGGTAATTCTGATACGATGCCACTGAGGCTGTTAATGTGTGTTTTGTTTAATGTCACCTTTAGAGCACATTGATTAATTAATCATCGGCTATTGGGTGTCAAACATTTGGTAATTCTGATACGATGCCACTGAGGCTGTTAATGTGTGTTTTGTTTAATGTCACCTTTAGAGCACATTGAT
The DNA here is from genome assembly GCF_016097555.1 of Gigantopelta aegis. Lineage (NCBI taxonomy): Eukaryota > Metazoa > Mollusca > Gastropoda > Neomphalida > Peltospiridae > Gigantopelta > Gigantopelta aegis. The sequence continues at coordinate 65,485,012 of NC_054707.1, read as the reverse complement.
TAATTAATCATCGGCTATTGGGTGTCAAACATTTGGTAATTCTGATACGATGCCACTGAGGCTGTTAATGTGTGTTTTGTTTAATGTCACCTTTAGAGCACATTGATTAATTAATCATCGGCTACTGGGAGTCAAACATTTGGTAATTCTGATATGATGCCACTGAGGCTGTTAATGTGTGTTTTGTTTAATGTCACCTTTAGAGCACATTGATTAATTAATCATCGGCTATTGGGTGTCAAACATCTGGTAATTCTGATACGATGCCACTGAGGCTGTTAATGTGTGTTTTGTTTAATGTCACCTTTAGAGCACATTGATTAATTAATCATCGGCTACTGGGAGTCAAACATTTGGTAATTCTGATATGATGCCACTGAGGCTGTTAATGTGTGTTTTGTTTAATGTCACCTTTAGAGCACATTGATTAATTAATCATCGGCTGTTGGGTGTCAAACATTTGGTAATTCTGATACGATGCCACTGAGGCTGTTAATGTGTGTTTTGTTTAATGACACCTCTAGAGCACATTGATTAATTAATTATCGGCTATTGGGTGTCAAACATTTGGTAATTCTGATACGATGCCACTAAGGCTGTTAATGTGTGTTTTGTTTAATGACACCTCTAGAGCACATTGATTAATTAATCATCGGCTATTGGGTGTCAAACATTTGGTAATTCTGATACGATGCCACTGAGGCTGTTAATGTGTGTTTTGTTTAATGACACCTCTAGAGCACATTGATTAATTAATTATCGGCTATTGGGAATCAAACATTTGGTAATTCTGATACGATGCCACTGAGGCTGTTAATGTGTGTTTTGTTTAATGTCACCTTTAGAGCACATTGATTAATTAATCATCGGCTGTTGGGTGTCAAACATTTGGTAATTCTGATACGATGCCACTGAGGCTGTTAATGTGTGTTTTGTTTAATGACACCTCTAGAGCACATTGATTAATTAATTATCGGCTATTGGGTGTCAAACATTTGGTAATTCTGATACGATGCCACTGAGGCTGTTAATGTGTGTTTTGTTTAATGACACCTCTAGAGCACATTGATTAATTAATCATCGGCTATTGGGTGTCAAACATTTGGTAATTCTGATACGATGCCACTGAGGCTGTTAATGTGTGTTTTGTTTAATGACACCTCTAGAGCACATTGATTAATTAATTATCGGCTATTGGGAGTCAAACATTTGGTAATTCTGATACGATGCGACTGAGGCTGTTAATGTGTGTTTTGTTTAATGACACCTCTAGAGCACATTGATTAATTAATCATCGGCTATTGGGTGTCAAACATTTGGTAATTCTGATACGATGCCACTGAGGCTGTTAATGTGTGTTTTGTTTAATGTCACCTCTAGAGCACATTGATTAATTAATCATCGGCTATTGGGTGTCAAACATTTGGTAATTCTGATACGATGCCACTGAGGCTGTTAATGTTTGTTTTGTTTAATGACACCTCTAGAGCACATTGATTAATTAATCATCGGCTATTGGGTGTCAAACATTTGGTACTTTGGACATATAGTCTTGGAGGAAACCTGCTACTTTTTCCTCATTAGATACTAAGTCTTTTATATGCACTATACCACAGACAGGACAGCACATACCACAGCCTTTGATGTACCAATCGTGGTATCACTGGGACAATGGGTCCACTGACAGGGATCAATCCTAGACCAACTGTGTATCCAAAAGCTGTAGGCATAGTTGTTAAACAACTATGGCCGGTATACTACTGAACGAAGGATCCTTTATATATACTTACCTGCAGACTGGAAAGGTTTTAATTATGGTTATATGGTGTCGTACATGTTATTAAGGACCACACAGATATTGAGAGAGGAAACCAGCTGCTGCGACACAATGGGACACTCTTTCAGTTTAGCAGTAAGGGATCTTTATCCTACAGCATCCTACAAACAGGATAGTACATACCACGGCCTTTGTAACACCAATTGCAGAGCAGTAGCTGGAATGAAAAATAACTCAATGGGCCCCACTGAACTATCCTAGACTGACCACTCATCAGGCAAGTGCTTTACCACTGGGCTATGTCCCTTCCATATAGACAGGGAAGTACATACCACTGGTCTATGTCCCATCCATATAGATAGCCCAGTGATATGTACTCCCCTATGTCCCATCCATATAGACAGGGGAGTACATACCACTGGTCTATGTCCCATCCATATAGATAGCCCAGTGATATGTACTCCCCTATGTCCCATCCATATAGACAGGGGCCTACATACCACTGGTCTATGTCCCATCCATATAGATAGCCCAGTGATATGTACTCCCCTATGTCCCATCCATATAGACAGGGGAGTACATACCACTGGGCTATGTCCATCCATATAGACAGGGGAGTACATACCACTGGGCTATGTCCCATCCATATAGACAGGGGAGTACATACCACTGGGCTATGTCCCATCCATATAGACAGGGGAGTACATACCACTGGGCTATGTCCCATCCATATACCATGGCCATACCATACTGAAGACTACGTGTCAGAATTACCAAATGTTTGATATCTAATAGCCAATGTTTAAAAAATCAATGTTCTCTAGTGGTGTCATTAAAACAAAATAAATCTACAACCCAGCGACATCCTGCCCCATATACCAGTGATAGATCATGGACATTACCATCATATGAGATCAAAGTTGATGGCAGATGATCAAATTATACAACCCTTGAAAGGCTAAACAGACAGCTGCGACCTGTCACGTATTCAGACTGGTGGCGATGATCCATCACAATGTAAATGCCTCTCCTAAAACCACTCGTAATAAGCTAATGGTCAACAGAGTCATAAACATTCATTTTATTTGCAGGTAAATACAATCACAGCTAATGAACCGGCAAAAATAGAACGGCCTTCGTGCAGTTTCTAACGAATGTTTAAAAGCAGACAGTCGCAGGATTAAAAAAAGAGTGCATTAGATCATTATTACGGAAATAAAGAATGTGCATTAATGAGCAGTACATGATAGACAACAGTGAAACTCTCATTGTAATAGCAATCAAGGTCACACCAGGGACTAAATTTACTGAACTCCTGCACCGGTGTGATCTAAGAGTGCAATCATGAAGCATTTTGTTCAGTATCGCATCGTGGTTTGCTACACAAATTTCAGAGATCACTACACAATATTAAAACATTAAATAGTAGTTGCTAATCAATTTTCAATTGACTAGAAATATCTCTCATCAAGATTTTAAAAACAATGTTCTTTGGCAATGCCAAAAGATTAGCAAGGATAACGTGATGATGCTTAATATTGAGTTTTGTGAATTAGGCCCCTATAATGTTTTGACATTAATATTCATAGCACTAAACTGTAAATATCAGCCAGAGGTTCACACACTGAATGTCGAAACAAACTATACTCTTCAAAAGAAGAAACGCAAAACCACATTGTCATAACATTTGGAGAATTGATTTAATTATTGAATGGTGAGTCCGATAATTACCAAATGTTGCAGGATTGTTCACAATTCACTCTAGTCCATTGTGAGTGATAGGACACACCACCAAGGTCAAGGTCATCTGGAGTCAATACCGGGTGTGGCCTCCGCGTGTGTTGACAACTGCCTGGCACCGCCTGCCCATTGAAGCAACCAGAGTACGGATGACGTCCCGGGGGATGGTGGCCCACTCGGCCTGCAAGGCTGCTGCCAGCTCGGGCAGGGTCTGGGGCTGTGGTTGTCGCTGTCGGAGGCGTCGGTCCAACTCGTCCCATAGATGCTCAATTGGGTTCAAATCCGGTGATGTCGATGGCCAAGGAAGGACATTAATGTTGTTGTTCTGTAGGAAAGCCGTTGTGAGACGTGCTGTGTGAGGCCTGGCGTTGTCATGTTGGAACACTGCGTTGGTGTTGGCCATAACTGGAACGATGTGTGGCCGGAGGATCTGGTCAATGTAGCCCTGTGCATTCAGGTTGCCCTGCACGTGGACCAGGTCAGTTCTGCCAGTGTGTGAGATGGCTGCCCACACCATGACACTACCCCCGCCGAATCTGTCCACTTGCTGCACGCAGTTGAGGCCATTGTCGATGAATCTTGCACCACTGCAGTCGGAGTCGACGGTGTTGTGGTGTTAAGATGACACCTCGAACTGGACGTCTGGCACGAATTCCTACCTCACGTAGGCGGTTCCGTACGGTCTGGTCGGATATCCTGCGCAAACCTGGTATTGCTGTGGCTGTGGAGGTGGCAGTAGTCAATCGTTCCCGAAGGTGGCGTACCCGGATGTAGCGGTCCTGCCCAGGGGTAGTGACCCGTGGTCGACCGGATCTAGGGAGGTCACGTGTTGATCCATGTTGCTGGTAACGGTCCCACAGTCTGGAGATGGTGCTTGGGGACACATGGAATGCCCTGGCAACGGCCGTTCTGGATTCGCCTGCGTCTAGTCGGCCGATGGCATTGTTTCTCTGCGGTTCACTGAGACGTGGCATGTCCTGGATTGTCAACTGTCAGCCAGATACAGAGGCCAGGCAAGCGAACACCCTGCACTTTTATACTGTCGGTGTTCATGTTGCACGTGCAGACAACGCACGTGCAGTGGTGACATGGTTTGCACGTGGCTGCATTTTTGCGAATATTCACATTTTGGAACTTTATTGTACAGTAGCTGCGTTTTATCGAATGTAACCGTGGGAATGTGTTTGGGACATGCAATGACCTTATATTCACAAAGCATGAACCGGTAGGAAACATAAAATCGGAGTTATAACCCATTTGTACCCTTTTGCGTTTCTTTTTTTGAAGAGTATATATACTTAATGGTTTTCAAATTAATTCTTGTAATAGAAAACAAATCATAACGATATGATAATATCAAACCAGAGTTCATTAACAAACAAACCACTTCACAAACGTTTATTACATTTTAAAAATAAAAACAACAGTTACTCGTCCTGGGGGTGGGTGAAGGTGGATGTAAAAAAAAATCCAACCCAAACTTGTAACATATTTGCAGGGAACATTTTGTTCAGTATCGCGTCACAATTCGGTACATAATTTTAAAACATTAACCAGTAAGGTCTCACTACACAGATCACTTCCGGTGAGAGTTCATTGATCACGGTCCACTATAGTTCCTAATTGTGACACATGTTATGGTTCACATATTCACTTCTAGGAAATGGTGAAGAATTAAAACAATATGTATGTTTAATGGTGAGCCTTCTGGCTGTATTTTGACCATGTTATTTTGTAATATTGTGCATCGACCTTTTGGGACATGAGTGTATAGCGCAAGAAACAGCCGGAGTGAATAGGTTAATGAACCACCTGTTCGGACCGGTACTACAGCCAGATGCAGTCATATAGCAAAAAACTGAGATGGAAATGTTCCCAATTTTGAAGTGAAAATAAATGCTTATATAATGTATGTTCGCAATGGTGTATGTTGTTAGTGCCAACGACAACCCGTTCTATTGGCAATCTTCGTTTGAAGTTGGGCAATTTAACATGAGTTTCAATGGCAGATGACATCTGTGTAGTGAGACCTAATTGCTAATCAATTTTCAATTGTCTAAAATTATAGCTAATCAAGATTTTGAAAACAAAATGTTCCCCAATTTGACAAATCAAAGTTCTCCGTCGGAAATTGGAGGAAAAATTGCTTGTCTACAGAAGACAAAGTGCCTTTGACAGCACCAGTGGTTATTAGCTAGTGTTAATCTATACATATGACATCACACCATTGTTTTAACTATAGATTAGTTTTCAAGAATTGATATTCAACACAGACCTTTTATGTATTTAGATCAGGGATTTGAGCCCACTACTGACTGAACTTAAATGTTCTTGAACTTGATTATTTCACCTATTTTTATTAAACCTCTCCCCTTTCTTCTGGGAAGGGAGAAATCACTTCTACTTGTTCAATTCTAGATTAGTTTGTTTTGTTTAATGACACCACTAAAGCATTGATTTATTAATCATCGGCTATTGGATGTCAAACATTTGATAATTTTGACATAGTTTTAGAGAGGAAACCCATTACATTTTTCCATTAGTAGCAAGGGATCTTTTATATGCACCATGCCACAGGATAGCACATATCACAGCCTTTGATATACTAGTCCTGTTGCATTGGCTGGAACAAGAAATAGCCCAAGCTGACCATGCATTAAGCAAGTCCTTTACCACTGGGCTGCCCTAATTCTAGATTCGAGCCGGTACAATGTAAACAGGTCCAGTGCTTCAGCCTATGAGGCCATATATCTGCATCATCAAATAAACGTGTAATTTAAGTATTATAAATCTGACAGTAGTGACAGTAATGTATTCAGATGGAATACCACGAAGATGGTAGAATACTAAATCGGAAATCATAGATGGCATATATAGTACGTGTATCATCATCTTTAATGCCATGCAGTCATCTACTATCAAGGAAAGAAAGAAATGTTTTATTTAACGACGCACTCAACACATTGTATTTACTGTTATATGACATCAGACATATGGTTAAGGACCACACAGATATTGTGATAGGAAACCTGCTGTCGCCACTTCATGGGCTAATCTTTTCGATTACCAGCAAGGGATCTTTTATATGCACCATCCCACATACAGGGTAGTACATACCACGGCTTTTGATATACCAGTCGTGGTGCACTGGCTGAAATGAGAAATAGCCCAATGGGCCCACCGACAGGGATCGATCCCACACCAACCGCGCATCGAGCAAGTGTTGTACCACTGGGTTATGTCGTCCTCCTACTATCAAGGATTGACTGGCAGAAGGGGCGAGACGTAATTTTGTAAATATTAATTTTTTCATTTAAATTTTTTTTAAATACTAGTAGTTTATTTGGTAGTCACATTAAAAAATGTAATGAATAATGGATTAAGTTGGTGAAATTTAAAGTCTGATCTTAGTAACACCACTAGAGCACATTGATTTATTAATCACTGGCTATTGGATGTCAAACATTTGGTAATTCTGAAATACAGTTTTAGAGAGGAAACCTGAAATTTAGTTTTATTAGTAGCAAGAGATCATTTATATGCACCATCCCACAGACAGGATAGCACATACCATGGTCTTTGATATATCAGTCATGGTGTACTGGATGGAAAGAGAAATAGCCCGATGGGCCCACCGACGGCTCAAAAAGTGTAGATTTGTGAAATATAATTAACACGCTACTACACGGCTAGTGAATTATTTTCATGAATTCAGTTTATTGTACATTCTTCATTGTGTGGAGAGGCATTTGTATAGGCCTACCGCCTGTTCGTCAGTCTATTTCATTTAGTGAATAAATATCATAACCCCCCCACACACACACAACTATGTATAGAATCTAGCATGCATGTATGCACAAAGACGCCATTGTTTTTTTTTTTGAAAGCATATCTGCCGATTGACAGTGTGCATGCTGATGAGAAAGAGTTTTAACCTACTTAAAGTTTGTTTCGTTTAACAACACCATTAGAGCACATTGATTTATTAATCATCGGCTGTTGGATGTCAAACATTTGGTCTTAGATAGGAAGTCTGCTAAATTGTTTTCAATAGCAGCAACGCTTCTTTTATATGCACCATCCCACAGACAGGATAGCATATACCATGGCCTTTGGAATACCAGTCGTGGCACACTGGCTGGAACGAGAAATAGCCCAATGGTCCCACAGATGGAGATCGATCCCAAACAAACCGTGCATCAGGTATCAGCAAATAACCATTGGGATGCATAAAAAATAATTATCTTGCTACTACAGGGCTTATTAAATTTGTTTCATGTATCCATACTTCCTTGTACATTGTTCATTATATATGTAAGGAATCTAATACATGCACAAAGACACCATTGGTTTTTTGTTTGTTTTTTTAAGCACATGCTGAAAAAGCACAGTGTGCATGTTGATGAGTTAGGAAAAAGAGTATTCATTACAATGCAATTCCATCAGCCTTCTAGCCATCGAGAGAGAGTTTAGCGCAATTACTAAGCCCGATTACTCTACTTGAATTTAATACCAGGCTTCCTAAAGCAAACTTTCTCCGATAATAATTTAATGAAGTTCTCAGTTGACCCGAGGACAAATCACAAAACTGTAAAGGTCTGTTATAACATGCGTAGGCAAAATGCTTCATTTGCTGTAATGGATTTGCAATGATAAGGTTTCCATTTTATCGTGGCATTAAAAAAAATACGCACTCGCATTACGGCATGAAATGTCTTGAATGTGAATTTTTTTTTTTTGATGCATTTCACAAAGTATACTACTACTTTTTTCTGTTCAGCTAATTGGATTCCTGTACATGGAGTCAGGTTATTATGACTGACAGTGACAGTGCATTTGACACAGGGTAGAAAAAAAACATAAAAAGGAAGGAAGGAAATGTTTTATTTAACAACGCACTCAACACATTTTATTTTATGGTTATATGACGTCAGACATATGGTTAAGGACCACAAAGAGATTAAGATAGGAAACCCACTGTCGCCACTTCATGGGCTATTCTTTTCGATTAGCAGCAAGGGATCTTTTATATGCACCATCCCACAGACATACCACGGCCTTTGATATACCAGTCGTGGTACACTGGCTGGAACGAGAAATAGCCCAATGAGCCCACTGATGGGGATCGATCTCAGACTGACCGCACATCAAGCAAGCACTGAACCACTGAGCTACGTCCTGCCTCAAACATAAAAAGATTCAGAAGCAGTCAAATGCAGAAAAATATAAACATACAAACTGTAGTATTAAACATTTCACCCCAGGCAAAGCCTGGCAAATATAAACATACAAACTGTAGTATTAAACATTTCACCATATAAACATACAAACTGTAGTATTAAACATTTCACCCCAGGCAAAGCCTGGCAAATATAAACATACAAACTGTAGTATTAAACATTTCACCTCAGGCAAAGCCTGGCAAATATAAAAATACAAACTGTAGTATTAAACATTTCACCCCAGGCAAAGCCTGGCAAATATAAACATACAAACTGTAGTATTAAACATTTCACCTCAGGCAAAGCCTGGCAAATATAAAAATATCTGATGTTTTTTTGTCATTAAAAAAAAAGCACTTTTTTTTTTTAATTTGACTGTTATATATTCACACAACAAATGAAAAGAAAAGAAAGGAATATTTGTTTATAACAATTTAAAGTATAGCATTGTTTTTGTTTAACACCACCATTGGAGCACATTGATTAATTAATCATTGGCTATTGGATGTCAAACATTTGGTAATTTGGACTCTTAGTTTGCAAATGCAATTGTATAGCAAGAGGTAGCCCCAATAATCACACCTCTTCCCCCCACCTTTTATCTTTGTCTGTTGTCCCTAAATAAACAATGTGAGTGTCTCCCACAATATAAAATCCTGGTTAACCCAAAGAACAGGTGGTTATTTTCACTCGGCCTAAACAGTGAGAGAATAAAAAAGAAAAAAGTTTGTTTTATTTAACGACGCCACTAGAGCACATTGATTTTTTTATCTTATCATCGGCTACTGGACGTCAAACATATGGTCATTCCGACACTTTTTTTTACAGGAAACCCACTGTTGCCACATAGGCTACTCTTTTATGAGACAGCAAGGGATCTTTTATTTGCGCTTCCCACAGGCAGGATAGCACAAACCATGGCCTTTGTTGAACCAGTTATGGATCACTGGTTTACACCTACCCATTGAGCCTTGTGGAGCACTCACTCAGGGTTTGGAGTCGCCTCGACTGGGATCTGAACCCAGTACCTACCAGCCTGTAGACCGATGGCCTAACCACGACACCGGGAAACAGTGAGAGAAGAAACCATAGCCACATAGGCTACACTTACTGAAGTGGGTGGGATGTAGCCCGGTGGTAAAGTACTCGCTTGATGCGCAGTCGGTTTAGGATAGATACCAGTCGGTGAGCCCATTGAGCTATTTCTCATTCCAGCCAGTGCACCACGACTGGTACATCAAAGTTCATGGTATGTGCTATCCTGTCTGTGGAATGGTGCATATAAAAAAAATCCCTTGCTACTAATGGAGAATGTAGTGGGTTTTCTCTAGGACCATGTGTCAAAATTACCAAATATTTGACATCCAATAGCTGATGATGAATAAATCAATGTGCTCTAGCGTTGGCCTTAAACAAAACAAATTTACACCTACTGAATGGTAGCAAGAATGCTTGGCCTTTAGCATACCAATCATGGGGCACTGCGTGGTAGGGACAGGATAACCTGATGGGTCCAGTGACAGAAATCAATGCTATGGCAAGTCTCACAACTGACAAGAGGCAGGAGGTGAATGTCACCCCAAATACACAATATGCTTTATAGCTATCAATTCCACAAGCAGCTTTTACAAATTTCCATCTTAATTTTGACATAATTCCAGATTTATCCAATACTCATCGGGGGCAGGACACAGCTCAGTGGTATAGCGCTTGCCTGATGCTCGGTCAGTTTAGGATCGATCCCAGTCTGTGAAGCCATTAGGATATTTCTTGTTCCAGCCACTGCTCCACAACTGACTGGTGTAACAAAGGCTATAGTATGTAATATCCTGTCTGTGGGATGCTGCATATAAAATATTCCATGCTGCTAATTGGAAAGTAGTTCATATCTGTGTGGTCATTAACTATATTATGTCCGCCACCATATAACCATAATTATATGTTTTGAGTTCATCATTAAACAGGCATTTTGAGAGTACTGCTAAAGCAATACATGTCCCCTACCCGACCCAACAATTGTTCTTATCTCTTAAAGTCAAGAGCCAAACATCTGATAAGTGGGTAAATCACCATAAAAGTTAAACTTGATCAGTAACAGTACATGATAAAGATATATACAAAATTTCACCTCAATATCTTCAGGCATTGCAAAACAAACTGAAAACAAATTTTCGTATCTCCGAAGCTCAAAGGCCACAACTCTGTCTAAAATGGGTAAATTACCATGAAAGTCAAACTTGATCTGTAACAGTACATGATAAAGCTATACACAAAATGTGAGGTTAATATCTCAAGGCCTTGTGAAAGAGTCTGGAAAATGTTCATATCTCCTAAGTTCATGGGCCATAACTCCATCAAAAATAGGTAAATCACCATAAAAGTCACACTTGATCTGTAACTGTACATGATAAAGCTATACAAAAAATTTCAGCTCAATATCTCAAGGCCTAAAAAACCATCCGAAAAACTGTATGGATGGTGATGAAACCTATATAGTCGGGAGGAATCACCACTCAGATGTGCAAAATTTGGTGCATAGTTGTTCTCTGCGGATTTTGACTCTCTAGGGGGTCCACATTGATAATCCACCATAAATCCAAGATGGCGTCCAATATGGCTGCCAAAATTGGGGAAATGGCTATAACTTATTTATTATTTGTCACAGAACAATAATGTTTGTGTCTACCCCATGGTTTCATTGGAGACATTGGTGCCATCAAAATTCAGATTTAATAAATGGGTCACGCAAATCCAAGATGGCAGCCAATACAATATGGCCAATGAACCCATGTATAGAACTGTTAAACGTTAAAAAACTTATATATTCATGAAAGGTATATTTGAAATTAAAACATATGTTGATTTAAAGATTGGTGAGTGACATAATTTCACTTTGTCATGGACGAAATAATGTAACACTACAGGGTTCCAAGAATGCCAGACCCACTAGTTGAGTCAAATCTGATACTAGTATTCAATGTCAGAGGGAATTAAAGGAGTGAAGCTAGAACAATTAGAAATTCTGTGTATGGTTATTAATTACCAATATATATAGTTAGAAATAAGGATACCTGACCAAAAATATTGAACTGCTGAATGTGGCATTCATTCCGGGACACCCTGTATTACAGTGACTTCATTGACCACTTTTAAAATCCAATGGAATGTTAAAGATCACGGCCATGGGTATGTTGTATGGTGTGGTGTGAAGTGAACATGGTAGCCTATGGATGTCAGCTGCTCACTTTAATTGTCAGTGTCAGTGTCGGCGTCGGAGTCAATGTCTTCTGTGTTCAGACTCAGGGTTCGTGGATTGAAGCATCCTTCTTCACCCCCACACTTACAGAAGATGGAACAACCAAGTTGTGCTGAAGTGCAACTACATCTCATTGACGAACAGGGTTGATCGGTGGCACAGGAATACTGTAACATCTTTATTACCTCGTCAGGTGCAAACTGCCTTTCCTGTTGGATGGTTAGCAGCTGTAGGGATTTGAAGTGTTCATCTCTCATCCACCCATAGTCACACGCATTCATCACCGGCGGATCAGGCTCGAGCGCCGCTTTCCATATTGATGCCTGGAGATGAGCCCGTTTGACATTTTCTTTGAATGCTTGTGACGATGGGGGTAGAGATTGCAATTTCAGCTGTATGGAGGCCCCTTTCCTTCCCGTCTTTGCGACCCAAACTCTGTAGCGAACATCTGACATAGAATCATTTGGTCTTATTGCTGTGCCGTAGCAGGCAGCAATGTAGGAGGTGGCTTCACTGATGACTGCTTTCATGTCAGCATCTGGATTTCCAACGTATTCGAATGTATATCCAGATTCCAGGACTTTTACAGCTTTCGTTTTTCCAACACCATAGTAGGCTCCTACTGTGTCACAACCTGTTAATGCATGTGCTGCTAGCAAATCTGCAACAATGTCCTTGTGCCTTTTGGCCGTCTCCCCAATATTCACGGATACCCGCTGAGGGCTGGTAGGTTCCATGAATATCGTTGCAATCACATGGTGAGCATGGTGTAAGTACAAAAGGAGCACAAAGATGTCGGTGTCATCGCAGATGACCTGGATACATGCGCAACCACCAGCCACTAACTTCATCATTTGTTGGGTGATAATGACATCGGTCTCTTCATGGGTGGTTCTCAAGTCATGACGCTCCCTGACAGAGCCTTCACTGATTTCCAATGGAACCGGAGCCTTTCCTGTCACGACAACAGATGTTGAGTAGTTTCCCAGTTGAAATTTCTTGGACAGATCGATGCAAATAAGATCTATCAGTTGTTCCTTGTTCTTGGACCCTGTCAGTATAACGGACTGTGGAGGGAGTGGCATTTCTAGTGCCAGGTGATACTGCCTTGATGACTTTGAGGACCGTGAAGATCAAGTACCACTTTTAATGCTGTAGTCTTGGTATCTATCAAAGATCACATGCAGATGTTTACATTTGTGCATCCTATCTAGTACATACTGAATGAAGCCATTGACGTAGTCCTTTACAGTTCCATTAGCTGTCCAGTGAATCACCCAGAGTATGGCACATCCATTCAGAATGATGGCAGTGGGCTTTGCTGCCACCCTTGACGACACTTCAACTTGCAGTTTCTTCTTTAAAGTAGATTTGGAATTTGCAATTCGAAGAGATGGCAAGCCATCCTTTTCTTCAAACATTGCGGTTGGTATTGGGGCTAGCTTGTACTTGAACAGCTCTTTCACATCAATATCTCGTGAAACTGAAAGTGCCATAACCCTTGAGAACAACAGTCCTGTATCAATAATGGTCTGTTATACCTAGGCCAAACAAGGAATCAAGGAATTCTACACTCAAGGTCCAGTTCTGGACATGCCAAATCTGTAACTGAAAACATGTGCTTGAGAAAATGACTTTCTCTCCTTCTAAAACAAAAGAACTAATCAGGAGAGACACCTAGTGTTCAAGTACAGAACTGAAATGGATTAGCTTTCATCACCATAGGGAAAGTGCATGTAACTGTGTTGAGATACTGTAACAAATTAAACTGTTTACAGACGAATATCAGCAAAAGCGAATGGGCAGCCTCATTTCTTACCTAATAAAAAATTGGCCGCCATCTTGGATTTAAGTAACCCATTTATTAAATCTGCATTTTGATGACACCAATGGCTTCCTTAGCCATAAAAGCATGGGGTAGACACAAACCTTATTATTCTGTGCCAAATAATAAAGAAGTTATAGCCATTTCCCCAATTTTGGCAGCCATATTGGACGCCATCTTGGATTTACGCAACCCATTTATCAAATCTGAATTTTGATGGCACCAATGGGTTCCTTGGCCCATAAAACCATGGGGTAGACACAAAAATTATTGTTCTTTGTCAAATAATAAAGAAGTTATAGCTATTTCCTTCATTTGGCTGCCATCTTGGACGCCATCTTGATTTTCTCAAATTCCTCAAGGGTGCTCGGGTGGCACCCGGTGGATTATCGATGTGGACCCCCTAGAGAATCGAAATCCGCAGAGAACAACTATGCACCATATTTTGCACATCTCAGCCCCAAATTCGCATTTGGACCAGTAGGACACTTATAAAACATCACTTCCTTTCCTTCCACAAAATGAATTTTTTCCTTTATTATCAGAAGTCGAAAAATTGGCTTAAATTCCTCCCAGACATTGGGTTCGGTAATTAAGCTACAAATTCTACCAGACCATAAAGTATAATTGCAAAATAATTGCCGGTCCAACAGGACGGCAGGTAAAAATATCTCCTGGCGCATGGTGAGGCTGACTGGCAAAAACCAGTTGGGATGGCAGTAATTTGACCACTGCTTATACAAACCATCATACATCAGGTTAAAGTTTGTTTCTTTAACAACACTACTAGAGCACATTGATTTATTAATCATCGGCTATTGGATGTCAAACATTTGGTAATTTTGACATAGTCATAGAAAGGAAACCTGCTACATTTTTCTATTTTATTTATTCACTTCAACTTATTTTTCGTGCTTATATGCAATTAAGGTGCAAGCATGCTGTCCTTGGCATATACCTCAGCTGTTTTTCCATTAATAGCAAGGGATCTTTTATATGCACCATTCTACAGACAGGATAACACATACCACAGCCTTTGATATACCAGTTGTGGTGCACTGGATGGAACGAGAAATAGCCAAATGGGCCCACAACAGCATTCGATCCTAGATCGACCGTGCATCAGGTGGGCGCTCTGTCACTAGGCTACATCCTGTATTATTACCCATATGGACTCAAATATATGCAATAATATTTTTTCAATCTCTGCACAGTGTGCAGATTACTTCTACAGCCACTGATTGGCTGGCTTAAAAATCAGAACGTTTGATTGGTTTCTTGCCACAACCGGAACTTCACTTTCATTCATATAATGTTACACAGATTACACATACATTATACAGTCTACAAAGATTTACAGTAAAAAATGTACTCATTTGTTTTTATAAACATAAAATGGTATATTTTCCTAACCAGCAGCTTTAGTAGCATAGAAAATTATTATTTTCTAATGCAACTATAGTCGTATTATTTCGTACTGTAAACATTTGGCTGTAAAAAGAATTTATGGCTGATGGCTTTGCTGTAGACTACAGAAAACCTTTTACATTAAAAATCAGTTAAAATTGACAATAGGTAATACAAAAAGTTACAAGGAGTTACAAATTATCTGTCCCTCGTGAATGAATGTTATAAAACCCTCAGCAAAGGCTTGGGTTTATGATATTGTGCCCAAGACAGGCATGCGCTACAACAGCTTGCTTTGAATGTGCACGTAAAGCCCTATGACATGACATGACATTGGGTTTACAATAGACAGATAATTCATAATTCCTTGTAGCTTGCTATTTATTCTCTAATTATCACATGAAACAATGACAGAACAAAAACTAAATACCACACCCGGCTATCTTTCAGTGAAGCACACAATAGTTCATCAGTAGCATCAAAAACACACACAGCTATCATTTACATGCTAGAATTAAAAAGAAAATGGACTGAATTGACAAAGCCTGTTTTTCTAAAACGCAGGTGTTTAAGCACTGTAAATGAAAGTAGTTACATGTACACGTGTGTAGGTCAAAAACAGGCTTGGTAAATTGAGCTCTATGTTTAATGACATCTCAGGGCATCTTAAGGTATGGCCATATGGTGTACAATATGTAGTTACTTCAACACTGGTCGAGGGATCAAACCTGCTGTAGCCACAAAGGCTATATTACACAATGGGATTTTTTATGTGAACCTTCCTATGGACTGTTCAGTACATACCATGGCCTTTGATATGCCAGATGTGTGACAATGCTTCATATGGGGGACAAAATAAGCTTAACAAGCCTACCAAAGGTGATTATCCTACAACCTATGATATCTTGGGCAAATTGCTCTACCACAGTGTTACATGCCATCCCTTTAAATGAAACAATATTTTATCGATGACAATGTATGTCCAACACAAGGTGAAATCTAATTTAGACAAGAAACCCACCAAAAAAAAGAAGAAATATTGTATTTCAGGACCCATTCAACACATTTTTAGTTACATATGGCATAGAACATACACATGTATGGTTAAGGACCACATAAATGAGAGGAAACCTGATTCCATGGGCTACTTTTTTTATTGGCAGCAAGGGATCATTTATATGCACCATTCCATAGACAGGAACATACATATCATGGCCTTTCTTACACCATGGTGGAACACTGGCTGGAACAAGAGAGAAACCTATTGTTGCTATTTACATGAAGGAAGTTGCTTTACAATGAAGTTCAAGTCTATCTGATCTGGAATGTGACAATGGGGACCCAATTCATTCACTCTAACCTGATGTTCATGCTTATATCCAAATATGGAAGGAAGGAAATGTTTTATTTAACGACACACTCAACACATTTCAGTGTTCAAGATTAAAATTTTGGGGCAGTATCCCAGTTGGATATTTCAAAATCTGGTATCCTACCTGAGAATTTAGTATTATACGGTATCCCGGTGGGATACTGGGTTCTTGAAGTCTGGTATCCAAAATTAAATTCTGGTATCCCCGGGATATCAGGATACTGTTAATCTCGAACACTGCATTTTATTTATGGTTATATATCGTCAGACATATGGTTAAGGACCACACAGATATTGAGAGAGGAAAGCTGCTGTCGGCACTTCATGGGCTACTCTTTTCAATTAGCAGCAAGGGATATTTTAAAATATATGCACCATCCCACAGACATGGTAGCACATACCAGAGTCTTTGAGATACCAGTCATAGCACACTAGCTGCAATGAGAAATAGCCCAACAGGCTCACTGACGGGTCCACCGACAGGTCCAAATATGGCTCAAGCACACCATCCTGAACACGTACCTCAGTTATCTGGGCTGTTTGTCCAGGACAGTGGGTTATTGATTAGTTATTAGTAGTCAGTGACAAGCCTTATATCTTAACACTGAGTTCACAAGATGCACTCTGGATGGGAGTTGGTGTTGAGAATTCAACAAGGCACCTACTGGTCAAAAACATACTACAACATTTGGCTACAAATTCAGAAACGTTCCTTTAAACTATGAATTCATGCGGGAATCATTCAACTTTCTCTAGAATGCATATAAAAAGATACCTTGCTGCTACTGGAAAAATGTTGTGAGTTTCTTCTAAAGACTGTATGTCAGAAATATTAAATGTTTGACACCCATCAGCCGATGATTAATTAATCAAAATGCTCTAGTGGTATTGTTAATAAAAAAACAAATTTTCCTATGAAAAAAACTTTTTGTTTAATGACACCACTAGAGCACATTGATTTATTAATCATCGGCTATTGGATGTCAAACATTTGGTAATTTTGATAGTCTTAGAGAGGAAACCCGCTATATTTTTCTATTGGTATCAAGGGCTATTTTATATGCACTATCCCACAGACAGGATATATACCAGTCGTGGTTCACTGATTGGAATAAAAAATAGCCCAATGCATGGTTCACCAATAGGGGACTGATCTCAAAACGACTGTGCATCAGGCAAGCACTTTACCACTGGACTAGATCTCGCCCCTTCCCCACAAAGCACCCCATTCCACTTCCCTGCATGTTTGTAAAAGTGTATCTTGGAGTAGTTAGTATTGATTATATTTCGTTAAAGCTCCAGTGAATATCAGTGTCATGGAAGATTGTTTAAGTCTCACTGCTATTGATTTTACACTGCAATACACATTAGTAAATGCTGTAATCCTCCACTTTTGAAAACGACTTGTAGTCACAATGACGAGAAATAACTGAATGTTTAGGTGAAATAGTACAACTTACAAGTCAGTTGAGGGAAAGGTGATAGAAATGCATTTAATGTACAAGTGAGACAGATGAAACAGAAATATTTTAGTATAGGTAAAAAGTACAAAGATACCCGGTAGGTGACACTGGTGACACAGACTTGTTAGTACAGGTGAAAAGTACTATGGTAATATATACATGTACTTGATAGTTGAGATAGATGAAGCAGAATTTTGTTTATTACGCCCAGAAACATAGGTGATGTCGGGGGTTGGGGATCCCTGAATCATCACCTAACATTTTTCTTCTCTCTCCAGCCAGTGCACCACGACTGGTATAACAAAGGCCGTGGTATGTGCTATCCTGTCTGTGCGATGGTACATATAATAGATCCCATGCTGCTAATCGAAAAGAGTAGCCCATGAAGTAGCAACAGCGGGTTTCCGCTCTCTATATCTGTGTGATCCTTAACGATATGTCCAACACCGAAGTAAAATTTGTTGAGTGCGTCGCTAAATAAAACATTTCCTTCATTCTAACATTTTTCCTTTTTTTTTTCATTATCCAGTAACCAGCAGGGAAGAAAAACACAAAGTGAAAGACTACTTTTTTTCATACAGACATTTTACAACACAAGCACATATTCATTCTTACACACAGCTATCCAGTGATGAAATTAGTTCCTTCCAACCATGCTTAAAAATACTGTGTGAATTTGTTGAAACGGGTAAAAACAGTATGTACACAGTAGGTGAAATACATGAAAAAGTATATACCCAGTGCAATAAGTAAAATAGTATACGCAGTGTGCAATTTTGGTTTAAAAAATCTAAGTCTCATAAGGTTTGCAAGTCTTTTGAGCCCACCACCAATCCAGCAAGCCCTACCATGTGTCTCTAGTAGAACAGAAGATACGCTAAATGTTTTGCATGAAATCATGGAAAAGATCACTATTCAAGACTCTGATTTCCCATATAATACACAAAACCAAACTTTCCTATGATATACATCACACACATTTTAAATCATGTGCTCAAACTGTGCTCAGACTGTGTATATATGTTGACTGTTCGAAGAATCAATGTAATTTGTACAAATAATTTTTACGAGCTATGTGGGCTCATATGCTGGCCAGACTAGAGAATCCTACATGATTTTTGCAAGCCTTAATTGGGCTCCCGGACTTTCCTCAAAGTCGCACACTGTATGTACCTGGTAGTTATAAGATAAAACAAACAGATGAGGTTCTACTACTCTCACACAACACTGTTTATTCAGTAGCTATTGGGCGTTTTCAACAATGATACTATTATAAAATTGTGAGATTCTAGAGCATGATATTTAGAAGAAGCCCATTTCCATCATCTGTCTAGAGATAAGCAACAGACTATATAATATTGAGATGCAAAGTCAAACTAAAGATCATCATTTTAGACAGTGGACAGCAATTATTGCTCATACCCATCACTTGTGAAACACAATGGGCCAAATTTATGAAGCCAATTATTCTTAAACAAGGTGTTTAAGCATTGTAAAATGTAAGTACAGTGAAACCCTTCTAAACCAGACACCCTTTTGACCATGTAACATGTCCGGTTTTAAGAAAGTAAAGTAAAGTTTGTTTTATTTAACGACGCCACTAGAGCACATTGATTTTTAATCTTATCATCGGCTATTGGACGTCAAACATATGGTCATTCTGACACTGTTTTTAGAGGAAACCCGCTGTCGCCACATAGGCTACTCTTCTTTACGACAGGCAGCAAGGGATCTTTTATTTGCGCTTCCCACAGGCAGGATAGCACAAACCATGGCCTTTGTTGAACCAGTTATGGATCACTGGTCGGTGCAAGTGGTTTACACCTACCCACTGAGCCTTGCGGAGCACTCACTCAGGGTTTGGAGTCGGTATCTGGATTAAAAATCCCATGCCTCGACTGGGATCCGAACCCAGTACCTACCAGCCTGTAGACCGATGGCCTGCCACGACGCCACCGAGGCCGGTCCCGGTTTTAAGAGGTATTCGGTTTACAGAGGTCACATTGTTTACCGATTATTAAAAATGATCCGTGAAAAATGTCCGGTTTTGAGGGAATTCCAGTTTACAGAGGATCCGGTTTAAAGGGGTTTCACTGTAGTTACACGCTTGTAAACCATAAACAGGCTTTGTAAATTGAGCCCAATTAGTAAATGCATAACCTTAAAGTACCCGAACATTTCCCCGTTTCACAAACTAGTAGTAAGCATTCTGAACTTCTACCATCACTAGGATGACAAAAAATTTTGAATTTGCTAAAATTGATAATTACATGTATAGTCAAGACGTTTTAAAGGGACTATCCTGAGTTTGCTGTCAATGTAACTTGTGTACAACATATCTAACATTACTAAATTAAAGGTGGGGTGTTTTATTATTAGAATATCAGTATCTGAATGAACGAGCTGTTTTTTGTCATTCTAATGTTTGTAATAGCCAAAAACCTGATTTAATCTAGCAATAATTTCTTATGTATGAAAAAATAAATTCATATTAGGAAGTAAAATTTTAAAACAAGAGACTCCTACTAACATTAGCATTGGATATGCAGACACTGGTATAATTCTATACAAGAAAATGTATTTAATATGTAAATTTAGTTGCCAAAAAGGTTGTTAGTTGAAAACATCTTACAATTACTACAAACTCGGGACATATCCTTTAAGTAATATAAGTTAACATTAAAGAAAACATATAAGAGTCAAAAATATATAAATATAGTAGTCAGTGCCTTTAATACATGGAATAATTAACCAGCAATAAATACAACTCCAGTATTGACCCTGTCTGGTAAGAAAATAAAAGCCAAATAACTCAGGTACTATACTTTGCCCCTGGCAATGTGATTATTTCTGGAATAATCCTTATAATGAAACTCTTAACATTGCCATAGTAACAACGTATTAATGACCAAAGTGGTATGGTGTCAAACTAATTCTAAGCACACATCTTAAAGATTCAATAACTGGACCCATTCTTGTTTGAACTGATAAAAAAAAAAAAAAAACCCAGAGAATATAAATAAACATTTAAACTTACATTACAGAGCCAGTCTGTACTGTTTTGATAAAAAGTGTGTAATCT
The DNA here is from genome assembly GCF_016097555.1 of Gigantopelta aegis. Classification (NCBI taxonomy): domain Eukaryota; kingdom Metazoa; phylum Mollusca; class Gastropoda; order Neomphalida; family Peltospiridae; genus Gigantopelta; species Gigantopelta aegis. The sequence goes on along the minus strand of NC_054707.1, from coordinate 65,463,868 downwards.
ATCTGTCTGATTGGTTAAGTGCCCATAAATAGAGAGAGAGGGAGAGAGAGAGAGAGAATGAGAGCTACTGCTGCCAAACAGGCTACTCCTTAAAAAAAAATTCATTTCAACTTATTTTTCGAGCTTATATCCAATTAAGGTTCAAGCACACTGTCCTGCACACACCTCAGCTATCTGGGCTGTTTGTCCAAGACAGTGGGTTAGTTGTTAATTATTAATGGCTAGTGAGAGAGAAGATGGTGTAGTGGCCTCACACCTACCCACTGAGTCATTAAAACCCACTCTGGGTGGGAGCCAGTACCGGGCTGCAAACCCTGTACCTACATTGTACCAGCCTGTAGACCAATGGCCTGCCACGACGCCACCGAGGCCGGTACCTACCCACTGAGTCATTAAAACCCGCTCTGGTGGGAGCCAGTACCGGGCTGCAAACCCTGTACCTACCAGCCTTGCTTGACAACTACAGCACCGAAGCCCTTCGAAGGATCTTTTATATTCATTTTCCCTTAGAAGTGGATAGTACATACCACGCCTTTGATATACCAATTTTTAAAATCTCCAATTGGGTTATGGAAACAGTGTATCAAGGACAAGTGATCCTGCTACCTATTGTACCTCTATATAGCATTCTACCCCTGAGCTACAAATAAATATCACTCTTACTCCCCACTATAGATTTTTCGCTCCAGCCAGTGCACCATGACTGGTACATCAAAGGCTGTGGCATGTGCTATCCTGTCTATAGGATGGTGCATACAAAAGATCCTTTGCTGTTAATCGAAAAAGAGTAGCCCCTGAAGTGGCGACAGCGGGTTTCCTCTCTCAATATCTGTGTGGTCCTTAACCATATGTCTGATGCCATATATAACCGTCAATAAAATGTGTTGAGTGCGTCTTTAAATAAAAAACATTTCCTTTCTCCACTATAGGTTCAAGGAAAGTAATCTTTAACTCCTCCTAGCATGTGAGTTTATATGATATCAATGTGGTAATATCTTAAATGGCTCTCCATTATCCAAGTTAAGGAAGCATCCCGTCCATTTTTGTGTTCATTGAGGTCTGTAAATATGCACTCTGCCATGATTTTTTTTTTTAAATAGCTTTTTCTAATATCAGATGGATTTAAACACCATAAATAAAGTACTTAGCATATTGTAAAATATTTAATGGAAATGTGAATCACTGACTCTAATATCTTTAATTTCTGTTCGACACAAAATGTAGTTTGAGCTACTATAAATGGCAGGACACATTGCATTTGGATTAGAAACTACGGTTAGTGCCATTAATAAAATAAGACCATTTATGAGAAAACCCTGCCAAAGAACAAAGATTTTTTTTTAATTTAATTTTTTTAATTTTTTTTTTCAAATTGAATTATGTTGTAAAGGAACAGGCAGGGAGCATTTTGTTCAGTATTGATCATGTCGTGATTTACTAAACAAGTTTCAGAGATTGCTATGTAATTTTGAAACATTAAGCAGTAGTTTGCTATAAGATTTTGAAAACAAAATGTCCCCCCGACAGGCCACAGAATTTCTTCTATTTTTAATGAAATTTTTTTAATTTGATTATGCCTTTGTCTTAATGAAATTGGAATTATTTGTATTAATTACCAATTAATTCTAAAAAAAAAAAAAATTTAAAGTTAAAAGTTTGTTTTTAATTAACGACACACCACTAGAGTACATTGATTTATTAATCATCAGCTGTTGAATGTCAGACAGGATAACACATACTATGGCCTTTGATATACATGCAATGGTGCACTGGCTGGAACGAAAAATATCAAAGGGGCCCATGACCAGGATTGATCCTAAACTGATCGTGCATCAAGCAAATTCTTTACAACTGTGTTACATCATGCCCCCAATTTTTTTTATATGGTTCAGAATATTCGTAGCTCATATCTTTTTCAAACAGAAAAGTAAAAACCTCATTTTTTATTATTTAATTAATTTTCAAGAAAGGACTATTTTGGTTTTAAATACTTAAAATGACATTATTCATGATTCCTACTGTCAACATTGGCCTGATTTCTCCCATAATTCTCTCCAAGAATGCTATTTTTGATGACATGTTGATTGGGAATCACATCTTGGACACAGTTAGCTACATTTAACCAGAATGAGGATGTCTGGAAGCATGCCACTGCATGCTCATCACAAATTAAATGGGACAATAACACATTCATTTGTGGAAAACTCAGACCCAAGGACAATTATTGCTAGTACATCTCATAATTTATCACGATGAATATAAAATTGTCATTACAGCCAAATCTGCTGTAGCAGCAACCTGTATTAAACAGGCACATTTTATTTTCACAAATCATCTGCAGTATATTTTGTATAATATATAAAATGCATTTTTATCACTTCTTCTCTTCCTCATTTGATCTGCACTGCTGACAACCTTCTTCTTATTTATATTTATTTATTTTTAAATTGTCCCCAGGCCATTGTAATGGTGTCAGGGTTGGACCAATTCATCACCTTACAATATATACTTACCCAATGGTGAACTTTCAAGGATCGTTTTGCACTCAGGTCCAGTCAACTATCATATATGAATTGCGATAAATAGTGCATACAAAGATGAATATAAATACAATGGCAATGGAAGCAGCCATCTTAGTCACTTAACACAAAAGTGGCTGTATACATGACAGTCTTGGTGTTGTAGAGGTTAGGTCATCTGCCTTAATGCTGGTAGGTACTGGGTTCATATATCAGTACCCCCTGCGTGTGCTGTAACCTCACCGTGGTGCAGGGGTGTAACATTCTCTTTGAGAATGGCCAATACAGCACAAAATTTAAGTTTTGAGTAAAATTCAGTATCCGTAAAATTCTGTGATATTTGTGTTTTTGCACAGTTCTTTACACTGTTTTTGTTTAAGTCTTGAATTTTTATATTGATGTTGATCATCACTTTATTTATTTGCATTACCATAGTTTGACACCCAATAGCCAATGTATTTTTCGTGCTGGGGTGTCATTAAACATTCATTCATTCATATATCAGTAGTCTCCCACTCAGGGGACAAATTCATAAATCTTCATAATTTTTTGTTTACAGATATTTGGTATCTATTTCACAAAAAAATGACACACTTGTATTTACAAAATATGGATCACATGCAGTAAAGATGAAAGAAAATAATTTTTATACATTACAAAATCTCTTTAATTATAAGGATTGTTTTTCAAGTGTGTATTTATTTGCCTAGTTTTGCATATAAATGTACAATTACCACTGAAAAACTATTTTTATTATTACAAACAGACTATAATACTGTTCAAAATATACATCAATCACTTTCTGTTGTCCTTACCATGACCCATCTTCCATAATAATGTGTGAAATATGCATGTGGAAATTAATTAAGTACAATCTGAATTGTGAACGTGGTTTAAACTCGATATTGACAATTTTTACATATTCTGTATCTACTGGGGGATATTTGCCAAGATGGCATAAACAAATTACTTATGAGAAACACATCAGTGTGATTTTAGCTCCGTAAGTACAGGTAAGTTAAAATATTCATGGTTTCTGTCCTTGTCCCCAGGTCCAGCCAGTGCACCACGACTGGCATATCAAAAGGCTGTGGTGTGTACTACCCTGTCTGTGGGATGGTGCATATAAAAGATCCTTTGCTGCAAATTGAAAAGAGTAGCCCATGAAGTGGCGACAGCGGGTTTCCTCTCTCAATATCTGTGTGATCCTTAACCATAAGTCTGACACCATATAACCAAAAATAAAATGTGTTGAGTGCATCATTAAATAAAACATTTCCTTCCTTCCTTGAATATATTAAACATTGGTGTAACGACAGCCTTGCTGTTGGATCTTTTTCAATATCCTTTGTATGCACAGAATATTAATTAATTTTAGTGTTTTGTAGTCAAGGTGTCACAATTACTTGCACAGGCATATGGTCAAAACTAGATGGTACTTAATTAATTTCCAGGGGTGTGCATACTAAATAATTTTAAATTACTATTTGTAACTGAAAACCAAGTTATTTGACCGAATTTATAAAGCCTGTGGGTTTTTTTTAAACGCAGGTGTTTAACCTTCTGACTATTGCCTTGACTTGACTTGCAGGTTTTATCATGCTCCTGTACCACGAAGGTTTCCAGCATGTCTATCCTGAGTCCCGTCTCTGGATGCCAGTGGCCTGACTCGGGGCAGAAACTTTATGGGACAATTTTTATTTTTATTTCTAAACTTAAAAAATATGGGACTTTAAACTAATTAAAAAATTTGTTTGCGATTTTTCAAAAAGGTGCACTATAAAATACAGAGTTCCAAATCTAATTTTTCTTTAAATTTGTCACCTTTGATTGGGCAGCCAAATATAAAAAATAATTTAATTTTAATTTTATTAATTTTTACAAATTTAATTGCCCCAAGGTCTATTCGAAAAAAGGGGGGAGATGTTACCAGGAAAGGGGGGGGATCATCCACGCCCAGGAAGTTTTGATTTAGTGGTTGGGAGTTGGAAGAAAGATCAAGGACTAGGGTGTCAATCATATCGGTAACCTTGGTGTGGGCGATGGAATGGGCAGAAAACGGGAGGGAGGGCGGGGGTTGTCCCCGAACAAACCTAACACTCGTTATTGCAGGTGAGATATCTCGCCTGATGTCACGCCAGTTGACATACTGTACACTGTATACAATGCATTCTCCAATTCATATTTCCCACCGTTTTATACATGGCCCTCACCAGAAATGGAAATATAATACAAAAAACAAGATTAGTTGACAAGATGGTGGCTTTTCAGCAAGTATTCAGCAAGTCATGGTCAGTTTCAGTGATCAGTAGTTGATTGTAACAGTTAATTTGATCATTTTACCAACAACGAAAATCATCAAATATTGGGATATAAATCGTAGATCATTTAAAAAAAAATATTCTGCTCAGAAAACCACCGTTATTGGGAATAATGGACATGAATAATGGACATAAATACTGGCATAATGCTGGCCACAAATGTCTGTAAGTAAACACAACTTTTAAAACTTTTTGCCTAACTTTAATCAATATCATAAAATGAGAAAAATTTACCCACAAAAATAATACTTACCGATTCAAATATGAACTTTATTTTATGTATTTATAAAACATTTAAGTGAATATATGCGAGTTAAAATAATAAACTTGTACCCACTGAATGTGGTTTTTGTCAAAAATTAACCAAGTATTCTAAAGGTTAAGCATTGTAAATGCATGTAGTTACAGACTTTCTAATTTCGTCCTATGATGTTATGTGAATTTGGTCCAAGATGGAGTTTAGCTCAGTGGGACAGTTTATGACCACTACCAGCATTGACCATTCTCTCACAACCAAGGTGTATGCCCAGTCTTGTATATTTGAATCATAATTAGATGAAAGCATAAAAACTAATTTTAAAAAGGCTTCATAAACATGCAGTATATGCATGCATTATACAAAACAGCATTCTTCTTTGGCCCACTCACTTCTCATGAACCTCGTGCACACTTTCAAGTTGTAGACCCTAGATTCAACCCATGAAACCTGGTTAACCTACAAACCTCTAACATATCTGGATAGAGTGAAACGATGGTCCGATGCTGAAATACCCTCTAAAATAAGACCTAAGCTTGTTTCCATAACTGTTACTTCTCAGTAAAGTAAAAGTAAAGTTTGTTTTATTTAACGACACCACTAAAGCACTTTGATTTTTTATCTTATCATCGGCTATTGGATGTCAAACATATGGTCATTCTGACACTGTTTTTTTTATAGAGGAAACCCGCTGTCGCCACATAGGCTACTCTTTTACGACAGGCAGCAAGGGATCTTTTATTTGCGCTTCCCACAGGCAGGATAGCACAAACCATGGCCTTTGTTGAACCAGTTATGGATCACTGGTCGGTGCAAGTGGTTTACACCTACCCACTGAGCCTTGCGGAACACTCACTCAGGGTTTGGAGTCGGTATCTGGATTAAAAATCCCATGCCTCGACTGGGATCCGAACCCAGTACCTACCAGCCTGTAGACCGATGGCCTAACCACAACGCCACCGAGGCCGGTGTTACTTCTCAGAGGTACATGCATTTTAAGAATTAGATTTTTTATTTTTTTCATGGTACATATATTACAAACAACATGCAAGAGATGTCTAAATTCAATTATCAAAAACAGCCCTATAGTCATAGTGTTTAAGCCACCTTAATGTACATGTTCATTATGTGGTTTGAGTAATATTAAATATCTTGCCATATTAAACTCGGAAACAAAGCAATGAACTTACCACAGAAACCATGTGTATATTCCACAGATGATGAATAAGCTCATCACCCAGACACAGACAGAGAGAAGAAAGTCGTAAAAATCATCACCAATTTATAAACATGTCTTTGCCTAATTGTTGTTTTTCATGCAGAAAGAGATCAAAGCTTTCTGCTGATGGTGGTATTTGAAAAAGAATCCATTTTATCTGGGTGTAATTCAAGAGTTGTGGGAGTAGAACTACATGTACGTGATGTTGCAACTCCTCTATTTCATGACTTCAAAAACCCCCACCAGAATCTGTAATTCTATAAACCTCTCAAAGACAGTGATTCAGTAGCATGGGTGTGTGTGTGTGTGCATGTATTTTGATAGCATCATGTCTATTGATAACATGACTATTGATAACAGCTTGTCTGTTAAGTAACTACTGGTGAATAATGCATAGACTGTGTAAAAGATTCCTTAATCAATTTTTTTCTTCTTCATAAAAGTCTTCTGCAGAATTTTATGACTCAACAACCATAAAATAATTTGGCATTACTGACAGCATGCATCAATGGACATCAATCTCAATTTCAATACATGCTAAAGATATTTAATTGATTTTTTATCAAATAAAAATAAGTTTCACAAGAATTCTGCTGAATTAAATGTCTTTTCTACCATATACTGTAAGCTGATTTGGTGTCGGTCATAGTTGCATCAATAGATATTCATCTCAATGCATGTTAAAAAAATAAAAAATATTAAAAAAAATAAAAAGTAATTCTCATTTTAATGTACCGGTAATAAATTTTAAAATTGTGTAATATGCATCGAGATGAACATTCAAAAATGCAACTATAAAGTTAAGTTTTGGACTTCCACGAGACTTGGGTACTCAAGTGTCAAACTCGACCTGGACTCAAGTACCCGACACTTACACTAGATGATAATAAGTACCCGACACTTACACTAGATGATAATAAGACTAAGGAATAAAGTAAAATAGCATTATGCATCTTAATTTCAGCGCTGAAAATGGATGCTAAATCATGCCATTGTATTGCATTGCACACATTTTCATAGCCCTGTAATGTAACCGGCTGCAAGCATATGAGAATTCTCTTCTTTGCACGGTGCTTGAACCTTAATTGGATATAGGCATGTTCAGGGGCGTAGCGTGATCTGGACCTGGACCTGGGGGGGGGGGGGGGGGGGGGGGGGTGTTTCGTATATGAACCAAGTGGACCCTTTTTCTATTTTGTTTTTGCACCTCCAGAAACTCCATATGTATAAACCTGTATGTTTTAGTTCTGAAAGCGGACCATTTGCTGTAGAGAGAGTGTGTGTGTGTGTATGTGTGTATGTGTGTATGTGTGCGTGCGTGCGTGCGTGCGTGCGTGCGTGCGTGCGTGCGTGCGTGCGTGCGTGCGTGCGTGCGTGCGTGCGCGCGTGTGTGCGTGTGCGTGCGCGTGTGTGTGTGTGTCATCCGAACCCCCCTGCCTACGCCCCTGATGTTAATATGTTATCTTATCCTATCCTGTCATATTCCTTGCACGGGTACTCGAGTCCTCTGAATGGATTTAGGTTTTGGTAAACTCGGCCCATGCCCAAGTACTTGAGTACTCATGGAGACCCTAGTTAAGTTTCAATGATCTAGAAGTTATAGTTGGTAAGATATTGCTTTTTGAATTCATCACAGTAACACAAAAACACTAGTATGTAAAATTCATGATTTTATTCCTTGCTTTCCTAAAACATCCTATAGATGTGTTACAAATCTGACCATTCCATTATATAATTACAAATTTCATTCAGTGACAAAAAAACAACAACAAAAACCGAGGACCAGGATACTGGAAATTTAATGCAAGTTTACTACATGATGATAATTATACAAAACTTGTTAAAACTATTATTTCACAAACTATAGATGAATATTACATTTCTGGAGAAAACCAACAAAATATGATATGATTGGGCTTTTATAGACGAAACATTAGAAACATTTAACTTTGGACATTCATTCAGAAAATGGTTAAATTGGGTTTTTTAATGATAGCTGTAGTGCTAATATAAACATCTGGTTTTCTTTCAACTTTAAGTGTGAACAGGGGGTTGGGGGGATTTATAAACAATATCTATATTACACATATTCAATAGTCTTTAGAAAACATTTGTAACAAATGGTCCAAAAATCTCAACAAACAAAAAACCACCATTGATATAAAAATGCATAATGTTTAGTTAAAACTTATACACTGTATATTAACCACGAATATTTACCTGAATAAATGTGGCATACAATCAGATAATCTATGAACTTTTTGTTCTAATGAAGTGAAATCATTGGAACATTTATTATTCACTTGTCATCACACGAGACAGTTGTGGGTAAAATTTAAAAACTGGTTTGAGATTAAAACAGGTACTACCTTGAATTCAGATATCTGTGATATACTACTTGGAAATCCACATCAATTAAGTATTTTATTAAACCATCTATTTTTAATAGTGAAACAGTACATTTATAATTAATATACAAATCATTCTCTAAATTTTATTGAGTTGTAAATATAATAAAGTATGACAGCAATATTGAAAAATTCTGTCATTAACAGAAGACCAGTTCACAAGTAAATGGAATCATTTACAACTTTAATCATTTAAAGGGACATTCCTGAGTTTGCTGCATTGTAAGATGTTTCAAACTAATAAAATATTTCTACGATTAAACTTGCATATTAAATATATTTTCTGGTTTAGAATATCATTGTCTGTACATTCAATGTGTTTTTGGTCATCTTAATATTTGTAAGAAGCCCAAACTGGATTTTGTCTTCAAATAATTCTGTACGTACGAAAAAATTATATTTTTGGAAATAAAATGAAATTTAACCTAGTACAAATATTAGAACGATCAGAAGCACATTTAATATACAGCCACTAATATTTTATGCAGAAAAATATATTTGATATGTAATTACAATCGTTAAAAAGTCTCTGTTGGTCAATAACATCTTAAAAAGTGCAGCAAACTCAGGAATGTCCCTTTAAAGATGTGATCTTTTCTTTTTTTCAAACCCATTGTACATATACTTCATCAAACAACACAAGCATACTTATCTTACACCTTAGAAACACACTTTTTCTGTCCCGTCCTAATTCTTCATTTTTTGTTCTTCATGAATTGTCCAAAGTACAGAACATCATTGAACGGTCTATGACTTGTTGGTATGTACATTATGTAAATACATGCATATAAATATATATCACATAATGTTTATGTATATGTATGCATGTGTCTTTGTTTTTATATGTATTATTATCATAAAATGTCCATGTAATTATTAATCCGCTGTATAGCCATGCCACATGGATTATATATATATATATATATATATATATATAAACGTGTTCTGTAAATGAGGCAATTCAGGAAATAAATAATTGCCAACTGCCATGCTTAATTGCCATGGTTGAAGGATTAAATGGGTTTGTTGTGCAACATGTATCAAATGTACATGCATGGTTAAATTAGCAAAACTAACTTGGAACTGGTAGTCTTACAAAGGGTGAATAACATGTTATTCTAGGGAATGGCAGACAAAGAACCTGACAGTGATTCATGGGGAAAGTCATGATCATGTCAAAAAGTCCTTCTGATTCTGCCATACACCAAATACGATTCTGAATTCATCAATGGTCTTGTTGTTCAGAGCTGCACTATGAAAGGGTGAAGTAATACATCTGTCCTGTTTATATGAGTGAAGGCCTACAGAAAACAGATACCATGTTCTAACTGCTGGGTGTCATACAGAGTACAGCAGTGTCAGAATTATCGGTGAAATCACTGATATGATATCAAAGCATATTCCTAAGTAAAATAAACTCATTCACAGCAGAAAGAAAGGCTTGTTTTAGCAAGTCAACAATCTGGATCTGGTAACTGGGAGAGAGTGTGTGTGTGTGTGGTGTGTGTGTGTGTGTTTGTTTGTGTGTCTGTATGTGGTGTGTCCATGTGTATGTGTGTGTCCGTGTATGTGTGTGTGTCCGTGTGTGTGTCCGTGTATGTGTGTGTGTCCGTGTCTCTCTCTGTGTGTCTCTCTCTCTGACCGGCCTCGGTGGCGTCATGGTTAGGCCATCTGTCTACAGGCTGGTAGATACTGGGTTCGGATCCCAGTCGAGGCATGGGATTTTTAATCCAGATACCGACTTCAAACCCTGAGTGAGTGTTCCGCAAGGCTCAATGGGTAGGTATAAACCACTTGCACCGACCAGTGATCCATAACTGGTTCAACAAAGGCCATGGTTTGTGCTATCCTGCCTGTGGGAAGAGCAAATAAAAGATCCCTTGCTGCTAATCGGAAAGAGTAGCCCATGTAGTGGCGACAGCGGGTTTCCTCTCAAAATCTGTGTGGTCTTTAACCATATGTCTGATGCCATATAACCGTAAATACAATGCGTTGAGTGCGTCGTTAAATAAAAGATTTCTTTCTTTCTGTGCGTGCGTGTGTTATCAATTAAACCCTCTCTATGTCAGAACAGGTAAGGAAATGAGGTTTATGTATTTTACAGAAATTTTCTTGGTGAAGAGCAATGAAGGAATGTTTGTGTAATAAATATATTTTAAAGTCTGCTTGTGTTTTATACAAATATAAAATAAATTATCTTTGGGGTTTTTTTCAATACATGTTATTATATGATTTTTCAAATCAAAATAGTAAAGATTAAAGAATTTATTTATATTAGGTTGCACACCACTATTAATTCACTTCTACAGACATGCACTATATTAGAATGAACTGTACAAACTGTCACAATATCACGAAAGATATGATACTGCCATATTGAAGTACAATTGGTGAGGCATTAATATAGGCCAAAGGCCTGTTTGTCAGTCCATTTCTTTTGTGAAATAAATATTGTTTAAACCAAGTACAATTACATGGTAACTGACATTACAGACATTTATCTAGATTGATGACAAAAATCGGTAGTTACTTACATTGTATATCTCAAATTCAGAGCACTCTCTCATTTTACTGTAACATATACTATTTTCCAAGTGAAAGCATACCACCACACAAGAATTAATTTTTTTAAAAGCAGTCTGAGAGTACTGCTAAAGCAATACATGTCCCCTACCAGGCCTCAATTTTTTTTCATATCTCCTAAATTGAAGGGCCACAACTGTGTTAAAAATGGGTAAATCACCATGAAAGTTAAACTTGATCTGTAACAGTACATGATAAAGTAATATACAAAATTTCAGCTCAATATCTTGAGGCATTGCAAAAAACAAGTCTGGAAAACAAAATTCATATCTTCTAAGTTTAACTCGGTGGAAAATAGTAAATCGCTGTGAAAGTCAAAGTCTGGAAAAACCATATATGGGACAGACAGACAGACAGACGGATGGACAGAAGGGATAAAGATGATGAAACCTATAGTCCCCTTCGGTTGAACCGGTAGGGGACTAATAAACATTACAGAGGTAAACCTTTGTACAATTTATAAATACAGCAGGTCGATTTTTATTTTATTACCTCATTATTATTTTATTACCTCATACATATTCTACGAGACTTCCGATTGGTTAATGTTAAGTCATGTGTGCTTCCATTTGAGATCATACTGCTCTGCTCTGTGGTTTTGCAAACTCATAAATCATGATATTGCACTATTTCCGGTATAAAACAGGGAATCCCCTTAGCACCGACCAATAAGCATTATTGGTTTGACTGACAGAATTCAGAAGTTGTAGCATGTTACAGATAATGATTTCTGCTTCATGTTTGATGGGGTGGGATGTAGCCCAGTGGTAAAGCATTCGCTTGATGCGCGGTCAGTCTAGGATTGATCCCATCGGTGGTCCCATTGGGCTATTTCTCGTTCCAGCCAGAGCTCCACAACTGGTATAACAAAGGCCATGGTATGTGCTATCCTGTCTGTGGGATGGTGCATATAAAAGATCCCTTGCAGCTAATCGAAAAGAGTAGCCCATGAAGTAGTGACAGCGGGTTTCCTCTCTCAATATCTGTGGTCCTTAACCATATATCCGACGCCATATAACTGTAAATAAAACGTGTTGAGTGCATCATTAAATAAAACATGTCTTTCTTTCTTTCTTTCTTTTTTTCTTTCGTGTATGATGTTGTAGTGCAAAATACTTGTGCTTGCTCGACTGCATGGTGCTCGGTTTCTTGTATATAATTTGTGTAATTGTTATAATTAAATTGATTGAAGTAATAAAACAATTATATGGCACTGTGATCAGGGCCCTGTTTTATGAAATAATCTTAATGCTAACATCACATTAAGTGCATAGCTATACTTAAGGTGATCTTAGCACCAAGATCGCTTTGTAAAATGGAGCATGGCCCAATATGAACTTTATGGAGTACAAAAAAAATATATATATTCAGGGCTTCTAGATTATGGTAGCCCCACTCCCATGGCTAGTGATATTCAATGTTGGGCTAGTAAATAACTACTATTGCCATGCCCGACGGCTAGTGAAATTTGTTTATTATACAACATTTAGTAAAATATCTTAAAATATCACTGAAATAAAAGTGTTATCAGTCACTCATTGATGATAAAACATTTTAGAGTGAAAATTTTACTATTTCACTCTAAAATGTGTTATCGTCACTGTAGAAAGTGTTATCTTCACTGTAAGAAAGCTGGAACTATTTTTCTGCTGGCATTTTAAAAATAAAGGTAAATTGCCAAAAGTTATATAATAAATAGAAAATTTCATGTTTTTTGTCAAATATGATTTATATCTCAATGAGTAAAGTTTGCAATCATATCACACTCATCGTGCAAGCGCGACTCGTAAGATATGATTACAAACTTCACTCGAGATATACTCTGTCAAAAAAGAAACGCATAGGTGATAGGGAAAGAAGAAAAGTGTTTGATTTTACAAAATATTGGTTTTTTGTACAATGTTGCTGAATGACCATGTTTGTTAATGTTCCTGGAATAGGACAGCATGCCCAAATGCACCCTAAAACAAATTTAACGATTGCAGGAAATCGGCATGAAATGGTCAGAATTTGGCAAATGCATGTGAAACTCGGGGAAAAGATTGGGGTAGTGATGGGTATTTAAAGCTGCAATGCTCGCAATGATGCCTCATTTCCATTTTGATGTAGACAAGTTACTAAGCCTGCTGAATCGAAACATTGCAATAGGCCGCCTCCAGTTAGGTGAATTGCAGTCAGCAGTTGCATGCCACATGAACGTCCATCAGAGCACCATTTCACATCTCTGGGACAGGTACCACCAGCTTCAATCAGCTCGCATAACAACTGCAGCACAACCTCGCATAACAACTGCAGCACAAGATCGCTACATCCGGGTTCTGCACTTGCGTCAAGAAACTGCCACAGCAAGGAACACTGCTGGACGCATACCTGGTTTGAGAAGGGTGTCTGCACAAACAATTCAGAACAGACTTTGAGAAGCTGGTTTATGGGCTAGGAGACCGTATGTTGACCCTGTCCTGCGATGTCAACATCGACATTTACGTGTTCGCTGGTGCACGAATGTACAGGGGTGGAACTTGGGGAAACTGGTGGCAAGTATAGTTCAGCGACGAGTCACATTTTCTTATACAGCGATGTGATGGACGACAACGTGTTTACAGATGCCACAATGAACGTTCTGCCAACAACTGCGTCGCCCAAGTTGATAGATTCAGTGGAGGGAGTGTCATGATGTGGGGAGCCATCTCATACACTGGCAGAAGTGAACTTGTGTTCGTACAAGGCAAACTGACAGTTGTACACTACCGGGATGAAATTCTTCGCCGTCACATGCTTCCCATTTTGGATCGACAGTGAGAACTCTTTCAGTAGGACAATGCCAGGCCGCATATGGCACGTGTAACAGTGAATTTCCTACAGAATGAGAACATTAATGTGCTGCCATGGCCATCAAGATTGCCAGATCTCAACCCCATTGAACATCTATGAGACAAACTGGACAGACGTGTACGCCACAGTGACCCAGAGCCTCAGACACTTCCGCAACTGTCGCATGCACTGCAGGAAGAATGGGCTAGGATTCCACGTGCCCGGATTCAGAGACTCATTCAGTCTATGCCAAGGAGATGTACCGTATATCTTCACCTATAAGTCGAATTTTTTTCACCCAAAAATTATTTTATAACTTGGTGGGGGGGGGGGGGGGGGGGGGTCAACTTAAGAGGATAAAAAATTTTTAACCCAAAAATATTACCATTTTGGGGATTATTTTACAAGTTTTATTGTTGAAGTATGCCCTGTATTTATACTCAAATATGTTAATTTGACACATTTGTTTTTTATAACCTTTGTTTTGGTTATGCAAAAAGGCGTGCGATCTCACTCGCATGCCAAGAGAACAGTCCACTTAGTTAAAATAACAGTCATCACTAATAGCAAAAATGTAAACAATACTAACTACCTGTTGCTTGAGTTTATTTTGAAATCTGGTCACTGGCATTAATGGTTGTTTAAACAATGTTTTGTCGGTGATTAACTTCATGAATATTACTTAGCTTTCCCTTAAAACAGCTTAGACTGATATCTACAGTTCACTAGAGCAATGGAACATACATAAAAAACAGTGTACTTTCCAGAGTTATCCTCCTTACATGTATTAATATGGCGGCAAAACATGATTAACTGATACTTTCAGTTTTATCGTAGTGATCTGTTGTCAGTGTTTATAAATAAAGTTGTTGTCTGTGCACAAAACCATGCTGAACAGTGCCATACAGTAACAGCCAAACAGCTTTCACTATCTACTAAGGGAATATTTCGTTTTGATGCTGTTACTTGTTTGCGATGCAAAAAACGTTAAAACCGAAGTTTGTAAAATAATTTTTTTTGTTCAAATATTGTACATTATTGTTCTCATGTGATGATAATAAGAAATACTTCAATATTTAGTTGTTTTTCATGGGTCGACTTATAAACGGGTCAATAAAAAAATCCGAGATCGACTTACAGGCGAAGATATACGGTAAAGCAGTGATTGCTGCTGGTGGTGGCCACACAAGGTACTGATTTCAGCACCCTCGTATGACGCTGTTTGGTGACAAAAACTCTCAGTCCATAGCATGAACATTGTCACATACTCATGTTAAATTTGACTGTGATATGATTGTATTAAAGAGAAAGAAGTGTTTTATTTAACGACGCACTCAACACATTTTATTTACGGTTATATGGCGTCAGACATATGGTTAAGGACCACACAGATTTTGAGAGGAAACCCGCTGTCACCACTACATGGGCTACTCTTCTGATTGGCAGCAAGGGATCTTTTATTTGCGCTTCCCACAGGCAGGATAACACAAACCATGGCCTTTGTTGAACCAGTTATGGATCACTGGTCGGTGCAAGTGGTTTACACCTACCCATTGAGCATTGCGGAGCACTCACTCAGGGTTTGGAGTCGGTATCTGGATTAAAAAGCCCATGCCTCGACTGGGATCCGAATCCAGTACCTACCAGCCTGTAGACAGATGGCCTGCCACGACGCCGCCGAGGCCGGTTTGTATTAAAGAGATAATTCCATGAATATTTCGCATATGCAGTTCTTTTTTGACAGAGTATATAAATCGTATTTGACAAAAACTATGAAATATCCTCTATTTGTCAGTCTATTTTTTAAATATGAATATCCTGCGCACCCCCACCCCCATCCAACCCCTTCTATCAATGTTAGTGTTTTTAAGCTATCTCTCTTTCCTTAGGTGACATATTTGACTTTTTTTCTATTATTTAGTAAAATTTGATTAACTTAAAGTAAAGTAGGGCTAGTGAATTTTTAAAATCACTTATCCCATGGCTAGTGGATTTTATAAAAATTCTAGAAGCCCTGAAATATAGACCTTGCAATGGTCTCCTGCCTCAGTCAATATTACTTTTTTAGCTCCATAAAACATCAAATCGGTTTCATCGCAGTGCCATAACAGTTTAATAACACACATGGCAGCCCTCATTCAGAGACAACTTACAATTATAGTTTATTTCACTGATTTTTAAAAATATTATATACACACACTAATTTTTAAAAAAAACTATATTTTGAAATTTTTTGGGTCAGCAGATCTATAAACCAAGCTGGCTTGTTTTTTAAGACTATATATCTGAATTACCAAATGTTTGACATTCAATAGCCGATATTAATAAATCAATGTGGTCTATATAGTGGTGTTGTTCAACAAATTCTTTTTTACTTTATATAAATCACTAAGCGATACATATCTCGATACATATCCATATCTCTATCTCTATCTCTATCTCTATCTCTATACATATACATATACATATACATATACACATGTATATGTGATCATTCAGTAGTCTGGAGACAATTTGTTTTATGCCACAGTCTCTGACTGAACCGTTGTGCTGGAATATTTATTAAACCTGACTCAAATGAGATTACTAAGGAAATAGCACGCCAACTCACAAGATGACAAACAATTAGTTTTACATTGTTGAGACTTGGCGCCTCACTGGCCCATCCTAACATTATCTTCTGTATTTACAGTTAGTCCTGCTACTTCACCGACCAAAGGTGGACTGAACACAAATAATCAATTTGTCCAACTATCAATTTTCTACACAGCCGTCTTATAGATGATGATCGAGTCATGGTGCTGATTTCCTAAAGCCACAAGATCCAACCTTCACTGGAACAGGCGAGACCAGAGTTTTGTCATTTAATCGATCCACAGTTCACACTGATATGTAGGTCTAAAAATTACTAGAACAATCAGACCTCACTGTTTAAGTGGAGCTTTCACTCTCACCCCCCCCACCCCCCCCCAATCACTTTCCTGAGACTAGTTCAACGAGAGTAAAAGTTAAGTTTGTTTTGTTTAACAACACCACTAGAGTATATAGATTTATTAATCATTGGCTATTGGATGTCAAACATTCGGTAATTTGACATAGTCATGTAGAGGAAACCCACTACATTTTTTCATTAGTAGCAAGGGATCTTTTATATGCACCATGTCTCACAGACAAGATAGCACATACCATGGTCTTTGATATACCAGACCGACCATGCATCAGGCGAGCGCTTTACTACTGGGCTATGTCCCGCCCCCATGTGAATTTATATGGTATCGAACTCAAATGGCATCAATATGGTAATAAATTTATCTTGAATAACTCCCCATCCAAACTCAGGCTGCAATTAATCACTCCCCTCAATGTTTTTCATGTGAAAGTCTGCAACAATAATTTTGTTCACATATTGCCGATGCAAAACCTCATTTCCATTTGCTGATTAAATTTAGAATATTTTTGTTTTATGGTTACAATGGAAGGAAGGAAGGAAATGTTTTATTTGTCGATACACTCAACACATTTTATTTACGGTTATATGGTGTCAGATATATGGTTAAAGACCATGCAGATATTGAGAGAGGAAACCCGCTGTCGCCACTTCATGGACTACTCTATTCGATTAGCAGCAAGGGTTCATTTATATGCACCATCCCACAGACAGGGTAGTACATACCATGACCTTTGATGTACCAGTCATGGTGTACTGGTTGGAGAGAGAAATAGCGCAATTGGCCCACTGACGAGGATCGATCCCAAACCGACCGTGCATCAAGCTAGCGCTTTAGCACTGGATGGTTACAATGAATTACACAAAAGCAAATGGATTATTTAAAATTTGTTGCCTGTAACCAAATTGAAGCCAGCAAAATCTGAAACAAATTTTGTTTACATAATATTAAGTAGTTAAAATAAGGACTGAAAAATTCTAATAAATACATACTGCCTCAAATATTGTTTCCAATGACTTTACGAAAACTGGTCTATTGTTTATGGTACAGTACCGTACACATATCTTTCCAGACATCACTAATACAGACCACAGAGAACCGATAATTCAAATTTGCATGTAATTGATTTTATTTTACATACGGTAATCCTTTTTAACCAAGTAAATCATGTCCTACATTTAACGTGTGAATAAGAAATAGATCACACGAAACAAGATTCAGATGATCATTTTCAAAGGTCTGTAACACCAAACCTAATAAAGCTCTGTGTTGAGCATTAGTAAATGACTAAAATAGTATAGCCTAAAAAATTGGGAGAATCAAGGCTGGTACCAAATGGAAATATGATTTCTTAATTAATATTACAACAATAGCACAGAATGAGATTCAGACAACTGATAATTTTCAGAGGTCTGTAATACCAAATGTAATCAAGCTCTATATCAAGCATTAGTACCAGTAAATGATTCAATATTAAAATAGTACAGCCTTAAACAGCATTAAAAAAAAAACCTGGGAGGAATTAAGGTACCATACAGAGATATGATTCCTTAATTAATGTTACAATATTAGGGTTTCCACTCACCGGCATCTTCAATAGGCTAGCTATAATAAACTATCAGCGAATTCCCCGTCTGCTCGGCGAGTCTGACAGCTGTATTGCAATGGCTTCCTGGCACACAGCGTTCCTGCTTTGACTGTCCCCAACACAAATCAATAACAGATATCTTACACACTGATACAGGTAATTACACTATTTAAAAATTATCCTATTTCAAATCACTCCAAGACTTTCTTGTTAGCAGTACATATATGTAGAGAATAATTCCTAGGTTTTATAAAAATATGATCAATATTTCATGGAATGAAATCTGTAATTGAGACTGCATGTAGAGAATATTATAACAGCGACCTTTAAATAGCATTTATCTCACAGGGAGGTGTTTCAAAATGTATCTGATAAGTGAAAGCTAGATGTTTATATTTTTAAAAGAAATTGTAAGATAAGATGTATCCAATGAAAATGGGCACAGTATATTCTTTATTTATTATATGTTCTCTAAAGCCAGATTTATGGTGACAGACTTGGATAGTTAACTTATACACAGATAGAAATCAGTTTTGATCGTGTTAATTTCAGTCGATAGACTGATCAGCGAATCAGATGTCTTTAAATTGATTACCAACATACATGTATGTATGATACTGCCATATGATACCAGAAATCGAGCACAAAGTAGAATCCAAATCAGGCTGCAAGAAATCATATTTGAGAGAACACATGAAATGTTATTAATTACATAACATTCATGAATTATTCTTATTTTCAAAAAACCTATTATGTAAATATCAATCAACACTGACATTTACAACTTGTAACAGGACACAAGTTAATGATGTTAATGATGTTATGCCATACTGTATCATCACTAGTACTTTTTGACAAGTCTTTTGCAAACACAGATTAAAAGGCTAAGGTTGATATTTTCCACATAAAAAACACAGGTGACAAATTGTATTTATCACATAACTGTCAATTTTGTTTCTTTTTGACTTAAATGATTAATAAACAATTAATAATCACCAACACTCAAAAGTAACAACTCATTTAGGGTTTAACCTGGATGTCAACAATCCATAGCAATTTGATGAATTTAATTAGAAAATCTGTAGCCAAATTCAAGTAACATTTATCAAAAAAAACAAAAAAAACAAATTGCTCTATACACCTACAAATGATGAACCATTTTCGAATTAATGTTTTTGCAAACTGGCAATGACATATCTTTGCCATATTCAACTTGAAATCACATTTGGCCATTAGGCGAATGACAGTTTAGACCCTGCTTGTCATAACATAGGAATACACATGCATGATATCA
Source organism: Gigantopelta aegis (assembly GCF_016097555.1). NCBI lineage: Eukaryota > Metazoa > Mollusca > Gastropoda > Neomphalida > Peltospiridae > Gigantopelta > Gigantopelta aegis. The sequence continues at coordinate 65,443,921 of NC_054707.1, read as the reverse complement.
ATCAGCCAGGGACCTATAATTCACACAGCTCTCTTAGGCTTTCTGCAAGTCTTTTTGCATTGCACTGCAAAATCGCAAAGTTGCAACAGTTTAGCAAGTTTAGCCATAGTTCGTTACTATACATAGTTATAGCCATCTATGCTGCGAAAGGAAAGAGTTTGGCTGAAAGGAAAAGGAAAATGGTTTCGAAAACACAAATGTTCTATTTTATGTGTAATTTGTACAAACGTTGGCCAGTATATAAATAAAACAGCATTACTAACCCATAGTGGAGATTGATTGAATGCTGTCGGCTCAGTTTGAAATTATATTTTGTTAATTTGTTTAGCCTATTAAACTATACATTTGATTATTCTTTTATTAATCAGTCTCTATACTAATTGGAAGGGCGGGATGTAGCCCAGTGGTAAAGCTCTCACTTGATGCATGGTCAGTTTGGGATCGATCCTCATCAGTGGGCCCATTGGGCTATTTCTCATTCCAGCCAGTACGCCACGACTGGGATGTCTTAAGGCCGTGGTATGTGCTGTTTTGTCTGTGTGGGATGGTGCATATAAAAGATCCCTTGCTACTAATGGAAAAATGTCTCTCTGAGACTATATGTCATAATGACTAAATGTTTGACATCCAATAGCCAATAAATCAATGTGCTCTAGCGGTGTCATAAAAAACCCCAAAAAAACTATACTAATCGGAAGGGGTGGGACACAACCTACCGGTAAAGCATTTGTCTAATGTGCAGTTGGTCTAGCAATGTTTTTGTTTTTTTTAATTTGAACATAAAAATAGATCATTATTATTTCCAACACTGTTTTTCTTTTCTTTTAACATTTAGCCAAATTGGAATTACTGACAAAAACACATTTAAATATTTTGCTGGCACCATGCAGATACAACATGATTTAACAAGGTCACCTTGATTTGGATTTGCTGTCAAAATAAACACTTCTATTCTTTATTTACTGGGGACCACAGAACTATTAGACTGAGCCACACTGATTACTACATTACCAGCACTGATATGTTGTCTGCAAATACGGTGTTCACACTATGGAAAACCTTGATGATTTGCAAGGGTGCTGAATGCAGGTTATTTCTGTCAACACAGGATCTGATTGGAATGTGATGCTGGAACCCAACTTGCAGATTCACTCGATGTACATGTATATGGCACAGACAGAACGTGTGATACTTCCTGATGCTTGCTGATGTTGATCATGATTTACATGACAGTATGCATTAACTGAATGAATATTTCTGTGTTCATTTAACTGTATGATCTGATTAGCATGAACTCTGCTCCAACATGAAAACTGGCCATGTTTGTTTGTAGACATATTTGACAGCTGAGAGTAAGCACAGTTCCATGTTATTGGTATGTAATCTGCATACTTAAGTTCAAAACATTTGCATAGGATTTTTTTTAAGTTAACATTTTGTGTAATGTTATGAAAAATAAAGACATACTGACATGAAAATGGTTGTTGTTTGCTCAATATGGAACTCTTTTGATTTTTTTTATCTTTGTGGTGTAGCATAGTAATAGATTATACTATAGCCATTTTTTAATTCAGGTTACCGGTACTGGAGGATGAGAGAAATATGTATCTCACATGGCTTTCTCACACGATTTAATTCTATCTTGTATATATGCAAGGATGAGAGAAAAATCAATCCATATTAGTACTAGTCATGTTTTAAACAAGAGTACGTGAGGAGATACATGATACGGCTATCAAAAGTAGAGCACAGTGACCTAGCTATGGTAAGCAACACACCTCTATCCCAAGTTGCATTTACATGTGACCTAGCTATGGTAAGCAACACACCTCTATCCCAAGTTGCATTTACATGCAAGGTTTGATGATCCTATCTGAATTGATTGATAAAGAAGATATGGCCCAGGTTTTTAAGGATTTCCTTTAATATGCAGTAATACGTGAAAAGTAGGTTGTAGTGACCTAAAGTACTGTCGGAAATAGAATAAAAATGATTTCCGTCGATTATTTCTTACATATTAAACTGACATATTAAACTGACAAGTAACTATTTTGTAAATATCTATTTAATGATAGTCTACCTAATTTAGCATTTACTCCTTTGGGCGCTCATTGATGTTCAAGGTGGTGTTTACTCTTGAAATTAAAAGAAAAATGTCAGTAAACAGGTGATGTGTGCACTTTATTAGAACAGACTGTAACAAATTTTTGTCAACATGTGTCAATTTCATTGCTGTTAAAATATGTGATGGACTGTTTCTGATGATAGTTTACCCCTATCCCTCTCCAAAACAAAATATTTGTAGTCATTTATAAGTAACTTTTTAGCCAAACTGCCAAGAACCATTATGAGTGATCCATTATACCGGTATTAAAGGTGCTATCTTAATGTTGCACAATGACAGCTATTGCCAAAAATTCTTCTTTTTTTTATATACAGTATATAAAATTTTGATTTAACATTTAAAGAAGACACCTTTAACAATAACACCATAAACGATTATAGGAAATAATTTCATCTACTGGTAAAAAATACATTTTATTGGAGAATCTTTATCACAGCTCGCATATAACTATGATATAGCACCTTTAAATTGTTGCTAGATTGTGTAAATTTCTAATGTACTTATATTGAATTTATATTCAATAAATATGCTTGTCATAATTAATAATTTATGCTGCAATTCAAAATAATCAGTTAACTTGCAGTTTTAAATTAAAAGTTTGTTTAAGGGTCAATGAAATTGACACATATCAAAATGTGTTACAGTCTGTTCTAATAAAGGTCACAAATCTCCTGTTTACTGACATCTTTAGTTTAATTTCAAGAGTAAACACCAACTTGTACATCAATGAGAGCCCAAACAAGTAAATGCTAAATTAGGTAGAGTATCATTGAATGGGTATTTACAAAATATTTACTTGTCAGTTTAATATGAAAGAAATATTCGACGAAAATAATTTTTATTCTATTTCCAACAGTACTTTAGTTATAGTACGCAACACACCACTATCCCAAGTTGTACTTGCATTCAAGGTTTGGTGATCCTCTGATTTGATAAGGGAGATTTATAGGTATATACATGGCCCAGACAAGGATTTCCTTTAATGTGCGGTAATGCATGAAATGTATGTTGCGGTCACTTAGTTATGGCTTGTGACACCCCCCCCCCCCCACCCCCCAAGTTGTACTTGCATGGGGTTATCATGATCCTATGCTCTGGAAAAGAAAAGTTTATGGACAGACGCATGGGCAGATGCATGTATGGATAACCAACACCATGCCATAATACAACCAGTCAAAGACAGGCATAAAAAACACACAGGAAGGGTACTTAAACTAGAATGGTGCCTTTAAGAAAAGATAAAAAAAAACCAAGTAATATGTGATCATAACCAAATGTTGACTGCAGTCAGACGGCAGCACATATTGCATGTTTTTTTGCCATGAGGTGTTTATATCCATATTTAAAATGTTATATAAAAAACCCCAACACATTTTAAAAGTGAAAAAGGTATTATATCTTCACTAGTAAATTATAACACACTTTTATTTGACTGAGAGTTTCAAATCTTTTACCAAGAGTTTCATGATAAACTTATACATCTATTAGATTAATGTTCTTTTGAAATCAGTTTTGATCTGTACATTTATATATAAAAGTTAAATATGTTAAGACTTTGTTGTTAAAAGTACAGTTAAACCAGACCTGTCAACCCTCCCGGATTCCGCGGGAGTTTCCCGTTATTTGATCAAATCTCCTTTCACCTGTGCGGGAGACAGTTTCTCCTGTTAAATGACATTTTTGTAAGCATAAAAAAAAAATCGATCCTCTTTTGTCAAAATAACATAAGGGAAGTAACTCTACCTTTTTTTTCTCATTCTGAAAATGTCGACTACTTTCGTTTTCTGAGAATGTAACAGGCCGAATTGTCCCGACTGTTTAACCTTTGCCAAAGTGAGAATTGTGGGATAGCCTATTTATATTGTTAAAAAAGCACATGGAGTTTATAAAATGACGTGTTATTATGTTTGTTGTCATCGTATTGGCTACGAAGCGTGTTGCCGCTAATTCAACAGGCTGTGTATTGACATTCAGTGTTGCGTAAAAAAAACTATCCAATTTAGTTCTAATAACACCTCTGAATTGTAAAATGTCTTCCCACTGGATTACATAATGCAACTATGACGAATCTGAACTGCCAGACTCCGAGTTGACAGCGATACACACGATGCATGTTAAAATCACGTCACAGCAAGACAACGAAAAGTCCAATTAGCTGTATAAACATACTTGTGTCATTTAATTTTGTATGTTTGTGCAGTAAAATGTTGGTTATAAGGGTACTCTTCAAGAAATTATTTTTGTACAATTAAAAAATGTTGTGTTTGACATTGACATAAAGTTACTCATGGAAATGGGTATAATTCCGGTATATTTCACACGATGTCCGTAATGAGGTTTTACTTATGATTAATGAAAATACAATGTTTATTGCATCATTATACTGATTTTAAATAAGTACCACGCCACTGTTCCTCATTATAGTAAAAACTGAATATTAATTTATAAGATTTATATAAATTTGTCTTTGGTACTTAGGTACCCACAAATGATAATGTAACGCAACCTGTAAGGCTGTAAGTGTAATACCGTAAATGTACTAATTAAATTTTTTATTTCTTGTTCATGTTCTTAACATTTTTGGATAAAATATTATTATTTTTTTAAATATGTATTAAATCATAATAATGCCAAGATCTAAGGTTAAGAAGTATATATGACATTATATAGTATTTATATAACTTATTGTAATGTTTTTTTCAAATCTTGCGATTTTGGGTTAAATTGTGTGAATTTAAAAAAGCTCCTGCTTTTTGACAAAATCTCCTGCTTTTTTCAACACACACCTCCTGCTTTCTCTTGACTAAAGGTTGACAGGTCTGACTTAAACCTGTATATAACAGCCACTCAAGGGATCTAGCAAACTCATTTTGGTGATATTTTATTGTTAATTCAATGGTTTGGTATTGATGTATCCGAGCTGTGGTTGATCAGACACTCGTGATTACAACAACCTGCATACACAACCTGTGTATAGCTGCATGCTTATCTAGCCAGGTGCATGTTAAGGTGTTTTTTGGTTGTTGGTGGGTTTTGTTGTTGTTGTTTTGTTTGTTTTTTAATATATTTACCATGGAAGCATTGACTAAAACCCCCTAGAAATTCTGCCTGCCACAGTCTAGACACCCCCCTGCAGAATTTCCTGGACATGCACCTGCTAGTAGTAATAAAACATTTTGGATAATAATGCAGAACTGTAAATGGCCGACAGCAACCTACAGAATCAATATGTAATTAGCAAATTGATTTTATAAAAAGCTATGTTGTGCACATATAAGACATACATGTACATTTTCTCAATGTATACATATTTTTATGATGCACAGCATAATAAATATTTTATGGCGAGTCAATACGAGTTAATACGAGTTAATGATAAAAGTGTATTTTGAGTCGGTTATTGCTGGTTCATAGAGCAGGTGGCTATTATATACAGATCAAATAAAGAAGAAAATGCATTGGGTGGGTTTTATTGCCGTTGGTATGGACAGGTGGCTCTTATATACAGGTGGCCATTAGACCAATCACAACTGTATGTTTAAATAATAAGAAAAATAGCATTTAGTTATCTATTATTGACCATCATTGAGGGCAATATCATGTTTTATGGACTGAAGAAATTGATATTGTTTACAAGAACACATGTTCTGCACCAGTAAAAATAATACAATATCTAGATCTGTTGTTAATCTGTTTGTTAAAAGTACAGATTTAGAAATGTATGTTAGAGATTTATCTTTATTTTAAAACTGTCCCTGGCCTTGAACTCCATTTACTGTTTATCTTCTTCAATTTAATTACCCCAGATAGTAGGACTACTCATTGTTGACCATAATTGGATATTTCGGTGTATTGGTAATTTTGTATTTTTAATTGGTTTTCTTTGTACTATATGCTATTGACATTTGCAAGGACAGAATTTAATTTATTTACAATGTAGGCATCACAGCATACTAACTAGTCTGGTTACATCTGCTGTCAAATTAGATGTATCAGACCACATACTAACCAACATATTACCATTATTAATTTCTTGTCTGGAATAAAGAATACTACATGAGTGGCCATTAGATACCATTAATTTCACAAGTCATTTTAAAATGTTATTAATGAGCAAAAGCGAGTTAGATACGGTTTTAAATGATAAGTTGTAAGATAAATGGAATCAAACAGACATGAATGTAATGTTCTATTTCTTACATATTCTGAAGAAAAAACCCAGCTTTAAAATATATTACAATGTCTTTTCCAACTAAAATCTTGAAGTTAACTTATGTGTCACAGACAAAGCAATTTCAGGATAACTTATAAATGTTCATCACAAAGCAATCAATTTCAATTGCCTTTTTTTTTTTTCATTGGACAGTATGCAGTGGCGACCAGCTATAAGTTCAGCCAGCCGTTTTTTGCTAACGTTTGCAAACTATTTTGACTGGATTCCGAAGTGGTTATTATTTTTAACATGAAGCACATAAACCAGTCTGGCGGACATTTGTCTGCTCGGTCTGGCTGAACTAAAAACTGGTCATCACCTTGAAGTAACCAGTCATATGATTTTAAATTGTTATCCCATGTATATGTGTTAACAGTATTTGTTATCAAAAATAACGAATGGAAAGAAAGAAATGTTTTATTTAACAACAGACTTAACACATTTTATTTACGGTTATATGGCGTCAGACATATGGTTAAGGACCACACAGATTTTGAGAGGAAACCCGCTGTCGCCACTACATGGGCTACTCTTCCAATTAGCAGCAAGGGATCTTTTATTTGCGCTTCCCACAGGCAGGACAGCACAAACCATGGCCTTTGTTGAACCAGTTATGGATCACTGGTCGTTGTAAGTGGTTTACACCTACCCATTGAGCCTTGTGGAGCACTCACTCAGGGTTTGGAGTCGGTATCTGGATTAAAAATCCCATGCCTCGACTGGGATCTGAACCCAGTACCTACCAGCCTGTAGACCGATGGCCTACCACGACGCCACCGAGGCCGGTAAATAACAAATGGTGTAAGAGATTAATTTTAACCATTTTCAGTATAGCTTTAAAAGTGATCACCTAACAAATATAAATTATCAGTATAGTCTTCATATAACAGTGCTAAATGCTGTAGGATCATTATGTTTCTTTAAGACTTGATTTAAACTTCCAGGTTTTCTTTTATTATTAACACCGAGCTAAATGCATACATGTATGATGAAGCCGCCAGCAATGTCTGAGAATACGTAACACCTACATGTTGCCTTTTAGAATTAAAGGAATCAAAGCTGGAATACAGACAAAAATATTTTACACTGCCTAATGAAGCAACTGGATCAGTGCTTTTGAGCAAAATATGACATTATCATGCAGTGGATTTCAGTGCTTTCAGGTTTTTTTCCGACAACACAAATACCATATGACCAAGATACGTTCAACCCCATCTGTAACATGACTATAATCAAACAGCAGATTGACTTTTAACAATGACAACATACATTCATCTCTGAACAACTGTTAAAAAGTGCATGGGAATCAGATAGATATAACCTCAGGTTTGTGAAGGGTTTTGTGATCATTTAAAACAAAACAAAATTCCATTCATTCAGGGAATATTTAGTTTTCAATTTTTTTTATTAGCAATGGTTGAAAATTGATTAGCAACTACATTTTGTACTATTTAACATTTTAGAATTGTGTTATAATTTTTGAAACTTGCACAGCGAATCATGACTAGATACTGAACAAAATGTTTTGCATTAATGCACCAAAAATATATCAACTAAATCAGGAGTCCAATTCACAAAACGCTTTTAGGCTTTCCTAACTCTTATCCACCCAGCTTTACAACCAGAAAACGCCATCACTGACCCAAGTTTCCAATGTGAAATATATAATTTTTCAATCTCAAATTGTAAGATAACAACTAAAGTAAAACTCTTTTGATGTGTGTCAAAGTTTGGAGGACATCTTATTGAGTTTTCTTTTCAATATTGCGATAACAAATTAAATACAAATACCAGTCAACAAAATACACGTAACGAGTTTCATTGAATTGTCATTCTACTATGTTCTAGCGTTCACTGATCCAAAATAGATAACTCCTGTGAATGTCGACAGCTGTGTTTACGAAGACCGGTCGCATCTCGACTAGTCGAGAATAGGTTTTTACGTTAGTTTTGTGCATCTCAACTGCAGTCGAGAATGGGAAGGAATGAGTTAAGCAACATCGCACTGTCTTTGCAAGTCCTTTTGCACTACACTGCAAGATTGCGAGACTTTAACAAATAAGGCCCCAGGACTGGACATTAAAAAAACATTTCCATTGGTCTGGAGGACTAGTAAGCTAGAAGAGTTGCTTAGCTTCATAAAACATCACTAGTCCTCTCATGATTGATTGGAAATGTGTTACTAACAATGTGTCATCAATCATGAAAAAACAAACCCTGTTGTGTGACTACTTATTAATCTCATTGGGGTGCGATTTAGCTCAGTCCGTTGAATGTTCATTTCAGGTGCTTATGTCGCAGGATCAAACCACCTCAGTGAGTCCATTCAACTGATTTGGGTTTTCCCTGTTCCAACCAGTGCACCACAACTGATCAAAGGCCATGTGCTTTCCTGTCTGTGGGAAAGTGCATATAAGTGCATAGGAAAAATGTAGCAGGTTTCCTCTGATGACTGTCAGAATTACCAAATGTTTGACATCCAATAGCTGATGATTAATTAATCAATGTGCTCCAGTGGTGTCATTAAACAAAACAAAATTATAAACAAACTTCCACTGAAATTATCAATCTCATTTGAGAAGTGTACTGACCAACATGCCCATGTACATGTAATATTCCACTGAGGTCTTATTCCATGAATATAAACAACAGTACAAATGATTAGTATTCAGAATCACAAGTATTATTCTGTAGTATATATGCACCTGTGTCAATATAAGATTCATCATATCTAAAATATATTTGAACTTCAGATGGTCTTGATTTTTGCAGGGTTTATTGAAAAAAACAAAAACAAAAACCCAAACCCAACCTCTGTAATAAGCACAATTTAGGTGGCTGTTATGCTATGACATACATTCACTAAGCACATGTATGTGTAGTTAGGGATTTTACCCCTGCCTTCACAAACCATTAACTGTGGATCTGTTGTGACTAAAGAATTGCCTTCATTAAGAAAGAATGAAAAACATGTGGGAACCTAAATTTCTGGTAATGAAAAACAGTTTATACAATTTCTGTGAATGTTTTTAATTTTTTATTCAAAATGAAACAATTTTTTTTAAATGCTACAAAATAAATGTAATAACGAATCTTGCTGTTGATGCAGAAATGAAAGTGTAAACTGTACTAATGAAATGAAATGTGCCAGAATTTCCCTACAGGTCCAACTGCCTACACAGCAATATATCCTGTCCTGGACGGAAGGAAGGAAGGAAACACATTTTATTTACGGTTATATGGTTATATGGTTAAGGACCACACAGATATTGAGAGAGAAAACCTGCTGTCGACACTTCATGGACTACTCTTTTTGATTAGCAACAAGGGTTCTTTTATATGCACCATCCCACAGACAGGGTAGTACATACCACAGCCTTTGATATGCCAGTCGTGGTGCACTGGCTGCAACGAGAAATAGCCCAATGGGCCCACCAATGGGGATTGATTCCAGGCCGACTAGGCATCAAGTGAGCGCTTCACCACTGGGCTACGTTCCGCCCTGTCCTGGACAGAGGAGCTGGCTTGGGTCAACACCTGTGCCCGTGACAGGCATGCACTACAAGAGATTGCTCTGAATATGCATGTTAAGCCCTATGACCTGACCTGACCTCAGCAATATAATACTGTTATAATATCAACTCCAAATTATCATTCAATAAAACTAAACATATTGAACTCACCTTTTTATTGCAGCTTTTGTTCTCTTTATATCAATACTGTTTTATAATGAATAACTGAAACAAGAGTAGGGCCTAATAAAGTATAAAAAATAACCATACCAAAAATAAATGCTTTATTTGCTTAGTCAAAAAATGGGAGTTCGCTTGATAGATTTGTGGTTATATTTTTTAACTCATCTGTCAGAATTTTGACTTGCTTTTGGCAAACAGTCTACTACTTTTTGCAGCCTTGCAAAGTATTAACTGATAAAGTGTTATGCTGTCAGAAGACGTATGTCATATACCAAACAAAAGGAAATTAAAAAAAATTAATGACAGGTTTAATGATTATCTTTATGTGTCTTGTGTCAACACATGTCCTCAGTTTGTATCTCTTCTATTCATTTAGACAATTGCAATGTTTGACATTCCAAAATAAAATGTGTAAAAAAAACCTAAAAACTAAGAAAAAACACTTTAAAAAAAATACCTTATTTGATGAGCTCTCAAATCTCAATGATCTGTTCTTCCAATCTGATATGCCACATCACACACATGGGATCCTCGCTGATTTTACAGCACAGTTTTCTATTTCTGTCCACAAATTACTCCAACTTGTGAAGTCATGAAGAAACTCACAAAACTTTTTTGTCACTGCTGACAGAAGATTTATCTGGTTACATGTACCATCTGACAAGTGATCCCAATTAATTGAGTAAGCAGTTATCTCGGATCCACGCAGTGACGAGTGGTCGTATCTGCTGGCCAGCCCTGTCCCAGTACCAGACAGCAGTGCCTCCTGTCAGCAGATAGCTGTAAGTGTAGATAACAAATTTGTGTTTAACATTCATGATAGCTTATTTTAACAGTTGATGGAAGAAGCAGATTGGAAACTCTTTAAACCTGGGATAGGCATAGCTGTTGGGTGCTAGTCTGGTGATAAACAAGAAAAAAAAGATGTTTGTTCAAAGACACCCCAACAGAGATTTTCCCATTGAGTGGACAAAACTCACTCTGGATGGAAGCCGTTATCGGGCTGTGAACCAAGTACCTACCAACCTTATGTCTGATGGCTTAACCACCATACCACTGAGGCCAGTTAACTAAATACATTAATAGATTATTGCAGTTTCAAAGTAGTGTTTATTTTACAAATGCCTATTGCCAATCCCAGCAAACTCAGACACTCCACCCGACAGGGCTCCATACAGAGGTGTTGATTGCAACGACACTTCCATTAAGACAGGACAATGAATGTAACCAGTTGCAAACCCTGGGTCTTTTGTTTTAACTGGAGTGTAATACATTGATAGCTTTCTCACCAGGAATGATGTTATTGTTAACAACTGTTTAATCCTGTGACTGGCTCGGTGACTTTGACAAATGTCTAACCTTGTGACAGTGGATTTATTACTGTAAGTCCGACTTCAGTGACCAATGATATATCCTTATGGCCGACTTTAAAATCACATACATCTGAAATACAAGCCATATACTGACCACTTTTTAAAACTGTTTTTTTGAAATCATATATGTGATACTGATACCTGAGCAGGTCCAATTAAAAAATGGCACAAATAGTATATTCGCTATTTCTATTACTGCCTACTGATAGATAAAAAAAACAAAAACTATATGTCATGCAACTGACCAATTTTTATTAAATTTTCGACCGATTCAAGTCTTTTGAGAAAGAAAATGCACACCAGTTGACTGATATAGACAAATAAACATGTGCAGAAACACTGGCAATAAACACATAAGAATTTGTTCCAGTAATAGAAACTTAACAGGGCCTTTTCCTCACCCCTGCTTGCTCCTAACGGAAAAATGTATCAGGTTTCCTCTCTTAAGACTGTATGTCAAAATTACAAAAATGTTTCACATCCAACAGTCCTTGATTAATAAATCAATGTGCTCTAGTGGTGTTATTAAAACAAAACAAACTAACTTTTCATACACCCGATGTCCAAAGCTTTGCATCTTCGCATAAAACATGCAATGACTTCAGTTGCCTTGGACTATTGTGATAAAATGAACTCTGTACCCTCACAGAATTCCCAGCAGACAGCCTGTCCTGCACATTGCTTAATCAACAATGAGGTGTCAAACAAATGGTAATCAACTGTGACACTGGTCAACAGTGTTCATTTCATTTTAGCTTGTTTTTCACCCAGCTGAAGTTCCTCTTTGTGGCAGTGCAAGAAGGATGAAATCTCCACTAATAGATCCCCTGTCTTACTATAGATAAGGCACTAAATAGAGATTCACTATTTTGCCAAATGCTCATTCGCCTCTGCAATGCACAGAGATACGGCCTTGATCATGTATTACGCTTTTGTCATTCAGAGTTAAACAGGATGTCCTCAGCCTTGATCATGTATTACAGTTTTGTCATTCAGAGTTAAACAGGATGTTCTCAGCCTTAATCATGTATTACGCTTTTGTCATTCAGAGTTAAACAGGATGTCCTAGACACACCTTAATATTTGTGTTGTTTGTCCATGACAGTGGGTTAATGGTTAGGTTTTAGTGACAGAAACGCAAGTGTAGTGACATTACATCTCTCACATACTAATCTGCTAAAACTCATATTGGCTAAAGCCCATAGAGTTTGATTAATCTGCCCTCAAACAATATTGGACCACATTCAGTTTGACAGAAGATATATTGGACTAGAGCCCACACTGTGACATTAACTCATTACCTACCAACCTTTAACTCCAGTGATTCAATCATCACACCAACAAGGCTTGTGGTCAACAAACCAACTACTCCTAAAATAACATCATTTAAATATGAACTTTCACATAAACAGAACACCACATACCATGACAGATGATAATATTAGTTTAAAAGTGGTTTTGTATGGAATTGGAGATAACCCAGTTCAGGACTGATGTTCCAAGATAAATTACAGATAATATGGACACCAAAAAAGTAGCTTACAGGCAGCTCCAAATTAACAGGGCTTGGTGAGATAGGTAAGTTAGACATTTTAGAAGTGACCTCAGGCAATGGTGATGCTGGTCAATGTGTACTATTGTTAGGTTTCATAAATCTTTATGCCATCAAATCTTTTTCCCCCATGTACATTAAGTGAATAATCTATTCATGATGTATACATAAAATTCAAGACAATGCGGCACCACACATAATTATGATTTATTGGTAATACACAATATGAATGATATTACACAATCTGGGATCTTCTTATGTCTGGTCACAGACCGCACTTTTATTTCATGATATAGTCTGGATTTTAAAGAAAATACTAGAGGGGATGATTTTCTATTTCAAATTTTGGAACATTCTGTTTTCCATTTTGGTAAATTCTGTTTTTTAAAAACATTTTTGTATAGTTTTTCTTTAATGTCAAGTGATAATTTTAGGGGTTTTTTCGACAATAATGTGAAATTATTCCAGTATAAATTACTTGATACACCATATTTTTTTTATGAATATAAAAAAGTTTGTTTTGTTTAATGACACCACTAGAGCACATTGAATTATTAATCATCGGCTATTAGATGTCAAATATTTGGTAATTCTGACATGTAGTCTTAGAGAGGAAACCCGATACATTTTTCCATTAGTAGCAGGGAATCTTTTATATACACCATCCCACAAACAGGATGACACACAGCCTTTAATATACTAGTCGTATATTCACTGGCAGGAACGAGAAACAGCCCAATGGGCCCCCTATTACAGGGATTGATCCCAAACCGACTGCACATCAAGTGAGTAGTTTACCACTGGGCTACGTCCCCCCATTTGATGAACATCAAGTGAGTACTTTACCACCGGGCTACGTCCCCCCCATTTGATGAACATCAAGTGAGTACTTTACCACCGGGCTACGTCCCCCCCATTTGATGAACATCAAGTGAGTACTTTACCACCGGGCTACGTCCCCCCATTTGATGAATATAAATTAAGTGGTTAACATAAAAGATAATGCCTGAAGTTTCGCAGGATCATCAGTATGTGACAAGCATCAGCATACAAAAATGTTTCAGTATTTTGTTAAATAATAGTATATACATGCCAACACACAATAAATATTTATAACTGTGTTTGAGCATGAAATAAAAATTGTATATAAAAAAATCTTTAAAAAGTAGGAATTTCATTTCAGTTTGTGAATTCCTTGATTTGGTAAATTTTTCTGTTATTGCAGAAAACCATTGTCTGTAAAATAGCAGGTTTCACAAATGTCATGGTGGGATCATAGGCAAAAGTGTGCGCTGGCTTTTGAAAATAAATGTCAGGTATATACTGGTAGGTTACCACAAACTATGGGCCCGATAACCTAAAGGTTAATTAGAACTCATCAAATTTATAATACCCATGATTATTCTTTCACAAACATATTGATACTTTTTCATATGAACCATACATATATGTTGTAATAATGTGTGTGTCTCTCTCTCTGTGTAAGTGTGTGTCTCTCTGTGTGTGTGTCTCTCTATGTGTGTGTGTGAACGTGTGTGCATGTGTGCATTCGTGGGTGCATGCGTGCATGCGTGTATGCGTGTGTGCATGCGTTCGTGCGTTCGTGCATTTGTGCATGTGTGTGTGTGTTATATTTAAACAGCACACAATTGATAAAAATTTAGATGGTACGTACGTAGTTTTTGTTGAAAAGTGTTGGTGAAGAACGAAGTACCGTACTTGACTCCTGGTATCCTGCTGACTTATTGTGATGCCTGAGACATCAACCAGGTTCAGAATTGGAGAACACTGTTAATAAAACAAAAATATTACTTGGAAATTTATAAAAATGTACATACAGTGAAACATGTCTGAACCGGACCTGAACAAACTAGAATCTTATCAAAACTGGCCAACTTTCAAACTGAAATTTCTACATTCTAAAATGCAACCCTCTTAACACCGGATCCTGTTTAAATCAGATAAATATTAGGTCCACGGCATGATCGGGTTTAGACAGGTTTCACTCTTTATACAAAGTTAAAAAAACAAACCCATAAAACCTTTATTATAAAAATGTTATTACAAACTAAGTATTAAAAATATATATATTCATTCATGACCTCGAAATTTATAAAAATTGTCATTATACAAACCAAGTAAAAAAAAAGAGCATAACCTGTCATGGATAGAGGAGCCGGCCAAGGCCGGCTCTTGTGCCCATGACAGGCATGCGCTACAACAGCTTGTTCTGAATGTGCACATGAAACCCTATGAGTATGACATGACATGACAAAGAGCATAAAATAAAAACATTACTTTGAAATTTATAAAAATGTATCACAAACCAAGTTTAAAAAAAAATTAAAGCATGACCTTGAAATTAATAAACACTTCATTATAAAACAAGAAAGAAAAACTCACTAATTAAGAACACCCACCTTTTCCTATGATTGCATCATAACACTATATGGCAACAATAAACTTGCAGATAACTTGTTTACAAGTCTCCCCACTCGCAACACCGTGATTATGCCGAAGCTGTACTCTCACACACTCTGAAGGCTGGTTGAGGCTGCATACCAACTAAACCATCTGTCCACCAATTGAAGGAACATAATTTCCGTATTAGCAGAAGTACTGATAAAGCACACATCATTTTTCCTGGAAGAGAAATTATTGTCAGCTGAAATAGACACACTCAAAATAAACACTGACTGACTGAGATTTGCTGCCTTGCTGGGGGCTGGTTTCTGTCTATTTTCTTAATGTACCATTAACTAGTGGTACTACAGACGTGACATGGAAAAGAAGGGAATATTAGTTTAATAACAGTACCTCTGCACATTTTAAACTATGGCCTATTTAGTGTCTAACATATGGTTATTTGGACAATTAGCTGTCAGAGAGAAAAAGAGAAAACTCACTGCTGCCACAAAGGCTAATTTTCTTATTTTGAACAAAACAGTAAGGAAACTTTTAAATGTAGTTTTACATAGACAGGACAGTACATACCACAGCCTTTGATGTACATGTACCATTCATAATAATAATAATAGTCTTTATTTAATGAAGAAAACAAAGAAGTGTTTTATTTAACGACGCACTCAACACATTTTATTTACGGTTATATGGAGTCAGACATATGGTTCAGGACCACACAGACTTTGAGAGGAAACCCGCTGTCGCCACTACATGGGCTATTCTTCCGATTGGCAGCAAGGGATCTTTTATTTGCGCTTCCCACAGGCAGGATAGCACAAACCATGGCCTTTGTTGAACCAGTTATGGATCACTGGTTGGTGCAAGTGGTTTACACCTATCCATTGAGCCTTGCGGAGCACTCACTCAGGGTTTGGAGTCGGTATCTGGATTAAAAATCTCATGCCTCGACTGGGATCCGAACCCAGTACCTACCAGCCTGTAGACCGATGGCCTGCCACGCCGCCACCAAGGCCGGTTTATTTAATGAAGGATACACTCTACCTATGTTCAGTACAAATAAGACTGGTTTCCCATATTGCCATCTCTAAGCTACATGTACCTGTATCGTGATATTTCCAGAGTAATATGGCATTAATTCATTATATGTATCGGTACATATAGTCTTGATTAATTATGTTTGTGTTTCCAATAATATGCTAAAAACAGATTAGGATGGATTGATTGGCTTTTTCACTCTTTTCACCTATATATTAATTTTAAAAATTGGGGGTGGGGGGTGTGTGGGGGCGATGCAATAAAATAAAATTGATCAGGTTCCTGGAAATACTCTCTTTTTTATGTCTTAATAAAAAAAGTACAATTAAGAGCATACTTTTCAAATCAATTAAAATTGTTCACATTTGTTTTAAAGGTGCAGACCCTAGTTTCAGCCCATGAAAATGGACACTAAGGTTAGGATTCCCAGTCTGGAGCTCCACGCAGTAAGACGTGTTTGTTTCGCTTGTGCACACTGCACGTGCTTTCGTGTGCTCGACTTAGGGGTCCTTCATTTCGTTGTTTTTGTCAGCGAAATGAAGTTTACTACTGGGATGTATGCGGCCATTGGAACTGATTGAACGCTGGAACGCTTCTCGTTTAGACAGTCTGCACCACCTGGATGGATTCTTTTTTAGCGAGATTCCTTGCCTCCACGTCATTTCTCCGTCTGACTGTCGACTTGGTTTTTTTTTCGTGACTTGTATGACGGCCATTCTGCAGAACGCCACGGTTGTTCGCGTTTAGTCTCTACATGTCCGAGCCTGTCCTAGCAGCACTGGAAGATTGACCGCCCCACTCTAAGAAGAAATAGGAAGCGGGGTCGGCCCCTACTACTCTTTTTCTAGACTTTACCTTGCTTTATAGTGATACCATCTCGTATCCTCCGGAGTCGGGCCCGTCCGCACCACTATACCAACCCATGACGACTGGACTATACCCTAGTCTGATAATCTCTCTCTCGTTCAGACGGATCCGGCTTCTCAAGATCTATTTCAGCACAGCACTAAACCTTCAACGTCTATCGACTGTCAATCTAGGGGTTTTCTTGATGGGATGCAACCCATCTCGTCCCTTTAAGCTGTGCACCCAAACGGCCTTAACGAGGCCACTCGCGTGGACATATCGATCGGACTTTAAACTTTTAGATCTGCGTTCAAAATTTTATGTCGAAATTACTTCTTCTTTTTTTAATATTATTAAATAGTCCGATCCTCTCTTCTTTCTCTTATTTAGTTTTGGACTGTCCTTCTAAAATGCTCCAAATTATGTAAATATTCGGCCGAGCAGTCAATTCTTTTTATTTTTGGCTTGTAACCTTTTTATTTTTTTTATTTTTTTTAATTCTATTAACTTTTTTACTAATTGCTATTTTCCAAATTCTGCCCATTTTCAACCCCCCCCCCCCCCCCCCCTCCATCCCGAGTCAGGCCACCGATCTTATTGGAGGTCGGACTCGGGATGGGCGTGTTCGAAACCCTAGTGGTATATGGGCACGTTAAACTAGTTATCATCATCATCTAAGGTTAGTTAATCTACAAACCTGCAAGACACATTTGAATACGTTTATAACACAGAGAAGCTAAAATTTGTGGTGTTTAAACAGGGCAATACCATATAAGAATAACTAGAGCTCGTCTCAATTGCCATTATTTCTCAGATGAACAAGAGTTTATAGAATTATAAAAAATGCATTTTGGAGTATTGCAAAAACCTGGAAGACCAGAACTACTTTAGGTGTACGGAAATTAATATTAAAAATAATAAAATGTCAGTACTTCTAATTTAAATATAAAAAATGGCTTTAATAGTAAACAATATATCATAGAGTTTAAAAATTAGGGTATTCCACTTTTAAATTCAATCAAAATCAAAATCATCAGCATATACATATTATACAAAACACCAACCTAAAAGAAAACCTCCCAAACCTCCACACATAAACCCCCCCCCAAAAAAAAAAAACCCAAACAAAACTCCCCAACAAACAACAAAACCAAACAAACAAAAAACCCACTAAAATCTGCATTTGGTGCCACTGAATTAAGTTGCTTGGGTACTAGGATCAAAACCCCTCAATGGAACACTGGTTTCTTTTTCTGTTCTATCAAGTGCTCCTATGATTTGTATATTAAAGGTTGTGGTATGTGTTGACATGTCTGTGGGGATGTACGTTTAAAAGATCTCTTGCTGTTAATGAAAAAATGTAGCAGGTTTTCTCAGACGACTACATGTAACAATGGTAAATGTTTGTCATCCAAATGTTGATAATTAATTAATCAATACCGTACATGTACTCTAAAGGTTAAGTTTGTTTTGTTTAGCGACACCACTAGAGCACATTGATTTATTAATGATCGGCTATTGGATGTCAAACATATGGTAATTTTTTGAGTCAGAAAGGAAATCCGCTGCATTTTTCCATTAGTAGCAAGGAATCTTTTATATGCACCATCCCACAGACAGGATAGCACATACCATGGCCTTTGATATACCAGTCGTGGTACTCTGGCTGGAACAAGAAATAGCCCAATGGGCCCACCGACAGGGATCGATCCTAGACCAACCACGCATCAGGCGTGTACTTTACCACTGGGCTACATCCTGCCCTGTACTGTAATGGTGTCATTACTTGAGTAAATGTATAATTTGTACATTATTAAAATGGGACATTAACGTTTCGAATAATGCACTCTAAATGTATAATTTGTACATTATTAAAATGGGACATTAACGTTTCGAATAATGCACTCTAAATGTATAATTTGTACATTATTAAAATGGGACATTAACATTTCGAATAATGCACTCTAAATGTATAATTTGTACATTATTAAAATGGGACATTAACGTTTCGAATAATGCACTCTAAATGTATAATTTGTACATGATTAAAATGGGACATTAACGTTTCGAATAATGCACTCTAAATGTATAATTTGTACATTATTAAAATGGGACATTAACGTTTCGAATATGCACTCTAAATGTATCTAACCAAATTTCTCTACTACTGTCATACAAATTGACATCATGACATTTGGCAATCAACCACTCCTGAGATTTCATGTCACTCAGTCTGTTGATTTTCACGGGTTGAAACTAGGGTCTGTCGCTTTAATGTTTGTTTTGTTTTTAACACTAGAGCACATAAGATTAATCATTAGCTTTAGGATGTCTGTAATTATTCTGACGTAGTTTTTAGAGGAAAGCCACTACATTTTAACCATTAGCATTAAGGAATCTTTTGAATCTTTTTTCCACAGACAAGACAGCACATATCATAGCTTTTGATATACCAGTCATGGGGCAGCTACGTTGTATGCCCAGGACAGCATGCTGGCACCATAACTGGCTATAATCATGAAAATAAATTAACAATTGAATGATATCCCACAGATGAGAATATGGCAAGTCAATATGATTTAATATCACACACAAATGTAGAGTCAATATGATGTAATATCACACGCTAATCATGTTGGTACAAACCGTGCAGGGAACAAAGACATCAGCAAACACAAATGCATTTCTGTCCAAGACACCAAGAAAAAATCACTTTCAATCTGACTTTCTGTGACATCTACAAAGCACTCAGATATTTGATTTTTGACCTGCTGAATAAAATCAGTTCATGGCATGTTTGAAATCAATTTAGTTTTTAAAACATTTTTTTTCTTAAACCAATATTGTAGCCAGATTTAGTGTTTTACATTAGTTATTTCTGTTCAGTATAAATCAGAAACCCAATTAGTGAAGTTAAACACTTTTTTTTTTTTACAAATACGGTAAAGCTTCACTATTAAAGCATTATGGGTGGGGGGAAAAATGCAATAACCTACATGTCGGTCACCTCTAAAGATTCAAATGTCACCTCTAAAGATTTGAATAGGCTAAAAACAACTGATTTGCTAGTAATTATGCAACTAA
Organism: Gigantopelta aegis; assembly: GCF_016097555.1. Taxonomy (NCBI): domain Eukaryota; kingdom Metazoa; phylum Mollusca; class Gastropoda; order Neomphalida; family Peltospiridae; genus Gigantopelta; species Gigantopelta aegis. Next base: position 65,423,574 of record NC_054707.1, on the reverse strand, counting down.
TCTATACTACTCAGGTAAAAAAATTGTCAGCATCACATCATGATTCGCTTCTCTAGTTTCAGAAAGAAAAAGAAAGAAATGTTTTATTTAATGACGCACTTAACACATTGTATTTACGGTTATATGGTGTTGGGGACCACACAGATATTAAGAGAGGAAACCCTCTGTTGCCACTTCATGGGCTACTCTTTTCGATTAGCAGCAAGGGATCTTTTATATGAACCATCCAACAGACAGGATAGTACATACTACAGCCTTTGTTACACCAGTTGTGGAGCACTGGCTGGAATGAGAAATAGCCCAATGGGTCCACTAACGGGGATCGATCCTAGACTGACCGCGCATCAAGTGAACACTTTACCACTGGGCTACGTCCTCCCCCACCTCTTAACAATGCCACAAGTAACCACTGAACACTTGCCGAAGTGGTCAAACATAAGACCACAGCTAAACGCTGATGGGAAATGGCAGGTGTGTGGCACAGATGGCTACAAGAGAGAAGGCCCTGTCATGGTTGGAAAAACAAAGACTGGGATGTGGAGATGAACAGTAAAAGAATTTGACAGATAGAAGTCTCCACATCGGCAACAAATGTGAGAGAAAACAAAGGGAAAAAGAAGAAGAAAAGATGCCTCCACCCGTAACCAAGTCAAGGGCCAGGATGCACGTGCCTCAACCTTGAAAGATATGAGCATAACAAAAGTGTTTAGATTTGGCTGAACTTGGGGGTAGTCCGCAAACGTTAGTGTCTGCTCACTGTCGCTGAACAGAGCTTGACCTACCTGTTTTCTGCCAGCCATTTACCACTAAACTAGTGCACGGCACACATTAAGTCAGTACTTTTCTCCGTTCGGACTACCACTAAACGATTGAAAACGATTAATTATTGTTTCCGATGAGGTCATTCGGTTTAATGTGTGATGTAATTTGTAAAAGCAAGACAAGCAAGCGTTAGCGACAACGGCAGAACGAACTCACCTCTGATCTTGATTTCAATATATATTTAAAATATTGGACAAAAATAAAGAGATTTTATTAAAAAGTGAATAGCCTAATACAATTTCAAAGGTCTATTAATAATAATAACCTATAACATAGTACTATAAAAGGCTTACATGATGTCGATCTAAAAGCCTTGGCCATCAAACTCAACCCGTGCGTTATCTGCTCCTAGTCTGGCAGCAATTACATTCCGCACGGTGCATGCATATTGCACGTGCTATTCTAGTCTATAAATTGATTTTAATTCCCGCCGTCAACAGTCATTATAGAAGTGGATGGAAAAAAAGATTTCTGATTTGGATTTAACTCTGATTCAGAGAGAATAAATAACAACTTGTTTTATTTTCCCAACAGAGTCTTCTGATCATGCATTGCTTAAAGGGGCACACCTTTTATAAGCAGATGTAACATGTTTCCAGATGTATCCTGCAGTCGCTATATATACACTCCCCAAAAAAGAAAATGCAAAAGTTGATTTTGTTTACACAGGTGTAGGCCTATTTAATAGCTAAACTGAAAACATAATGTTCACATGTTACACATATATTGGCAGTTGACAGTTGTCGTTGTCGTGACATTTAAACAGTTGGTCATAACGGTATACAGTCAATATATTGTGTGCCCACCATGGGAGTCCAGGAATGCCTAACATGTCCTTCCCATGGAAGCAATGAGATTATGAATTACACCTTGTGGAATGGAGGCCCACTCTTCCAATAGTGTCAGTGACAGATGTGGACGATTATATGGCTGTGGTTGATGCCGTCTCTGTCGTCTATCCAACTCATCCCATAAATGTTCTATGGGGTTCAGATCCGGAGATCGAGAAGGTCAGGGCAGGACTTGAATGTTGTTGTTTAGCTGTATGTGGTCGTGCTGGAATACAACGTTTGCGTTATTCGTAATTGGAACGAAGGAAGGAAGGAAATGTTATTTAACGACGCTCTCAACACATTTTATTTACGGTTATATGGCGTCAGACATATGATTAAGGACCACACAGATATTGAGAGAGGAAACAAGATAGCACATACCACGGCCTGTGGTGTACCAGTTGTGGTGCACTAGTTGGAGAGACGTGTGGCTGCAATATTTTATCTCGATATCTCTGTGCCGTTAATTTGCCTTGGATGTGAACCAGGTTGGTCCGGCCAGTGTGTGAACTTGCTGCCCACGCCATCACACTACCACCACCAAATATCCACGCTCTGTATGCAGTTTGCAGCGTAACGTTCAGACCGTCTGGCTCGAATACTTGCCTCGCGTAGTCGGTTTCGCACCGCCTGAGCCGATATCCTACGGAAATCTGGTATTGCGGAAGCAGTAGAGGTTGCCGTGGTGGTCCTTTGTCGAAGATTAATTACCCGTATGTAGGGGTCCTGGGCCATATTGGTCACACGTGGTCTATCTGATCTGGGAGAGCCCACGTCTTGTCTACTGTTGCTGGAACCTATACCACAATCTCGATATATTTGGTGCTTGGGGACACATGGAACGTCCTTGCTATGGCCGACCTGGATTTGCATGCTGATAAACGACCAATGACGTTGTTTTGTTATGCTTCATAGTACATACAATCCCGACATGTGTTTGATATTGTGGACTTACCGAAATAATGATGACTACTATTATATATATATATATATATATATATATATATATATATATATATATATATATATATATATATATATATGTAAACCCTGCATTTTTATACCGTAGGTATTCATGTTTTTCGTGCGGAACACGCATGTGCACAGATAAAGTGGACGGGGATAGGGGCGGACATGGGGGTAGGTGTTTTTCAAAAAAGCACGATTGTGTTCTGTTTTATGATGGCTGCGCTTTGTCGACTGTAACAAAGGCAATATGTTTGGATCACCAAATGGCATTATATTCACGATTTGTACATCGTTATTGATAAAAATCATATATATAATTAATAAAATCAAGCATTGTGCGTTTCTTTTTTGGGAGAGTATATATTGTCAAAGACGCTGACTAGAGCAAAATTTATTGGTGTAGCCAGGATTGTATTTTGAAGGGTGCACCAACATTAGGGGCACCACACTATCTTTTACACATGTCATGGGGCGTCAGTGACAAAATTACTTTGTGGGAAAATATAGTTTCAGTTTGAATGCAGTTTGAGTTTAAGAGCTCTATTAAAATATACCCCCCCCCCCCCAAAAAAAAAAAAAAAAAAAAAAAAAAAAAAACAACAACAAACAAAACCCCAACCCCCAACATTTGACGTATAGGTTATTGACAACCTAAACAAGAAAATAAGTATACATGGTATAATTAAATGCACTTGCAATCGTTGAATACGTTCAACTGTTGATAACCGGAAACATGCGATGACCACAAAGTCAGCAATATCATTTTAAATATCATACAGTTAATTGACGATACGTTGTGCCTCAATTACAAGGGGTTTATTCTAACTGTAATGATATCTTTATTGTGCCTTGGGAAATGCTAAATTATAAAAGTTGTGTATTAAGTGGGTCAAGACCCCTTTTAAGATACACTATAGATTCTGCTTGTGAAAACAGAATTAAGAATCCTGCCTTACAAACAGCTCTAGCTGTTCATAGTAATAGTAACCCTTAGTCCTGCCGTTCTGAGTTCTTAAACCACCATACCACGGCATCGCATCCATTTACATAATCCGAAGTAACAGTAACCCATATTCATGTACATTATTCCAAATCGCAGATATTCAGATCTGCCAATGGGTGGGATCTAGCTCCGTCGATAGACGGATCACCCAAGATGCTGTGGTCGTAGAATCGAACCGCCTTAGTGGACCCATTCTCTGGTTATTACTTGTTTGTTTGCTCCGTCCCAACTGTGCGACACGACTGGTATATCAAAAAGCTGTGGTATGTGATGCCCTGCCTGGGAAAGTGAATTATAAAAAATACCTTGCTAGTCATGGAAAAATGTAGCAAGGGCCTAATTCACTAAACTATCACAACTTTGCGATCTCGCAATGCAATGCTAAAAGACTTACAAAGAGGATGCTTTGTTGTCTAGTAGAGCCTAAGAGACCTTTATGAATTAGGCCACAGGTTTTCTCTGAAGACTACGTGTCAGAATTACCAAATGTTTGACATCCAATAGCCAAAATGCAATAATAAAGAATACATTACTGTACGCCAGTGGTATTTTTAAACGAAAACAGCCTTTTTTCTGATCTGCCAAGACAAATATATTTGTTGTTGGTTACGATAACACAAATGTAAAACATATTATTGCTTTTGTTGCATATTTTTTATTAGTGATCATAAATTTTATTAAGAAACTGAACTACGGACATATATCTCCCCTGGTGTGATCACACTTGCTAGGTGTAAAAATTAAGCCAGTAGCAATCACTTTCATGGTCTGTTTCAAAATGAAAAGCATTTTTATGCAATTTGTAATTTTTCAACTATACAGAGCAACATTTTGATGTTCGTTATGCCTGTTATTTGTATTTATTAAAGTTTTTATTTAGGGCAATTTAATGACTTTTAAGCAAAAACACGTGGGGTATAATTAGTTCACTTGGCTATGTCGTTGTTTTTCAATCCGATTAAAAATCATTCGATTGGCTGAGACATTTTTGACTTCTTGTCAAGTTCCACTAGGCAGATTTCAACCAAATGCAGTCCAAATCATACTCTTATGGCCCTGCAAGTGCTGTTGTTTTGGGGCCAATTCAGAATTCAATATGCAAAAAATTAAAGTGATGATCAACATCAATATAAAAATTCAACAGTTAAATTATAACATAGTGTAAAGAACTATGCAAAAAATACAAATATCACAGATAGATACAATTAACATTTAGAATAAAAGTCAGTATCTCGAAGAAATTGTAATAAAAACACAAGATGGAATCGAAAAGATTCCATCACAGTTCTTTGTCCAAATATATATTTTCGAGTTTCTTTCAGATGAGGACACTCCGCCAAAATGTGGCGTACCGTCAGAGTACACTAGCAGTGCTCACATTGAGATGGAGGATCTTTCTTCAAAATAAATAAATGGGTTAAATAAGTATTATCAATGCGAGCACGACACAAGACTGTTTCATCTTTCCTGCATTGCCTATAGAAGGACTACCACTCTCGCAACCGCACCGTCCCAATTATTTTGCCACGTCAAAAAGATAAATAGGTTGATATTATGTATAAAATCAGTATACGGTATACCAACCATGGCATGAGGTAAATCCAAAGCAGACTTGGCAGCTAAATCTGTCTTTTCATTACCCCTGATGCCATCATGGTTAGGCACCCAACAAAATACATATTTTTCTTGGCAATGGATAAAAAGACACACTTTCATATCACCAGTACAATTAAGGGATGGTCCAGCTTCATATTACGTAAAGCTTGGAGACACGAAAGAGTTTCGGTAAAAATAATAAATTTAGATACACTAGAAGCCTTTATTTCTTCCAAGGCCCCTGCGCGTGCTGTAACCTCACTGTGATGCAGGGGTGTAACATTCTCTTTGAGAATGGCCAATATTGCACAAATTGAAGTTTAGAGTAAAAGTCAGTATCTATCTGTGATATTTGTATTTGTATTTTTACACAGTTCTTTACACTGTTTTTGTTTGTATCTTGAATTTTTCTGTTGATGTTGATCATCACCTTATTTGTTTCCATTACCATAGTTTGACACCCAGTAGCCGGTGTATTTTTCGTGCTGGGGTGTCGTTAAACATTCATTCATTCATTCATTTATTCTTCCACGGCTTTAATGACTGCCCAAACTTCAGCACTAAAAATTGATGCTGAGTCAGGCAGTCTCATGGAAAGTATTGTGTCTGAACGAAAAACTGTAGCACAAGCCACATAATTCCCATCCGTGATCCATCTGTATAAACAGGAATGTAATCACAGTACCCGTCGGGAATTTCCATGCAAAATTGTTTGTATACAACAGCATCTGTACGACCTTTCTTCAGATGCGCAATATTAAACACAATTTTAGGTGGTGTAATACATCAAGGTGGTAGAACAAAATATAAAGGAGTTTCCAAAGTGTCAGAGAACTTCAAGGCGTGTGAACAGAATCTGTTCTCCCGAGTCTATGTTTAATGCGTAAATTATCTTTATTTATAACACACATAGTAAACATGTATGCATGTAATAGGTAGTTGTCATGGTGTACTCATTCAGACGCTTGCAATACCCGCCACAACAATTAAACTATATTGTGACTGCGATTGCTCGTTACAGATTTAATTAGTGATTGACACTAATTGGTTTGATTGACAAGTCACTAAGTGGATACCACGGCGGACGTCAGATTACCAATTAACTAATTCTAATTAACGCACTTGTAAAAATAGAAATATAATCAGAATTATTATAAAGTGACGTTTTAGCACTGTGACAGTACCATTCCGTATAATATAACTACTGCATTTCGAAGTAATATGGAATGGTACCTTGGCTTTTGAAGAAGCTCGTGGTCAGAGAACTTTTTGTTATTTTGGGGCCAATTTAAAATTCAATATGGCCGCCATATTTCACCAAACTTCATAATATAACGTGCTGCCTATGGGCGTAAATAGATGTTTCCTCGGTAATCCATAAATAAACACAAATAGTGCAAAACATTTATACTAGTAAATGTAATTATTTGGTAGTATTTTTAAAAAATTTTTATTAAATTTTTGTTTTAATTATAGGAGTGTAGTTAATGGTATAATCTTTAAACTTATAAATAAATAAATAAATAAAATTAGCAGAGCAGCCATTACGTACTTCGATCTATAGAACCCCTTTAGAAACTATAATTCAGGTACATCACTGAAATGAGAAATGTGTACGTCAACTGAAAATAAAGTGAATCCATTACAGTGACAGAACGTCAGATAACGTCGTTTGCAGATATGTGCCTATCGAATAAAACAAAGGTTTAACCCATTAACAACAAGCTGATTGGTTAATACTGCATCTAAATTGTGGGCCTCGAGTGTACAAAACAATTAGTGGAAGCAATTAATTCTCAATGGAAGAAAGACTAGTTTGCATCATAGCCAAGATTCTTTGGCTCCAAGATAAACGTTTAAGCCCCTCGTGGAATCAAGTTACCCCCCAGAATACGAAAAATGTAAATCGTATTTAGCTTACAAGACCTTGCAATTAAATATATGTAAATCAAACTGCGTGTACAGAACCAGGTGCGGATCAAAATGTTTTAATAGAACGGGGCTCGTAACATTAGTGCACTGTTGTTCGATGGCGTTGATAAATGACAGGATTCTTCACCATTTACACATACGCATGCTCGCACACGCACACAATTGTATACCAATGGAAAAAAACAAACCAAGAACAAACAAAACAAAACAGAATGACACCGACACTAATTAAAGCCGGGGAAATAATATCTGTGATTTTGTCGTATGATAATTGTCGAGTGTTGGTACGAATAAATCGGGGCAGTCGTGTCCGACGAGAGTTCTCAATCTCTTTAATATTTGCGCACATTTTCATTAATTTCAACTTAGTTTCGTGCTTATATCCAATTAAAGTTCAAGCACGCTGTCCTGTGCACACACCTCAGCTATCTGGGCTGTCTGTCCAGGACAGTGGGTTAATTGTTAGTTATTTTTGCGCACAAACGTCTTTTTTCTACTGACATTTGTTTTCTTTTTCGGAACAATTTTTTATTAAAAAAAACAACAAAAAACAAACCTTCTGGATTAAAAGCAGCGTCGTAGGGTTGAAAAGTCGGCCAGACAAAATTCGTTCTCGGTATTATTATCTCCACGACGTCGATTTCAAATCAGCTGGCCTTAACACTTTTTCACCATGTTTTTTTTCCATCATTCTACCCACAATAGTAGTTATAATTCATGTAAAATGCGTTGTGTTTCGTTTGCAACCTCATATAGCTCTTACCGGCCTCGGTAGTGTCGTGGTTAGGCCATCGGTCTACAGGCTGGTAGGTACTGGGTTTCGATCCCAGTCGAGGCATGGGATTTTTAATCCAGATACCGACTCTAAACCCTGAGTGAGTGCTTCGCAAGGCTCAATGGGTAGGTGTAAACCACTTGCACCGACCAGTGATCCATAACTGGTTCAACAAAGGCCATGGTTTGTGCTATCCTGCCTGTGGGAAGCGCAAATAAAAAATCCCTTGCTGCTAATCGGAAAGAGTAGCCATGTAGTAGCGACAGCGGGTTTCCTCTCAAAATATGTGTGGTCCTAACCATATGTCTGATGCCATATAACCGTAAAAGAAATGTGTTGAGTGCGTCGTTAAATAAAACATTTCTTTCTTTCTTTTCATATAGCTTGACAGTAATGCTAAAATGAATAAATGTCAACCAGATTTGGGCAAAAAGCAATCTGCCGCTAATCTTCCCCCACACTACAAAAATGGTAGCCCGTAGCTTTTCCCCTCCGACACCGATGCCAACGTCCCCATTACCACCAGGGCTGTAGCTAGCGGGGGCGAGGGTGGCGGAAGGGGGCAGTTGCCCACCCATTTTTTTCTTCTATGGGTGGGACAGTAGCCCTCCCATTTTTTATTGTTTTTACTGGTTATTGCTACTGACGTTTTAAGTATGTAACCTCCCCGAAATGGCTGCAAAATGGTATTTCACTCTAGATTAAAAAAAATTCCCTAGGAGGTGGAGGGGGGGGGGGGGGGGGGAGAGAGAAGCGGCATACCCCCAGACCCCCTTGTGTCTTGCGCCTTCTATGCTCGTTTGTCCCAATAATTCATCTACACCCCCTCCCCCAACACAAAAAATCCACGAACATCGGATATTAAAGGTACCTCACATTAATGACTTCTTCGATATCGGCTGTTTGATCGGACATTCATGTGTGCCTGTAGAGTATCAGGAAGTTAAGTGTGTAACTGACATTCAACACCACATTACATCTATTATGTACCTTATTAATGATACCACAGCACAAAGAGAGAGTTAGAGACCGAGAGAATGAGAATTATACATTAAAACACAGCCATTCAAAATATGCTTTTAGCTTTTATTGATAATAAAATACTTTGCACCTTAAACACGAATGATGCACACAAATGGAGTGAAAATCTATGATAGAAAATGCTAAAGTAAGTCAACCAATCTACAAGTAAGGGAAGTAATTCTGCTTGGTTTTTGAAACAACCAAAGGGAAATAATTCTCACAAAGACAAAACAGAAAGCCAGTATAGATCTATGTCAAACTAAAAAATATTATTTAATATATGATTACATCACTTTTCTCATATGGTCTGTTTTAAAAAACCCACTACAGATTTGTCATGCATAGGCAAATGTTTCTATCACTAGTCTATTATTATTTAACTACAGTAAAAATATTCTTGAGTGGAAATTCGATGGAAATGAGTGTATATATACAAGTAATTCTTGAAACAGAACCATAAAATAAACATAATTGTACACATGTATAGGCAATGAAAACAATCATGATAGAACAACTTGATCTAAACATTACATTTTTGTTAAAACGTTTTTTCTGTTAGCACTCAGACATTTTATTTAACACTTTGATTTTGTTTTTTTAATAACTACATTAGCATTATTTTTATAACCAACATGAAAAGACAAGATTATTATTATTAGCCTGAGCACATTTTCAACTTGGCTATTTGCTGTATGCTCATTTTGATAATTAACAGGCATGTGTGCAGAGGTGGAGGTTGGGGATGTGGGGAGAGGGTCAAAACCTAACCTGCTCCCTCCCCTGCACAATTTCATGAATATATGCCTGCATAAAGCAGCATTGGATCTTTTATATATGCAGTACAGTACATACCACTTCCTTTGATTTACCAGTCAGGTGACATTCATTACATTCTTCTGCCAAAACTATTTCTATGGAATGAAGTCATAATCGTTATGAATTTTTTTTAATATTTGTCTTAATGTTATTATTATTTTACAGCTAGGAGGTCAAATGATGATTTCACATTACCACCCTGTATGTTCCCGAGCAAGACCAACAATTTTTGAAAAGTTATAATCACTTACTGACATCAAAGACAACTCTGTAATGAATATGTGGGATTTTGCATAGCTCCGAGTCGGCAAAGATTTCTGCTCTAATACAACAATAATCCTTTGTTTGACAGTACATACATGTACCTTTACACTGATCATTTTCGAATTTACTGACAACAAATATAAATGTATTCAACATCTTAATCAGTTTCTTTTTGTAGTGTGTGTATTAATGATTTAAAAATATGTCAATTTTTGTTTGTTTTTTTGGTTTAAATTATCACTTTGTATGCAGTTTGTTTTACAATGAAAAATAACTGACTGGACAATGTCCTATCTTGGTAATCTGTTTTCTGTATCACAAAATAATTATAATTGTAGTTAATTTTACTGTTTGTTTCTGTATCAGACCTATGTAAAGTAAGACCGATCTAAACATATTCTTACAAAATAATATTTTAACAAAATCTGAATACAATGTATATGTGAATTATCACTAGAAACCACTATGGAAGTATTTTGAGTACCAACATGATTATCTGCTCCACAATCTCTACTTAGTCTTTAAAATACAAGACCAATAGCTGTCAAAAGATACAGCTCTGTATTCTAATAAAACAAAATCATTATTGTTGAAATTCCTATAAAACTATATACACATATCCATTCAGGAAGCAGGATTTTATAAAACTTTCAAACATACCAAAACACACAATTTTAACAAATACAATTTTAAAAAAAAGATTAAAAACTACTTTTTTGGGAAGATATTATGATATTCAAATGACTTTTTACAGCATTTTTATTTCTTTAAAATAACCTTTCACCTTTTCAGTGCTTCCAATATGATTCAATCATACAACTTTTAGTGGCCAGATTATCTACTTGCATATTTGTTCATCCATGCATATAATATTCCTACTGTACCATACATTCATCCAGTCACTGTTAAAACTTCTCTAAACCTTTGGTTAACACTGGATAGTCTCATATGCATTGAAAGATGATGGCTACCTAGGGATGTTGAGCCAAGCCAATTATTAATTTTATTTTCAACTTGGGTGACACAACAAATAAGTAGATACTGAACTCCGTAAAGTTATGCAAAAAAAACACACAAAAAAACTAATTCAAGGGACATAACTCTAGTCATTGTCTTTTGAAAAAGCTTGCCGTCATCTGCTTCAAGAGGCCACCTTACTATTCTCCCACAGAACCTAACATAGTACCAGTTACACCTATATTAAGCAGCCATGTGTCTTAAGAGGGCAGTCCTTGATAGATGGCTGCTTAACACGCATACATTGTACTCGTAAAACAAGAATGAAATAAATCTGTTTATGTATCAAACATTACTGAACAGACACTACAGCATGAGGGATAGTGATGAATGAAATGACAAAAATGTCAGCATCAGTGACGCCCATTTTCCCGAGAAAAGATTGGGAGGACCAGTCTTAATACTTTGAAGGTGTGTCCTTATCAATCTTGAAAACAATCCTTTGTTACAGAGATATATTCATAAAATAAATGTGTTGAGGGCATTGTTAAATAAAATAGTTCCTTCCTTCCTTTAAAAGACTTTTATTACAATTCAAAGACTTTCAAGGAATTTATAGACTGCTATGAACCCTGTGTAAATAATGTTCTAAATACAATGTGTACCCCCCCCCCCCCGCTATGAACCCTGTGTAAATAATGTTCTAAATACAATGTGTACTCCCCCCCCGCTATGAACCCTGTGTAAATAATGTTCTAAATACAATGTGTGAACACCCCCTCCCCGCTACGAACCCTGTGTAAATAATCTTCTAAATACAATGTGTGAACACCCCCCCCTGCTACGAACCCTGTGTAAATAATCTTCTAAATACAATGTGTGAACACCCCACCCCCCCCTACGAACCCTGTGTAAATAATCTTCTAAATACAATGTGTGAACAAAAACTGGATTACTCAAAACCAGATGCATGAACGTTGCACAAACAAAACTATTGTCACCTCAATTTTCAGAGGCCTGTAAAACAAAAAAAAATTGTACTCCCCCCCCCCCCCCCGAACCCTGTGTGAATAATCTTCTAAATACAATGTGTACTCCCCTCCCGCTACGAACCCTGTGTAAATAATGTTCTAAATACAATGTGTCCTCCCCCCCCCCCCCAGATAGGTTAAAAGATCCATGTTGCTCTTACAACACTGCAGGGTACTGCTGGTTCATTTCTGTACTACCAGTTGTCCTAAATGTCTTTATATAATGTGTGGAATATTTATCAAGACCCCATAACACAAAATTACACATCGGCTATTGGGTGTACAATGCTGTAATGTTTGACACGTCAGAAATATAATGATACTGAATTTACTTTAAAAGAATACTTTAGAAATGAAGAGTTCATTTTCAAATCACGATACACACTAGTTTCCAGGGCCCTTAGTTTTGAAGCTCTCTTAGTAATACAAAATCGTTAAACCATCGTAGGCTGTGATGTCACCACAGCACACGCCATAGTGATGTCATAACTTATAATGGTTTCTTATGATTTCATAGTGACAGCACATGCCATAGTGATGTCATAACTTACAATGGTTTCTTACGATTTCATAGTCACAGCACATGCCACAGTGATGTCATAACTTACAATGTTTTCTTACGATTTCATATTGCTAAGAGCGCTTCGATACTATGGACGAGATCTTGGAGTTAGCAGTGAAGGTATATTGTTATTAGCACAACTCAACAATCTGACAATAAAGTTTATGTGATAATGTGATCTGTGCCCATTGAGCAGGATGTTAAAACTGTTCTTCATGTGATATACACTAGTTCATGTTGGAGCTAAACGACATTTTCTCAAAATGACGCAAATAGAAAATAACTAGTTAATGACATAGGATATCAGTTTTATCCTGCGAAGGTAAGAATAGAAAATAACTAGTTAATGACATAGGATATCAGTTTTATCCTGCGAAGGTAAGAATAGAGAATAACTAGTTAATGACATAGGATATCAGTTTTATCCTGCGAAGGTAAGAATAGAGAATAACTAGTTAATGACATGGGATATCAGTTTTATCCTGCGAAGGTAAGAATAGAGAATAACTAGTTAATGACATGGGATATCAGTTTTATCCTGCGAAGGTAAGAATAGAGAATAACTAGTTAATGACATAGGATATCAGTTTTATCCTGCGAAGGTAAGAATAGAGAATAACTAGTTAATGACATAGGATATCAGTTTTATCCTGCGAAGGTAAGAATAGAAAATAACTAGTTAATGACATAGGATATCAGTTTTATCCTGCGAAGGTAAGAATAGAAAATAACTAGTTAATGACATAGGATATCAGTTTTATCCTGCGAAGGTAAGAATAGAGAATAACTAGTTAATGACATAGGATATCAGTTTTATCCTGCGAAGGTAAGAATAGAGAATAACTAGTTAATGACATAGGATATCAGTTTTATCCTGCGAAGGTAAGAATAGAGAATAACTAGTTAATGACATAGGATATCAGTTTTATCCTGCGAAGGTAAGAATAGAGAATAACTAGTTAATGACATAGGATATCAGTTTTATCCTGCGAAGGTAAGAATAGAGAATAACTAGTTAATGACATAGGATATCAGTTTTATCCTGCGAAGGTAAGAATAGAAAATAACTAGTTAATGACATAGGATATCAGTTTTATCCTGCGAAGGTAAGAATAGAGAATTCTGCGAGGCTTGTAGAGCTATTATTATTTATCCTGCAGTCCATAAAATTAAGGGGAAAAGCTATGATTTATTTTATTTCGAGCTACATTGTACCTAGAATTCAAATGAGCGATTTTGTAATGTAGCTATGCGTGTGACATCACAAGCGTGACATCAAAAGTCATAATCTGCTGGTATACATTTATGACTTTTGCTTTTTAACTGGGTCATCATAATCAAATAGAAACAGATTGGATTATAAATGGATATATAGCATTTTGAAAATGAACCTTTCAAATACACTTTGCTGAATCATCATGTTTGACAATTCAGAATACTTGTATCATGTGGCACTGACGTAGGAAGTGGGGGAGCAAGGGGGACATGTGCCCCCACTTTTCAGATATTTTGCTTTATATTTGCTTTATAAATGTAATAGTGTAAAAGTGTGTAAATATAAAAGTGTGCCCCCCCCCCCCACTTTTTGGCACCTTCCTACGCCACTGTATGGAGACGCCTTTATATCTATCCATACATTATCATTGACATTTGTATCATGAGTGAAGGATAGTGAATTGTAAAACCTGCAGTTTAAAATATGTTTTAATGAATCTATCAATAATTAAGATTGTCTAAAACAAAGATAATACACAATCACCAGAATGATTTGCTACAACTATTAGAAATATGGTTTTACATAAATAAAAATATGATCTGTATGATGATTACTAGAAACAAGAAGACAGTTCTGCTAAACCAAGGCATATCCCCTACCGAGCCTAACACATTTTAGTATCTCCTCACTTCAAGGGCCATAACTCTGTAAAAAAATTGGGTAAATCACCACGAAAGTTACTTAAACTGTAACAGTAAAAAATAAAGCAATATACAAAAATTCATCTCAATATTTATAGGCACTGAAAACCCCCCAAAAGAGGCCAAAAAACAAATTATCATATTTCCTAAGTTCAACTGCCATAACTCTGTCATAAATGGCTAAATTGCCATAAAAGTCAAACTTAATTCTTAACAGAAAGTGATAAAGTTACACACAAAATTTCAGCTCAATATCTTGAGGCATTGCACACAAAAAAACTTAGCAATTTAGTTTTTCGTATATCCTAAGTTCAAGGGCCAATCAAGAATTGGTAAATCATGAAAGTCAAACTTGATCTGTAATAGTCCACTGTAAAGCCATACACAAAATTTCAGCTCAGTTAGTTGGAGGCATTGGGGGACAAAAAGCATGAAAAAAAACATTTCTAAATCTCAAGGGCCATAACTCTGTCAAAATGGGTAAATCATCTCGAAAGTCAAACTTGATCTGTAATGATATATGATAAAGCTATACACAGCTATAATTGCAGCTCAATATCTTAAGGCATCTACATCCAAAAAACCACTAGTCGGACAGACGAACAAACAGAGATGAAACATGAGTTGTATGATTATCAACAGAAGTACAGATTATATTATAATTGACAGAAACATTCCCCGTGATGAGTACTAGAAATATGAGATGTTTCACAATCACCAGAAACATGGGTTGTATGATTATCAACAGAAATACAGATTATACTATAATTAACAGAAACATGGGTTGTATGATTATCAACAGAAGTACAGATTATGTTATAATTAACAGAAACATGGGTTGTATGATTATCAACAGAAGTACAGATTATGTTATAATTAACAGAAACATGGGTTGTATGATTATCAACAGAAGTACAGATTATGTTATAATTAACAGAAACATTCCCCGTGATGATTACTACAAATATGAGATGTTTCACAATCGCCAGAAACATGGGTTGTATGATTATCAACAGAAGTACAGATTATGTTATAATTAACAGAAACATTCCCCGTGATGATTACTACAAATAAGAGATTTTTCACAATCACCAGAAACATGGGTTGTATGATTATCAACAGAAGTACAGATTATGTTATAATTAACAGAAACATGGGTCGTATGATTATCAACAGAAGTACAGATTATGTTATAATTAACAGAAACATTCCCCATGATGATTACTACAAATATGAGATGTTTCACAATCGCCAGAAACATGGGTTGTATGATTATCAACAGAAGTACAGATTATGTTACAATTAACAGAAACATTCCCCGTGATTATTACTACAAATAAGAGATTTTTCACAATCACCAGAAACATGGGTTGTATGATTATCAACAGAAGTACAGATTATGTTATAATTAACAGAAACATGGGTCGTATGATTATCAACAGAAGTACAGATTATGTTATAATTAACAGAAACATTCCCTGTGATGATTACTACAATCGCCAGAAACATGGGTTGTGTGATTATCAACAGAAGAATGGACTACATTACGATCTCCAGAAATAGGGGTTTTGTTGCAGGCGTCTCTGAAAGTTCTGGAACCATGTCTGTAGTGTGCTGAGAGGAATGTACGTCTCAGTGGGGTTGGGCGCCATCTGTGACTGGTTGATCGTAAAAGACGAACAGTAGTTGACAAAGTTCTCCAACATTTTCTGAGAAAACTCCAGGAAGGGCTCCAGCGTCGACGTTGCCGCCAGCGTTGTGGGGGTTTGTTGAGCAAGCTGAGAGAGGGGCTCCACGGATATGCCTATCTGAGCCAGGTGCGACGGCTGCTGGCCAAACAGATTCTGTTGGAGTTTGCTGTCAGCTGAAAGAAAAAAAAACGTAAAGTTAAGTTGGTGTGTTTTTTTACATATAACTCGAGTACATTGGTGAATTAATCATCATCTGTTGGAAGTCAAACATTTGATAATTCGGAAACAGTCTTTACAGGAAAGCCACTACATTCTTTCATTAGCAGCAAGGGACAGCACATACCACAAACTTTGATATATCAATTGCTTGGCAAAGTTGGAACAGGAAACAACCCAATAAGATAGGACCATTTAAATAATGAATTTAGACAAAATAAATAATGACTGCATGCCCAAAATGGTTAATTTGTATTAAATCTTCGGAACAAATTACTTCCACTGTCTCTACATTTCACACATTGTTGGTAAAGCATAGATGTTTTAAATTAGCCTTGACATTTAAAATAAAAATGTTTGAATTATAATCTGACCATAAGAAGGTATTGAAGAATATTGCATAAATGATATATTGTTAATTTTATACATTAGACTGGATACCAATATTTGTTTGTTCTACTAATCAATGCTTTTATTGCCACGGCATTCATTCATTTCATATCAACTTATTTTCGTGCCCAAGAAACCCAAGATAGAAAGAAAAATATTCAAATGACGGTTTTTGATGATAAGGAGCTGGACAGCACCCTTGCATGGCTGTCTATTAAAATTAAGAGGTGCAAACAGGGTGTTTTTCATTCAAATAAACCTCATTGATTGTTTTGAGGAGAGCAATTTTTCACTATCCTCAGTTTTTCAAAAATGAAATTCTGAAAACCCCACATCATACATTACCTGGTTTCAATTTTGAGATCTTGAATATGGCGCTGGGTTTGGAGTTTGTGATGTGTCCCAGCAGTAACCAGGAGGAACCCTCCGGACTAGGCCATGAGAAATACACTGGAAATAAGATATAGAACATTTCTAAATACATGTATCTCACTAAAAACATTTGATAGACAGGCACCTTTCAACTAGACCACAAAATAGACAGGTGTGTATGTGTGTGTGGACTAGGCCATGAGAAATACGCTGGAAAAAAGATATAAAACATTTCTAAATACATGTGTCTCACTAAAAACATTTGATAGACAGGCATTTTTCAACTAGACCAAAAAATAAACAGGTGTGTATGTGTGTGTGGACTAGGCCATGAGAAATACGCTGGAAATAAGATATAAAACATTTCTAAATATATGTGTCTCACCAAAAACATTTGATAAACAGGCATCTTTCAACTAGACCACAAAATAGACAGGTGTGCATGCATGCATGCGTGCGTGTGTGCGTGTGGACTAGGCCACAAGAAATACAATAGACATAAAATACAAAACATTTATAAATATCTCACTACTATAGGCAGGGATTATCTGAACTAGGCCGTGAGATATATAAGGATGTGTCTGAACAATAGGCCATGAGAAATACACTAATTTATATATATAACATCTCCAAATATCTTACTATGAAAGACTAGGGTGTCTGAACTAGGCCATAAGAAATACACTAGAAGCAGAAACAAGACAACACATTTCTAAATATCTCACTGAGATAGAGATACCATACAAGGGTACATTGTGCTTCTGGGAACTCACAAGTATTGGTCAATTTACACCAAAAACTTTGGAGATATATTTATTTTGTTCTATATTACTCAGTCCTCCACGTTTGAAAATTTCTGGCGAGTGATGAATAACTCTCCTCATAAGGTCCAAGCAAGTGATTTGCGTTCCATAGGAAGAATCTAGAGTAAAGCTTGCACATATGGACAATATAAAGTTATGAATAGCACACACTGAATTATCACTGAATCCATATGATATTCAAACACTAGGACTGGTTGCACTTAAGCAACTTCTCGTTCTGGCCAAATTGGCATAAATAATAACAACACAATGAAATGTATTTCACATGGTAACACTGGATTTAACACTGGCCTTTTATTAGAAAAATTTGCACAACCTAAACATTCAAAATATTTTAAGACCATACGAAATAAACAAAACCAACCACAAAAACCTATGTGTTTTAACCCAGTGTGTTGTCTAAACTGAAACATTAAGTCACAGCACGTGCAACTACATAACTACTCATACCTGAACTCTGCCTACTGCAAAGACCCCTGGCCAATCATAACGAGAAAATTACTTCACTCTAATTCCTGTTTCAAACAATTACAATCATATTTCTATTCTACAACCAGTGAGAGGTGCGCTGTTACATTATTTTTAGGTGGACCATAAAAAAGCTTCTAAGATACAATTATGGTGTGTGTGGGGCTGCAAGCGCGACTACATACCTCAGATAGGAAGGACAGATTACTATTATTAGAAAGTTATGAAATAACACTGTTTTGTGTTCAAATTTAAAGTACCAGTATTAAAAACATGGCAACACAGCTTTTATGTTGTGTAAAGGTAGTTGACAAAAAATGTCAGGTGAGACTACACCTTTAAAGGCTACAAACATTTGCAGTAAAAAACAGAAGATAAAATAGATACAAGAAGCTCCCCCTAGGCATGTGGGAATGGTACTTTGAAAATCATGTTATAATAATGTTGAAGTTATAAACATATGATCAAGGCTTGATAAGGCAGATGACAAATGCTGTCAAAACACCCAATATATATCAGACTTCACTGTAAAAAAAATAGAGGGGAGTGATTAATTGGTCCCCATACTTGGGTTATGAGGAGACATTAAAATATTTACCACATTGATACCATATACTATAGGGACCTAAACATTAACCTCCTTGAACTAGTCTCAGGGGAGCGACAATTGATGGCTAATGTGAGGTCTAATCTTTTTGATGATCAGCTTCACAAGTATAGCTTTTACTTTTAGTCTTATTTTTAAAATATTCAAACCAGAATTCTTGATGTTCAGGAGTGATGTACGTGTATAGCTTTCATCCATGTTTGTCTCAAATCTTACACTTTCTTATAAAAAAAATTACAATAAAAAACTTTTTTTTTAAATTGCAGAATTTGTGTTTCTGTAGATCGTATGGATGCAGACACCAAGAATGGAAGGATTTTATGTCAAGGCATTTAAAACTTGATAGAAAACTAACTTAGCATGTCAAGAAATGTGTCCAGGAAAGATTTGCCTGCCATTCCTATCAGCTTTAACTGTGGGCTTAGTCTAACCACTTTGTAGAGTGTATGGTGATTACTTATGGCATTGTTATGAGGCACTTATTTTTAACCACCTACTATGCTCCCCTACTACCGACGGTTATTAGTTAAGTATCATGGGTCAGACCAGCTTTATTAACGACAGAGGATGAGGATGCCAGGTGGGTGCAGGGACGTACACAAGAGACTGCACCGATTGAGACAGGTAGGTGATGGTGTGGACACCTCTGAAGACAGAATCAGAGGAAACTGACAGATGACCAAGGTGGAAACACAGCACACCAGAAGAGGTATAGGTATGAAAGTAAAAGAAAGATGGAAGATGATGAAAGTGTTGAAAAGAAAAGATAAAAAAGCTGACGGAGACCAAAGTGATTTGGACAATGATGATTTACAGATGATTACAATGTAAATATGTGACAGCTGCTAATAAAAAAATATATATACATGTGTATATATAAAAAATGTTTTTATTGTACTATATGTTTGAACTGTATATTTACTATAAATTTTGAAAACATTAGTGTTAAAAGACATCAATTTAGAAGATTTTTAATATTCAATTGCTTCTAAGTTTCAAACATTTGCTTCCAAATATGCCAAGCAAAGATTGATTCTCACTTAACAAAATTAATTTCAACCTTTGATGATGATACAAGATTGCAGATTTAAGGCTACAAACAGAAGAGAAAAGAACAGATACCAGCTCCTCCCAGTTCCTGTGGGAACGGGGCTTGACCCGTCATGAAGATGACTACGTGGTTGATGTTGTCAGCATCGGGGATGTTGAAGAGGAACTCCGTCTCTGAGATTTGATTCACATCGGTCTGGACCTTCAAAGCACAACATAACACAGGTTACATATCTGGACCTTCAAAGCACAACATAACACAGGTTACATATCTGGAACTTCAAAACACACAGGTTACATATCTGGACATTCAAAACACAACGTAACACAGGTTACATATCTGTACCTTCAAAACACAACATAACACAGGTTACATATCTGTACCTTCAAAACACAACATAACACAGGTTACATATCTGTACCTTCAAAACAACATAACACAGGTTACATGTCAGTCTAGACCTTCAAAATACACCATCAATACAGTTTATGTCAGTCTGTACCTTCAAAATACAACATCAATACAGTTTATGTCAGTCCAGACCTTCAAAATACAACATCAATACAGTTTATGTCAGTCCAGACCTTCAAAATACAACATCAATACAGTTTATGTCAGTCCAGACCTTCAAAATACAACATCAATACTGTTTATGTCAGTCCAGACCTTCAAAATACACCATCAATACAGTTTATGTCAGTCTGTACCTTCAAAATACAACATCAATACAGTTTATGTCAGTCCAGACCTTCAAAATACAACATCAATACAGTTTATGTCAGTCTGTACCTTCAAAATACAACATCAATACAGTTTATGTCAGTCCAGACCTTCAAAATACAACATCAATACAGTTTATGTCAGTCCAGACCTTCAAAATACAACATCAATACAGTTTATGTCAGTCCAGACCTTCAAAATACAACATCAATACAGTTTATGTCAGTCCAGACCTTCAAAATACAACATCAATACTGTTTATGTCAGTCCAGACCTTCAAAATACAACATCAATACAGTTTATGTCAGTCTGTACCTTCAAAATACAACATCAATTCAGTTTTATAGAACAGTTAAAAGTTTACTGTGGCCACTTAATACACCACACTACCAGTTGTTGTGTCGAAACTCATAACAGGTTAATATTGTCCGATTTAGGAAATAGTTCCTTATTAAAATAATAATAAAAATTTTAGAGATGCTTTTTGAAATCTTACTTTAAAGGAATGCTTAAGCAAGGCTTTTGGACTGGTATGCATATTCAAAGATATATAATGCACATTATTGCTTAATATCAACAAGTATATTATTATATTTAATTAATAAAACGGTTAAATGTGATGGCCATTAGATATAACAGGTGCAGCCATTTTGTTCCATTCCAGTGAATACGCCCTCTGGTGAGCTGGTGGTTACGTAATACTTAACGCGTAACGTCAGGAATGAGCCTTAAAACTAGAGAAACACAATCTACCTGTCTACCTGGTTTTTGCAGGATGATAAAATAGTCATACATTGCAATGTTCTGTAATAATATACATCCCAGTAAGCCAGCAATAAGTACAATGTATATATTATTTTTCAATACAAAATAAAACACCATTGTCAAAGTAGCTACACAACAACTTAACAAGTTGAAATAATTAACCATGTTTTGTCCATGCATTAACCTATGTACTGAAATGATATACAGTGTTTTCTTAGTTAATTGGTCAATGCTGTTAATTGCTTCTACCTGTGATTCCCGATTGGCAGGTGTGTATTTGATTGGTAACCAAATGAGCCAATTAATTGATGCTGTCTAGACACAAAAATACATACCGGTATTGTGTAATATTACCTGTCACCCCTAAAATGGTAATGAACATGGTTTATTACTGTAAATAGTTCTGTAAAACTACTAAGTACACTTTCCCATCTAAAACCACAAAACTGACCAATTACGTAGTCCCAAAGAAAAGAACATCATCACTTGGGTATCGTGGTTTTCGTTTTCACTCGAACGTAGCATATCAATAGGCCTAATAGTGTACATTTTTCCTTTGGATTATTTAACAGAGAAAAATACTATAACCCCATATTGTTCTGTTAATGCAACTTGAAATATATTTAGTTAAATAGTTTATTATATTATCACGTCATTTATGTTGTTTTACAAGTCAGATTGATCAAAGAGAAGCACCTTGTCGAAAATTACTGCTTTTGTTTACACTGTACATACAGGAGATGGTCAGTAGCTGACGTCACTTCATCCCAAGCTAGCTGCCCTGGATGCCTCGAAAAGAAAAGAAAATGGCTTCCCCCAGTTACCAGGAATAATCACGTTTTTTTATTAACACTAAAGTTACGCGTTTTTCATTTATTAAAGTGTCAGTATGTGTTGGTGGTGCGGGTATGCAACTAGTGGTACATTAATAATAGAAGGGATAGTACATTTTTAGACAGAATAGTGTTTTTTGAAATTCACTATTCCTTTGTGATAGTGGTAAAAAAAAAAAAATTCAACCCCTGAAACCCCTCTCAATATTATTGTATTTTTCGCAGAATATATTGTGACATAAACATAGTATTGAATTGCATGGAGTAACTAATGGTGGTATGCGACCGTAACACAGGTATTTCAGCAATTTGAGATTTAAAGCAGCATTCCCTGGAATATTTTTATTATTTAAGCATATAGAACAGAAAATCCCATTACGTTTGGTGCATATAAGACACCACACTCCGAATTGGTTTCACTACACTGGCTTTTCCAAGTTAAAAGTGCAGTTATACTTGTATTTGAACTTAGAACTTGATTGTATATGATTGAAACCAGACACTGCAGCTTTAATTTAGGTGACTTACTGGTTGCATTAAACAGTCTCTTTAATACAGGCCATTTAATACTGAAAATCATTTTAGAGGAATTTAAGTAGCCACTTCACAGCAATCGAAATAAGCACTTGTCCATTTGTCCTGACAAGTGAAAATCTATTTGGACAACATATGTAACCTGTGTTTTGAAGCGAAATGTACCTTGGTGGTTGTCCTGTGGACAAGTGAAAATGTTCAATGCAGTTTCATTTTTTAGCAATCAAAAACATCATCCTTGTAAACAAACCAGTTATTTGGACAAATGAAAATATTGGCAGACAAGTAGATTCTAGATGTATTTGTCCGTTGGACTAGTAAAAACAAAAAGTCTTCTTATTTCTATCACTGCTTAAAGTAAAGTTAAAGTATGTTTTGTTTAACAACACATTGCTTTATTTATCATCGGCTATTGGATGTCAAATATCTGCTACATTTTTTCATTAGTATCAAGGGATCTTTTATATGCACTATCACATAGACAGGATAGCATATACCACATCCTTTAATATACCAGTCTTGGTGCACTGGTTGGAACGATAGAAAGAAAGAAATGTTTTATTTAACAATGCACTCAACACATTTTATTTACGGTTATATGACGTCAGACATATGGTTAAGGACCACACACATTTTGAGAGGAAACCCGCTGTCGCCACTACATGGGCTACTCTTTCCGATTAGCAGCAAGGGATCTTTTATTTGCGCTTCACACAGGCAGGATAGCACAAACCATGGTCTTTGTTGAACCAGTTATGGATCACTGGTCGGTGCAAGTGGTTTACACCTACCCATTGAACCTTGCGGTGCACTCACTCAGGGTTTGGAGTCGGTATCTGGATTAAAAATCCCATGCCTCGACTGGGATCTGAACCCAGTACCTACCAGCCTGTAGACCGGTGGCCTAACCACGACGTCACCGAGGCCGGTGGTTGGAACGTGAAATAGCCCAATGGGCCACTGACGTGGATCGATCCCAGACCGACTGTGCATCAGGCGATCACTGTAACAGGTTGCTCCTGATATTGTAATACTATAATCATCATGGAGTAATCAATAGTCAGCACCTACGTATTTAATCAGAACATTATTGAAAGAGGATACTGTCAGGCTTCTTCCTGTAGTGTGTGTATTATTAGTTAATAATAAGTAAAATATTTTTTATTGTTGAACTCAAATATTAGATCAATGTAATGGTATCATCTCGGTATGTATTATGGCATGGTATGTGTTTTGGCACGCTATCTTTTAATAGCAATTGTGCGTGAAAGAAAAGCTATGACGTCAAATGCAAAAGTTTTTGTTGACGCAAGTATTTTTTATTGATAAAAATAAAGCTGTTTACAATTTGCCAGTTTGCGGTAAGTATAAATGATTAAAAATACCATGTAACTAAAAGTACTATTTTTCCATAAGGCACTTTTTTAATATACATGTACATAAGCATCCCTGTATCTCCACATTTTCACAATTAATTTTACTCACCTGCAGCACGAGACATTTTGTCGTCTACTAGTGAAATAAACACAAGACAATTAGACCACTCCTACATCAATCTATTTTTAGGGATACATGTCCGAATGAGGCCCATGTCGTTATTTTACACGCACCGCATATGATTATATTTGGTCAGGATTAAACAACATTCAAGTGCATATTACATACTTACAATAATATTTACTCAACATGAAATGTGTCTTTTAAATAATTTGAATAATAGTAGTAATAATAATCAACAAACAAAAAAACTTGAAGGGCTGTCAAATTTACCCCACCCTATCAATGTACACATATGTGACGATAGGGTTAAAATTTATTTTAATGGTGTTATTTTTTATATGTATTATTAATATGGAATTTATGGATTACACAAATTGTTTCCAGTTGTTTGAAGTTATTATTCTTGAATATTGGTCATTCAGAACTTATCTGGATGTCCCGCTTCAAAACCCATATCAAAATTAAAGGTTAGAATATTATAATAAGGAAGGAAATGGTTTATTTAACAACACACTCAACACATTTTATTTATGGTTATATGGCGTTGGAAATATGGCTAAGGTCCACTTCATTGACTACTCTTTTCGATTAGCAGCAAGGAATCTTTTATATGCACCATCCCACAGACAGGATAGCACATATCATGGCCTTTGAAATACCAGTTGTGGTGCACTGGCAGGAACGAGAAATAGCCCAATGGGCCCACTGACAGGGATCAGTCCCAAACTGACCGCGCATCAAGAATATTACAATATACACAAGTAAACTAAAACTTCCACAATGTACATAGAATTTAATGTTTATATTTTAATTATATATATATACATTAGGTTAAGTCTCTGCCAATAATAAGATCTACACTAGGCGAGATCGTTGCTTATCCGTGCTAAAACCCATACTGCGAGGATATTTAACATCAAACATAGAGTTATTGTTGTATTAGAGCGGGCTATCAGGTAGACAACCATTCCATGTTTTCATTATATATATGTAGTATTAGGAACCGTTCAGATATTACGTATCGCTATTTTTGTCAAAATTAGACACCCTTCTCCCCCTGTAATGCTCCATAATGCTAGACCATACACCCCCGATATATTGTGTAATGCTTGGAGAACACCCCCACCCCCTCCCATTCACAAACAAGTCATGCGATGGGTATAATATACTTTCAACGTACTGTTTTGCCATTTGGGAAAGCGCAGATCTATACGCATTTCAACTCTTATCATTTATAATCCTTATATATTGTATGTATACGCCTAGAAATAACTACCTACGTAAACACTGTCGCTGTGACAGAGCACTTATGAAAAACACAAAACAAAATTTTAGTAATAAAAACTTTAAAAAGTGCATTACATAATGTTGTTAAATATCCTGGAACGCTACATAATGTTTGGACCTACAGGTTCTAATAGACCAAATCAATTCCTATTGCCGATAATGTTAACGTTTATTAATAAAACTGATATAAGCAGTGTTTCAACACCCCCAGGAAGTACATTAAAAAGTGTGGCACCTCACATCTAATCTACCTGCAAGAAAATGGGGGAGGGGTCACATACCATTTAAGAGATTTAATTAATGTTTTTAATAGCAAACGTCATTTTTGCTGAAAATTGCAGTTCCATTTTTGGGGGTACCCCGCATTAGTTTGAACCTCTGGTATATACTGCATAACAACTATATAACAAATAAGTGTATTTATATATTGTCAATGGATAATAGTATTTGCACAAATATAATGAAATAATCAATGTCACATGTTACTACCAATCACACCCACAGCTGCTTTTACTCTGAAAATATTTTACGGTGCACCTTGAACTTTGACACGGAACTCTCTTCTTTGGTACTATGCAGCCTACACCCACCCACCTCTCGAACGTTATGTAATATTTGAATGGCCACTTATTCTCTGATGGCAAAGACCAATCATAACCATCCAAATGTCTGTCTACTACTTCTAGTACTTGGTCTTGCTCTCAAACGGTAGTGTACTCGGGCTAGTGCACCCCAGTCCAATAGAGATTGAGCCCCCCTCCACTCCAAAAATCATCCATAAAAGCCTGTTAATAATAACAACAACAACAACAACAACAATACATTTAAAAAAATAAACAGTCTTCTCCAAGGTTTAAATATAGAACATTCCGATGTATAGGCTAAGCGTCACTTCACAAAACAGGTGCTTGAGACCATAAAACTCGCACTTGTTATTTTTGTCAGGACCCATAACAGTGAACAATATGTGCAGCACTTACAAGTCTTCCGGCTACAACCAGTCCAAACATTGTGAAGCAAGCAAATAAGGCACAATTGAATCAGTTCAATCAGCAAAAATTGATGTAAACATTGCGCATAAGAGTTGAAACATCATTTTGTTTGTGTTCTAAGGGAGATAATTCAAATTAGACATAGTTACACATGAGAGCCAAATATGTGAAGAGCTCATTTCCAAATTTTGGAGAACTTCAACTTAGCAGTGAAGGTATACTGATATGAATATAACTCATCAATGTGACAGTAGTTCTTCCACCAAAACACGATCTATGCCCATTAAACAGAATCTTAAAACTGTGTTTTGTTGTATATACAAGTATACACGCAATACCATTTATTTCACGAAACAAGTAAGGATACCAGTTATTTCTGACGGCAGAGAGCGACCATAACCGTCCAAGTGTCCGTCTAGATCTCGAAGGGCAGAGTACTTGGGCTAGTGCACCCCAATCCATTAGAGATTGAGCCCCCCATCTCTCCAAAAATCATCATTCTTCATTGATGAAAGTTTGATAAGTTTCGGTAAATCTATGCACCATTACACAGGTTTTGTAATTAAATGTGACATTGCGTATCTATGCTGACCTCGCATTCACCTCACATTGACCATCAGCACCACTACCTCATAAAACCATAAGCGTCTGAGACAGCAAAACCTCAAATTCGGGCAAAAACGATAGAGATATTCGGGAAAAATGTGTTAACTTAATACCTTTTTACCATGTATTTCCATTATTCTTCCCTCAAAATTAGATGTAATCCATATAAAAATGCGTACTGATTTGTTTGCAACCCTATATATAGCTGTTTGGTAGTAATGTTATTAATATCAATAAATGTTGTTAGCCAAATTCAGGTATTTGCGTCAGTTCGGACAAAACCCAGCTTGCCCCTCCGAAAAAAAAAAGAAAGAAAAAAAAGAAGAAAAAAAAGGGAGCCCGTACGCCTATGCCTAAAACCAATCCTAATCACAGTCAGTTGCAACGACTAACACAATGTTAAATGTCCTCGCAGGTCAGAAGGAGGAATGACCACCGCGGGCGTCAAAGCAGGCTTGACACCGTCGTCTCGCAGACTCAATAAGCCTGTTCACCAACATAACTAACACATTGTTCCATCCCTGCACAACTTGGCCTGCTGCAGCTGCTGAGTGTTTACTGGCTGAAGATTTCGCAAGTGAACTCGTCTACCATGTTCATCCCATAGGTGTTCTATGGGATTGAGATCCGGTGACACCGCTGGCCAGGGCAATACGTCCACGTGATTTTGATTCAGAAAGTCTGCATACACTCGAACATCATACGGACGTGCCTTGTCGTGTTGAAAGGCCATATGCGGATGTTGTGCAAGATATGGAACAACAAAAGGAGCAAGGATTTCGTCTCTGTAACGAACACCTGTGAAGCAATCTAATTAAAATTAGCTCAGCTATTACATGTGGATCTAACAGCACCCCGTTGGAACTCATGTCAAGTTGACTTTTCATTCGACCAATCAAAACCTTATTTGCAAAATCATGCCATTTATTTGAAAAGAATTTGAAAACATTCGGTATTATGCCGAGGGTATACAAAATGATTCGGGTGAATTACGAAGTATGCCGGAAATTAATTTCAATATAAAATTTTATATAAAATTCGTTTCAAGACGAATAAAAAACCGTGACAGTATAGTCATAAAATCTGTTTATACTAGAATACAATCCAGAGTTTATTACTGCACTTTTCCCCCTGTTTTTTTCAATGTTGAAATAGACCAACAAGTTCGCCTATTGCAAAAATAGTCTCGCCCGATATTTTTAGAATTTGTATGCACCCGAATAACGCTATAAAAGGCAAAGTGTAATTGTTGAAATGTCACCTGGACATGCGAGTCCACGCAATGCTGTTAGATCTACTGGTAGCCAGGTAGAGCTAATTTTAATCGGATTGACCTGTGAAGTTACCATGAACAACATGAAGGTCAGTTTAACCTCTACCAGAATTCTCAGCACACACCATGGCGCCAACTCCGCCAAACCTGTCCACTTCCGTATCAAAACAATTCTAGTATATTTCATCCTTTCTGCGGTATACTCTGATACGCCCAATCTCAATTCGGTTCTAACGAGGACATTTCTCCAACAAATTCTGGTCCAGACATAGCTTACGGTGGCTTTGTATCAGAATGGGTCGTGCACGGACGTTGTATGCTATCGGTCGGTTTCTTAGTTTTGACAGTGATTTGCAACTGATGAGCAATTAATGATGGCTGGAGTGCATCATGCCACGACTAATATATCAAAGGCCGTGGTGTGTGCTGTCTGTCTGTGATAGAGGGTTTCCTCTCTGATACTAAATGTCAAATTACCAAATGTTTGACATCCAACAGTCGATGATTACAACAATATGTTCTTAAACTTTGGTGTCGTCTAAACAAAAACAAACTTTAAACTCTCTCTGTTTCACCGTCTCTCTTGCGGTGTCATCCCCTCTCTCTCAATTCCCTATTTTGTGGGGAATCATTTGATCTTCCAACCCCCTGGTTAGCCTACTTGCTTGATGAAAACGACATAAAATACGGATTCGGAGGTGTTGGGGGTGGAGGGGGTCTGGAACACCCTTCTCACGACAAAATAATATAACTTCCTTTTTAATTATTTGCATGTTGACCCCCTGCAAAATATACTGGAACCACGCCTGCAGCCGTTTTAAACACTATTTCAAAGCAATAAAATGATATGCTAAAAACAAATACTTTTGGCACTAAAGTATAGTATGTTCATGGCGAGATTCACATCTGTAGTGATTAATCTAGTACGTGCTTCTGTCGTTCACACATTAACACCGCTTCTCCAGAGATCAGCTACGACCATGGCGTGTACAAAACTCGATAAGACATCAGCGAAAGATCTCGTTAATTCGGTAGACAATTTCTTGTTTGACTGCGACGGTTTGTACATTTGTGGTTTTTACAGTTATAATACAACTGCACTGGACCGTTTCACGTGCTCACGGAAACTCAGTCTTTTATGTATTTTGTGTCGGCTGTTTATTTACTGTTATTTGAAGTTTATATAGGATAGATGGGAGCCAATTTTAAAATTGTTTTCGATTTTTGTTTTGTTATAGCCTACACACCGTACCCACAAAAAAAAAAAAAAAAAAAAAAAAAAAAAAATCAACTGAATACTGTATGTATAGAGAACAAAATGTGTTGGATAGATCTACCAGTATGAAATCATTGACAGGTTATCATGCCTCATATCACCCCATTCTATGCAGGTTGCATAGTACCAAAGAAGAGAGATCCCTGTCAAAGTTTGATGTGCACCGTAAAATATTTACAGAGTAAAAGCAGCTGTGGGTGTGATTGGTAGTAATATGTGACATTGATTATTTATGCAAATACTGTTATCCATTGCCAATATACTGGCCTCAGTGGTGTCATGGTTAGGCCATCGGTCTACAGGCTGGTAGGTACTGGGTTTGGATCCCAGTCGAGGTATGGGATTTTTAATCCAGATACCGACTCCAAACCCTGAGTGAGTACTCCGCAAGGCTCAATGGGTAGGTGTAAACCACTTGCACCGACCAGTGATCCATAACTGGTTCAACAAAGGCCATGGTTTGTGCTATCCTACCTGTGGGAAGCGCAAATAAAAGATCCCTTGCTGCTAATCGGAAAGAGTATCCCATGTAGTGGCGACAGCGGGTTTCCTCTCAAAATCTGTGTTGTCTTTAACCATATGTCTGACGCCATATAACCGTAAATAAAATGTGTTGAGTGCGTCGTTAAATAACACATTTCTTTCCATTGACAATAAATAAATACACTTTTATTTGTTATACAGTTGTTATGCAGTATAAACCAGAGGTTGAAACTAATGCGGGGTACCCCCAAAAATGGAACTGCAATTTTCAGCAAAAATTATGGTTGCTATTTAAAAACATTAATTAAATTTCTTAAATGGTATGTGACCACACCCCCCCCCCCCCCCCCCCCCCCCATTTTGTTACAGGTAAATTAGATGTGAGGTGCCACACTTTTTAATCCTGTACTTCCTGGGTGTATTAATCAGTTTTATTAGTAAACTATAACATTATCGGCAATAGGAATTGATTTGATCTATTAGAACCTGCAGTCAACATGCCCTAGAAAAGTTACTAACTCACACCAATGCTTGGTTATCTTGTGCCACTATATGGGCACCATGATCAGTGGCGTAGGAAGGTGCCAAAAAGTGTGTGTGTGTGGGGGGCCACATTTTTATATTTACACACTTTTACACTATTATAAAGCAAAATATCTGAAAAGTGGGGATGCACATGCGCCCTTCCCACCCCCTTGCTTCCTACACCAGTGATGATTATATTTTGGTTTTTACATCTGCATTCAGGGCCGTACCCTGATCAAAATACCTGGGGGAAGAGGGGGGGGGGGGGGGGGGGGGAGGGGGCACTACTTTTTATAAACAAATGAAACACTTTACAAATTAAACTCTGAGATGTGTATGCTATGTTCTGGAGGGGACGGCCCTGACATTGTAGGCATGTTTAACGACACCATTAGAGCATATTGATTGATTAATTAATCATCAGCTATTGGTTGTCAAACATTTAGTTAGTCTGACACAAGTCATCAGATGAAACCAACTACATTTTTCCTAATGCAGAAAAGGATCTTTTATATGTACTTTCCCACAGACAGGAAAGCACATACTATGGCCTTTGACCAGTTGTGGTGCACTGGTTGAAACGATCTGTAAGCAAAAACAAAGGATTAGGACAAGTTGACCAATCAATCCGTTTGACCGAAACACTTGGACATTTGTAACTTTTAAGGAGTGAATTGACTACACATATTGGACCAACTGCTGCCCAGGGCAAGTTATTAGGGGGCTTTTATGGATCTACCCATCCACTCACCCACCCACCCCACCCACCCACCCATCCATCCATCCATGCATCCATGCATCCATCCATCCATCCATCCATCCACTCATTCTATAGGTTGTAAAATATCAAATAAAATCCCATAGGCGACCATTTTAACGTTTGTGCTTAAAAACACTATATATCAACCAAACTATGACCCATAAATATCAGTACTATAACCCCTACCTCAAAGTATTAACTGCAGAAAATGGTACCTTTCATGGCTTATTTTTGGTATAACCAGATGTTTTTGTTTTACAGGTACCTCATACATGTTTTAAGCACAGGGCTACTTGACACAGTGGTACTAGATGAAATAAAATTGCATACATTTTAAGCCCAGATAAAACTAATTTTTTTTTTGCAACCAACACACTCACATTTATAACCAATCACAGGACTTGTGGTGTTAACTTCTCCATCAAAAGTTCGGTGCACCTCAAACTTTGACCCAACTGGAAGTTATTTGGTTTAGTGCTAGCTAAAACAACTGATCTGTGATTTTCTTTTTAGGAGTATTGTGGGATGGAAAAGGTGCAATTGATGGAAGTCTGGAAACCATACAGAAACTTTTATCCATGGTAAGGGCATATAAACGAGCTTGTTTATGATGGTCGTAAAGCTGAAGACAGGCATAATTTTACTTTTTTAATAATATTTTTATTGATAAGACAGCTTGCTTATATTAACTAATCAGAACTGAGCTTTCATATGCATATGACAGTTACTAAGTTTTCAACATATGCAAATTACATGTAGATCTTAAGACTATCATTCATCATAATTTACAGTTATTAAGAAGATGACAACCCCCACCCCCCTATTTTTCAATTTTGACTTCCTTTCTTTGTTGTAAAACTAATAAAATAATAATTTTTAAGTGTATAATTGAAAAAAGTGATTGTCAAATTTTATGAGAATTGTAACGATAAAATTGCTTCTTAATACACTGTAGTTTACCGATTTGTTTATTAATTGCTTCTTAATACACTGTAGTTTACCGATTTGTTTATTAATTGCTTCTTAATACACTGTAGTTTACCGATTTGTTTATTAATTGCTTCTTAATACACTGTAGTTTACCGATTTGTTTATTAATTGATTTTTAAAACCAGGGCTAGTTCTGCCACTCGCCAAATTCGCCAATTGCGAATTTCAGGAACAATTGGTGAATTTTATTTTGATTTGGTGAAAACATTTCATGTAATAATTGGTATTCTGTTGAAAAATAACAGTGGATTTTGCATATTTAAAGATAATTTGCCGATTTGTTTTGCTAACCCAGAGCTAGCCCTAAAAACATTTTGTTTATTGCAGGGAAAGCGTGTGTTCTATGTAACAAACAACAGCACAAACACGAGAGATAATTACGTGAAGAAGTGTCACAAGTTTGGGTACCCGGCACAGACAGTATGTCCGGACAATCAGTTTGAACGTCCTTCTTTTAAGTTAATCCTTTCTTGGCATTATGCCGTGTTTCTTATAGATTCATACTGTAATTCAGTCACTGCACAGTGATAATATGAATATATATATATTGGAATGCTGGAAATGAAATGATAATAGTCCTCGTTTTGTAGTAATAAATACATTTTTAATTTTATAATAATAAATGCATTTTCAATATTTCAAATACATGTTCCTCAATGTCATTCTCTAATGTTCATCATAAAAACAGAATTCAATTTTCATTTTACAATATCCATCAAACCTGGCCACCCATCCACCCTAAACCTACCTAACCATCCATCCATTCAAAACCCATCCATCCATCCCTCACCCAAAAACCCACCCATCCATCCATCCATCCATCCATCCATCCATCCATCTATCCATTCATCAATCCACACATCCATCAATCTTCCTAAACATCCTCCCACCCACCGAAACCGTCTGTCCGTCCGTCTGTTCGTCCATCCATCCATCCATCCGTCCATCCATCCATCTGTCCGTCCATCCACCTACAGATCATCCATCCATCAATCCATCCATCCATCCATCCATCCTCCTACCCAAACCCATTCATACATCTGTCCATCTGTCCACACATTCATGTATCCATCCATCCATCCATCCATCCATCCATCCATCTGTATATCACACAGATAATTTTTTTAAACTTTAAACTGACACAAACTATCAGTTGGTTACATGGTGAACCATTTAGATATTGTAAAAAAAAAACTGTTCATTAATGATTTGCCATAATAAAAATTATTTTATAGTTTATTTTGATTAAACTTAAGTATCAATTTTCTGTCAAAAAAGTGTAAGTTCAATGTATGTTTTAGGTAATGAATTAGTTTACACAATATAATTCACCTAAACGAGCAATCTGTTGTCTAGGTAGAAATCATGTGAACTGATTTCCTGTTACCTAACATTTTGAAATATGTTGTCCCCTGTTGTCTGGATGTTAGCAGTAAAAAGGTTTAGATTTTGATTTAGCCAGTTTTCAGATATGTAGATTAGAGCTGGCGAATACGATACATATCACAAATATGGGGTCTCAGAATATGATACGTATCATGAATACCAATAATTACAGTGAATCTATCAATACTGTACTACTGACTTGCTGAATGAAGTAACCCACCAGTGAACATAAACTGTCAAAAATAGCATTTAAATAGTAGGATGTGTTTAACATTAAACTTTGGAATGTTAGATGTTGAAAATTAAATAATTAAATGTTGGTTATAAAAACAAAATTATAATATAAAGAAAATTAACAAGACGCAAAAACAAAACCAGCATGTAAACACTGTCTAGAAGAAACAGAGGCTCTTTAGGCAGTGACCACATCTCCTGCTGTGCTGAACACCCTCTCCAAAATAAAAAAAAAAAATATTTGTTAGCATTTCACTATCAATAAAATTATGGAACATACACAATATAGATGTGCATGGATGTTTGTGGACTGTGTTGGTTTTCTTTCATTTCCTTTTTTTTTCCAAATAAAAATTTGATAGCTGGTACCTTTTCCAAATTGTAAAAATTAGTCCATGACTAATATGGCTAAAGTCTGATAAACACATGGTAAAATCTTCAAAATTATGTTGGATTTTTTATTTTTTTTTATAAGAATAATGAATGCTAAATTTTAAAGGTTGCATTAGACAGTTAACTCTTATTTCATTGAGCATTGCACATTGTTTTGCCGAACTAAATTTTATATGTTATTTAGACTACATTAATTTAGGCTGTTACAGTAACTGCTGTTGAAGAATTCTCCCGCAGGTTATATGATTACCTAGATATAACATGTCGCGACCTTTTTTGATGTGTATAGCTAGTTTGACCATTGATAATAATATAATTATAATAATTACTCTTCCATCATGTTATTACAAAATGTTTAACGACAAAGTGCATAATTTTTATTATTTGCGAAAGTTTCAGAAGTGTTGTTGTTTGTTTGTTTGTTTGTTTGTTTTTTGTGTGTTTTTTAGAGGTGGGATTCGTTCTTCATAAATAGTTGGTTGAAGTATTTTCAAAACCCCCATATTGCCGGCGTTTAAGACACAGCAATGACGAACGATTTAACAAATTATTATTATTAATATCTGCCGTGTATACTATCGCATGTTACTTTATTTCTCACGTTGTTAATAATGATTAACAACAAGAAAGAAAGAAATGTTTTATTTAACGACACACTCAACACATTTATATTTACGGTTATATGGCATCAGACATATGGTTAAGGACCACACAGATTTTGAGAGGAAACCCGCTGTCGCCACTACATGGGATACTCTTCCGATTGGCAGCAAGGGATCTTTTATTTGCGCTTCCCACAGGCAGGATAGCACAAACCATGGCCTTTGTTGAACCAGTTATGGATCACTGGTGGGTGCAAGTGGTTTACACCTACCCATTGAGCCTTGCGGGGCACTCACTCAGGGTTTGGAGTTGGTATCTGGATTAAAAATCCCATGCCTCGACTGGGATCCGAACCCAGTACCTACCAGCCTGTAGACCGATGGCCTGCCATGACGCCACCGAGGCCGGTTGATTAACAACAATACACAGAGGATGTACCAGTTATCGTTATCGTTGACTAACATAAATTGGCCATTGTGAGTACATTGGGTAGAGGATAGTAGACTGCTTAAAATACTTATGTGTGTACATACAGCTTGCAAACTTTAGTCTTTCTAAATTTAAATAATTAATAATAATAATAATAATAAAGATACAAAAAAATAAAAATAAAACCCATAAATATGTTTGATTCTTTGGGTACCAAATAACGAATATGTATCACGGATAGCCTGTATTTGGTGCACTGAATACATGAGTGAATCGTTTCAGCTCTAATGTAGAGTATTTCCTTGAAAATGTGGTTAATTTAAGAAATATTTTATTAGCCAAAGACTAATTGTATACAAATTAGCATTTGGCTAATTTAGCAATGGACAGGGTGAGCATTGGGTTTACCATTAATCAACTAGTTATTACTTCCGTAAAACTCTAATATTGTTTTCTGTTTCTTTGATTTTTTTTGTTCTGTTGTTTTAGGAAGAGATTGCCTGTACAGCTTATATAGCAGCTCTGTATCTCCACAACATCAAGTTCAAAGGGAAAGTGTATGTCGTGGGGAACCCATCCATGGGAGTGGAACTCGACAAGTTAAACATCAAACATTTTGGTATCGGTGTACGTCGGTTTAATTAACCATTTACAGTATCGATGTTTGTTTACTTTGATTAAAAAGCATAGAAGCGTACTTACTTTTGCAGCATGTGTAATTTGCATAATTTGAATACGTTGGGCTCTAGTGGTAGGTAGGTTCATTTGGCTTGATTATGATGAGGTCTTGGTCTTCCTTAGAATACCAAGTTCTGCGATTTAGCTAGCTCAGTTGGTAGAGCGTAGGGCCTGAGGTGCTCGGGTCATAGGATTAAATGTCCTTGGAGGATGCATTTGGTCTTTCCATACTAACCAGTGCCCAAATACTGTTATATCAAAGTTCATGGTATGTGCTGTCCTGTCTACAGGAAAGTGTACAAAAGATCCCTTGGTTTTAACTGAAAATTGTGTCATGTTTTCACTGAAGACTATGTATCAGAATTACCAAACTGTTTCACATGCAGTAGCTGAAACAAACTTTTAAAGTTTTTATAGAACATCAGAACTGAGATATGTGCTGTGGTAGAGACTGAGGTATGATCGCTCATAGACTGTAACCCCCTCACCCCCTCGTACCACCCAGTGTCCCGTGACTAATATACCAAAGAATGTCTGTTGGAAAATGCATGTACAGTGAAACCTCTGTAAACCAGACCCTCTGTAAACCAGAATCCCTTCAAAACCGAATATTTTTCATGGTCCCTTTTTAAATATCTGTACTGAAGATAACCTCTCAAAACCAGATACCTCTTAAAACTGGACGTTTTACTTGGTCCCGAGGGTGTCCGGTTTAGAGGAGTTTCACTGTACATATAAAAGACCACAAGCTATTATGCAGACTCTGACTTGGAAGTCTATTAATGTGTCTCTATACTCCTATCAAGCTGTTATGCAGACTGACTTGGAAGTCTATTAATGTGTCTCTATACTCCTATCAAACTATTATGCAAACTATAAACTATAAAAAAAAATTAATGCCAAGATCTAAGGTTAAGAAGTATATATGACATTATATAGTATTCATATAACTTATTGTAATAATGTTTTTTTTAAATCTTGTGATTTTGGGTTAAATTGTGTGAATTTAAAAAATCTCCTGCTTTTTGACAAAATCGCCTGCTTTTTCAACACACACCTCCTGCTTTCTCTTGACTAAAGGTTGACAGGTCTGCTCTATACTCCTATCGAGCTGTTATGCAGACTCTAACTTGGAAGTCTATTGATGTGTCTCTATACTCCTATCAAGCTGTTATGCAGACTCTTGACTTGGAAGTCTATTGATGTGTCTCTATACTCCTATCAAGCTGTTATGCAGACTCTGACTTGGAAGTCTATTTATGAGTCTCTATACTCCTATCAAGCTATTATGCAGACTCTGACTTGGAAGTCTATTAATGGGTCTCTATACTCCTATCAAGCTATTATGCAGACTCTGACTTGGAAGTCTATTAATGTGTCTCTATACTCCTATCAAGCTGTTATGCAGACTCTGACTTGGAAGTCTATTAATGGGTCTCTCTATATTCCTATCAAGCTATTATGCAGACTCTGACTTGGAAGTCTATTAATGTGTCTCTATACTACTATGGTTTCGGGTACGTCTGTCCAAGGTCCTGTCTCTGGCATGGCTTGTGGCCAGATCTGGAGCAGAGATATTGTCTTCAAAGAATAGCCTATCTGGTACAAGTGAGTTACCTCCCTTATACGAAAAATTATCCTAGCTAAAATGTGCTTTTGTCAAACATTCCTTTCTTTTCTTAAAACTAACAGTTGTTTGCTGTAAGACACAATTATTTTTAGCAGTATGTCAGTTAATTGGTACGCATTGTGTTAATTTTAATGATTAGAAAATTAAAAATGTTTGTAATTGTAAACTGTGTGTGCTGTTTTCAGCCTGATACTTTTGACACGTCTGAAATCACCAGTATGTTACAGATGAAACTTGATGATGAGGTTTGTTTTCAAACACTAATTATAGATATTTACCACACACATTCATTAGCATTTACTGGTAACAAGTCAGATCACCCCTGGACAAAAATCACTTTGACAAAACCCTCCTTCCCCTTCCCTAATAATTGGACAAAACTCTTCTTGTTGTTAGTTGAAGCAGTGGCAGTTAATACTGTTTTCACTTAGAAAATTTATATTAATGATCTATTTACGTACCCATAGAGTTGAACGAACCCCCTAATATTATCAGAATCCTATAAATTTGTTCCATTTTAAAGTCTTAAGACATTCACTCTCCACCTCAAACTGCACCGAACTGCAAAATAACCCCAAATCAAACACATACAGGTCTAGAGGGATATATAAAAAATCAACCCTATATCTACATTAAGCATGTTTTTGTCTGTTCATGTACATCATATAATGACCAGGTTTAAGGTCCACCCCTTAGACATGTTCTAAATGGTTAAAAACACACACACACACACACACACACACACACACACACACACACACATATATATAATAAAACAAATTATGTACTTGAGATTGCAAGGTTAACTTTATTTGTCAGGTACAGATTTGTGTTCCTTTGATAAGTAATTTTCTTATAATAAAAACATTTGTACTGTCTTTGATATTTTGTTCCAGGTCACCTGCGTGTTGGTAGGTTATGATATGTATTTGAACGTAGCTAAAATCTCCAAGGCAGCCAGCTATCTACAGAATCCTGATGTACTGTTTCTAGCCACTAACGAAGATTCACACCTGCCTGTGGCGGGCAGCAAAATAGTTGTGCCAGGTAAAGTAATAATGTTGTCTTTTAATTGAGATAGAACGAAAACATTATTATTAGTGCCCAACTGGTCCAACTGGAAGGGACTATAGGTTTCACCTCCATCCTTCTGTCTGTCCGTCCGTCCGCCCGTATGTCCCACATACATTGTATAGGTTTTCGGATAGCATGCCTTGAGATATTGAGCTGTTGTTTTGTGTATAGCTTTATCATGTACAGTTATTTAATGATGCACTCATCACTATGCCATTTTTGTTTTTGGAGAGAGGAAACCCACTTCAGCCACTCCATAGGCTACTCTTTTTTGATTAGCAGCAAGGAATCTTTTATATGCATCATCCCAAAGACAGGATAGTATCATGGAACATTTTGTTCAGTATTGCATCTAGATTGTTACACAACTTGCAGAGATTGCTATACAATTGTAAAGCATTAAACAGTAATTGCTAATCAATTTTCAATTGACTAGAAATATCACTAATCAAGATTTTGAAAACAAAGTGTTCCCTGAGTATTTATACCACAGCCTTTGTTAGACCAGTTGTGAAGCCCAGGTTGGAACGAGAAATAGCCCAATGGGCCCACTGATGGGGATTAAACCTAGATCGATCGTAAATTGGGTGAATGCTTTAC
The DNA here is from genome assembly GCF_016097555.1 of Gigantopelta aegis. Taxonomy (NCBI): domain Eukaryota; kingdom Metazoa; phylum Mollusca; class Gastropoda; order Neomphalida; family Peltospiridae; genus Gigantopelta; species Gigantopelta aegis. The sequence goes on along the minus strand of NC_054707.1, from coordinate 65,383,884 downwards.
CATTAGGCTGTGTCCCACCTCACTCAGTGAGAGGATGCTCGCTTTTATCTCACAACAGTTTGTTTTGTTTAATGACACCACTAGAGCACATTAATTATTAATCATCGGCTATTGGATGTCAAACATTTGGTAATTTTGACATATAGTCATAGAGAGGAAACCCGCTACATTTTTCCATTAGTAGCAAGGGATCTTTTATATGCACCATCCCACAGTCAGGATAGCACATACCACCACCTTTGATATACCAGTCGTGGTGCACTGGCTGGAATGAGAAATAGCCCATGGGCCCACCATCAGGGATCGAACCCAAACCAACCGTGTATCAAGCGAGCACTTTACTATTAGGCTGTGTCCCATCTCACTCAGTGATAGGATGCTCGCTTTTATCTCACAACAGATCATAGAATTGATGTTTTCTGTTCGATGAATAACAGGTTTCTGATTGTATTATAGGTCTATGACCTTCTTACTTAATAAACTGCCTGTCTGTTTTCTGTTGTTGATTTTACCCATCCAAAAACTCCCCACATTAAAACAACCCATTCTGTTTGTAATCAGCTGCTGTTTGAACTGATATTACAATTTTTTTTATTAACTGAGCTGTGCAAAATATTATTGGTCCATTTATTTAGCTTTTTACTTAACTGTAAAATGTTTTTACCTTTGAGATATAAGATAAGATTACATTGTACCCCACACAGGGACAGGGACGATGGTGAATGCTGTGAAGATTCCTGCGAGGAGAGATCCCATCATTCTTGGTAAACCTGAGAAACCAATGTTTGAAGTTCTTCGAGAAACTCACAATCTGAATCCAAGTCGATGTTGTCTTGTAGGAGACAGGTGAGTCGTGTGCCGAGTCGTGTGCTGAGTCAAGGTCCGTTATTGTGGTGAGTCTTTAAGTCCATTTGAGTGGTGAGTCAAAGCCCTTATTGTGAGCCAAAGTCCATTGTTATAAGGCAATACAGAGATAACACTTGTGGTGAGTCAAGGTTCATGTTAGTGATGAGTCAAAAGCCATGACAGTATTGAGTCAAGGTACATGTTGTGCGTCAAGGTCAATGTTGTGCATTGAGGTCCATGTTAATCTTGAGTCATGGTCCAGGTTTTTTTTTTTTTTTGCAGAATAAACACAGATATGGGTCTGGTAAAACACTGTTTGTTTTTGTTTTGTAGAATAAACACACATATGGGTCTGGTAAAACACTGTTTGTTTTTGTTTTGTAGAATAAACACAGATATGGGTCTGGTAAAACACTCTTTGTTTTTGTTTTGTAGAATAAACACGGATATAGGTCTGGTAAAACACTCTTTGTTTTTGTTTTGTAGAATAACCACAGATATAGGTCTGGTAAAACACTCTTTGTTTTTGTTTTGTAGAATAACCACAGATATAGGTCTGGTAAAACACTCTTTGTTTTTGTTTTGTAGAATAACCACAGATATAGGTCTGGTAAAACACTCTTTGTTTTTTTTGTGTAGAATAAACACGGATGGACATACATGTATATCTGGTAAAATTATTGTGGGTTTTGTTTGTTTGTAGAATAAACACAGATATAGGTCTGGTAAAACGCTGATATAATTCTGGCAAATTGATATTCTTTGGTTTGTAGGATAAGCATGCATGTATATTATAGGTGTGGCAAAGCATTATTTGTGTTTGAATATAGGTCTGGTAAAATGTTGTTGTTTTTCTTTGAAAAATAAATACAGATACATATATAGGTCTGGTGAAAACACTGTTGTTTTATTTTATTGTTTTATTTTGTTTGTAGAATAAACACAGATATAGGTCTGGCCAAGTGCTGCAAGCTCAAATCCCTGCTGGTTCTCTCTGGAGTGACCACGGAACAGGACCTCGCTAGAGTTGATCCCGGTTCTCTCCCCGACCTCTACACGTCGAGTCTCTGTGATCTCAGATCATTCATCAACAATTGATGATGGCTTCTCTTAGGATCTCTTCTCATCTTGTGATTTAGTCATTACCGGTGTTTGCAGCATCTTGCAAAATCATGGGCAATGCTTAGAGGCCGAGTTCACCTTTGACAGAGCTTAGATTTTCCTCCTGATAAATTATTTAGACTCCTGAAAAATTCTGGAATTTATATTATTTCAATAAATAATTAATTCAGATGTCTTTTTTTATCATCCAAAACAAATAAGATGTGGTAGAATGCTGTATGATTAACAGCAAATTGAAGGTTTGTATAATTCAAAATTAGGACAGCCCTTATGTAAAATTACATATGGGCTGTCCTAATTTAGAATTTTACAAAACTATAATTTTTATTAAATATGTGCATTATTAAATGCATTACTTTGTGTCTGATCTTGAAACGAGTTCAACTAAGACAATTTTGACAATACATGATTATTTGATTAAATGTGTAATGTGTGATCGGGCTCATTTGTTTAGTTCTAGATTTAATAATTACAGATGTTGCTCACACACAGTACCATTGCTTCTCTAATAACTTTGACTCGGCAACAAAACAATCAACTAAGAAAGTAAACTACTACTATTATATTAGCTATTTTTTTTCCCAGTCTCAATTGTTCAGTGGTAGGAAGTGGTTTATATATCAGGACTGGCAAGGAATAAGCCATAAGCCTGTAGGACCCGGTTTGTATTCCAGTACTGGCAGGGTAGAGTATAGCAATAAACCTGTAGGAACTGGGTTCACATCCCGGGATTGACAGGGCAGAGTATAGCCATAAGCCTGTAGGAACTGGGTTCACATCCCGGGATTGACAGGGCAGACAATAGCCATAAGCCTGTAGGAACTGGGTTCACATCCCGGGATTGACAGGGCAGACAATAGCCATAAGCCTGTAGGAACTGGGTTCACATCCCGGGATTGACAGGGCAGAATATAGCCATAAGCCTGTAAGAACTGGGTTGTCATCCCAGGATTGACAGGGCAGAGTATAGCCATAAGCCTGTAAGAACTGGGTTGTCATCCCAGGATTGACAGGGCAGAGTATAGCCATAAGCCTGTAAGAACTGGGTTCACATCCCAGGATTGACAGGGCAGAATATAGCCATAAGCCTGTAAGAACTGGGTTGTCATCCCAGGATTGACAGGGCAGAGTATAGCCATAAGCCTGTAAGAACTGGGTTGTCATCCCAGGATTGACAGGGCAGAATATAGCCATAAGCCTGTAAGAACTGGGTTGTCATCCCGGGATTGACAGGGCAGAGTATAGCCATAAGCCTATAGGAACTGGTGTCACATCCCGGGATTGACAGGGCAGAGTATAGCCATAAGCCTGTAAGAACTGGGTTGTCATCCCGGGATTGACAGGGCAGAATATAGCCATAAGCCTGTAAGAACTGGGTTGTCATCCCGGGATTGACAGGGCAGAGTATAGCCATAAGCCTGTAAGAACTGGGTTCACATCCCGGGATTGACAGGGCAGAATATAGCCATAAGCCTGTAAGAACTGGGTTGTCATCCCGGGATTGACAGGGCAGAGTATAGCCATAAGCCTGTAAGAACTGGGTTCACATCCCAGGATTGACAGGGCAGAATATAGCCATAAGCCTGTAAGAACTGGGTTGTCATCCCAGGATTGACAGGGCAGAGTATAGCCATAAGCCTGTAAGAACTGGGTTGTCATCCCAGGATTGACAGGGCAGAATATAGCCATAAGCCTGTAAGAACTGGGTTGTCATCCCGGGATTGACAGGGCAGAGTATAGCCATAAGCCTATAGGAACTGGTGTCACATCCCGGGATTGACAGGGCAGAGTATAGCCATAAGCCTGTAAGAACTGGGTTGTCATCCCAGGATTGACAGGGCAGAATATAGCCATAAGCCTGTAAGAACTGGGTTGTCATCCCGGGATTGACAGGGCAGAGTATAGCCATAAGCCTATAGGAACTGGTGTCACATCCCGGGATTGACAGGGCAGAGTATAGCCATAAGCCTGTAAGAACTGGGTTGTCATCCCAGGATTGACAGGGCAGAGTATAGCCATAAGCCTATAGGAACTGGTGTCACATCCCGGGATTGACAGGGCAGAGTATAGCCATAAGCCTATAGGAACTGGTGTCACATCCCGGGATTGACAGGGCAGAGTATAGCCATAAGCCTATAGGAACTGGTGTCACATCCCGGGATTGACAGGGCAGAGTATAGCCATAAGCCTATAAGAACTGGGTTCACATCCCGGGATTGACAGGACTGGCTCATGCGTAGAGTGAATGTTATTGGTTCAGTGGGGAGGTGTAAGACCAGTACATCCATTTCTTACTAATTCCTGTCTTGGACAGACAACCTACATCCCTGAGATCTGTGTGTGCTTGTACTTTAGCTGAAAATACATTCCTGAGTTTGCTGCAATTTTTAAGCTGTTATCGACTAACATAGACTTTTTAACGAGTGTAAAATATTAGTGGCTGTATATTAAACTTGTTTCTGATCATTTTAATATTTGTACTAGGTTAAATTTAACTTTATTTCCTAAAACATTTTTTTTCGTACTTACAAAATTATTTAAAGACAAAATCCAGTTTGGGCTTCTTGCAAATATTAAGACGACCAGAAACACATTGAATATACAGACACTGATATTCTAAACAAGAAAATATATTTAATATGTAAGTTTAATCGTACAAATATTTTATTAGTCTGAAACATCTTACCATGCAGCAAACTTGGGAATGTCCCTTTAACTACATCTGAATTATCTCCACAAGTTATTAAAAATGATGGATGGTCATGTTAAAATAGCAATTTTCAAAATTAACATTTTGAATTATCTCCACAAGTAGTTTAAAAAAAATGATGAATACGATATTAGATAAGCATTGGAAAGTCATAATGTTTTGTTACAAATGGTCATCATTCAGAAAAAAAATAATACCGGGTATTTATATGTTTTCCCATGACATAAACATATTTTATTTATAACGCTTCTCTCTAACCACAGGCCACTTCAATTTTTCATCACCACAGCCCCGTGTTTATCAAACAGCTTCAGTTTTTAAAAATTATTTGGACTTAAATACCATTAAAATAACTTAAAGACTCATTTGTACCATCTACTAGTCAAACTTAACAATCGTCTTCCCAAGTCACAAAACAAAATGGCTATGAGATGTCTGGTTTTGTCCTCACTGGAAAATGAAAACGTTTTGGTTTAGTTTCTATGCAGTGGGTATACAGTGAAACCGCTGAAAACCAAACCGTCAGAAAACCAGAAACGTCTCAAAACAGGATATTTTTCATAGTCCCTTTTTGAAATATCAGTACAGAAGAGAACCTTTCTAAACCAGATACTGCTTAAACCAAAACTTTATCTGGGCCCCATGTTTATTCGGTTTATATATATATATAATCATGGTTACAAATTTAACTTTTATGGCATTGCCATAAAATAGTAATAAAATATATTAAGTTTATTTTAGGGATGTTTGATATTCATGATAACCTTAATTATTAATTTTAGATGTTAAGGTACAAATAGATCTATGTTGTCTTTTTTGAGTTATTCATTTATTTTAATTGTTAGATTATGTTTGTATTAAATTAAACTGTTATATTTATTATTTTCTTAGTAATAAAATATGAAATCTTAACTCAATTTGTTTTTGTTTTATTACTATAAAGAGGGTTCCTCATTTATACTCAATGCACCATGTTTCAACCATTTCTCAACCGAAATGGTGCAACAAATGGAAACTCGAAACAAAAATGTATAACCTACCGTACTCACTAAACCCAGATTGAAGTGCTTGCATCATGATTACCAAAATAAATCTTCCAACAACAACATAAAATTTTTACCCGCCATTTTAAATTTGCTAAATAGAGGAAGCAACTCTCCCTGCACATTAAGAAAATTATTGACTTAATGTGCACCTTGCACTAACATATGAGATGTCATTAAGCATACAACATTTTCCATCTAACTAATTGAGTATAGGTTTTACAAATTCAAAGTTTATCTTAAACGCTGTTCTCATGTCAAAATTTTAAACAAAAGCTTCAAGTAAAAGTACATATATGCATATTTTACCTATAAGTATAATTGCTAAGCATTTACATGACTTGTATAAAGGAAGATTCTTCGAGTATAGGCCTAATTAGCGCAGGTTACCAGAGGCTGGGCCCAGGAGTGGCGTGCCTTAACCATTTGAGGATGGTGACATGTTAATTGGAAATCAGTATCCGTATAATTCATTTCATCTCAAAATGGACTGACTGATAAGTATCGGTATCCCACGATATTTAGAGAATACTCGACGAGCTACGAGGCAATACTGTTTACCTTGCAGGAGTGAATTGATATCCTTCCCGAGTCTTTGGCGAGGGAAGGACTACATCAATTCACGAGTGCAAGATACACGGTACTGCCGAGTAGCGAGTTGGTTATTTTATTTATTACCCATTTTCAATATTTATCATTTTATGGAAGATGTTTGAACTATACCGTTGTTGAAAATAAATTTGCAAATTGAGAACAAGAGCGAGCGTTGCGTCATAGCTGTGACATACGTATCGCTGCTAACGTACGTTAGTTGTTGACATGACTTCCACCACGGAAACTATGCTTACACACAATTAACAGCCTATAGTGAAGTACTGTTTATGACGTCAACACGTATCTAGGGGAAGAAATGTTGTTTTTCTTTCCCTAGTGAAAGACCACCTTTCTTTCCCCACTTCTCTCTGCCCATATGAGTAATAAATGTTACCATACTACGTCAGTCTAGGCTGTGTCAGATGTACGGCAACAAGACTGATCCATGTGCGTCTGTCGGACCATACATACACGTTACATTTCCACCATGTTACCCTGTTATTCATTAATCATCGGCTATTGGATGTCAAACATTTGGTAATTCTGACTCGTAGTCATTAGAAGAAGATGCGGGATGTAGCCCAGTGGTAAAGCGCTCGTTCGATGCGCGGTCGGTCTGGGATATAACCCCGTCGGTGGGTCCATTGGGCTATTTCTCGTTCCAGCCAGTGCACCACGACTGGCATATCAAAGGCAGTGGTACTACCCTGTCTGTGGGATGATGCATACAAAAAGATCCCAAGCTGCTAATCGAAAAGAGTAGCCCATGAAGTGGCAACATCGGGTTTCTTATCTCAATATCTGTGTGGTCCTTAACCATATGTCTGACGCCAAATAACCGTAAATAAAATGTGTTGAGTGCGTCGTTAAATAAAAACATTTCCTTCATTCATTAGAAGAAACTCGCATTTTCCCATTATGTACAAAATTATTTGGAGGTAAATTTCTTTTTGGGCAACTACAAACACTACACTCGCAACAAAGAAACAAAAACAAAGAAACAACCCCCCCCCCCCCAAAAAAAAAAAAAAAATAAAGAAAAAAATTAAAAAAAAAATTAAGAGAGAGTAAAAAAGAAAAATATATTCTAAACAAGAAAATTAATTTAATGTATAATTTTATTCCTTAACATATCAGCCAAACATGTCACAGTGACAGCAAACTATTTTTGATATCACTCCCTACATTTTACAGTTAACATTTTTATAACACATACACAACAATAAAAATATACCAATAACAGACAAACAGAATCGGGACTAATAGTCGACTCTTTCGGTCCTGATGCACGGTTGGTCTGGGATCGATCCCTATCGGTGGATCCATTTGGCTATTTCTCGATCCAGCCAGTGCACCACGAATAGTATATCAAAGGCCGTGGTATGTGCAATCCTATCTGTGGGATGGTGCACATAAAAGATCCCTTGCTATTAATAAAAAATGTAGCGGGTTTTCTATCTAAGACTATATGTCTAAATTATCAGATGTTTGACATCCAACAGCCGATGAATACACAGACGTACGGCCTCCCATTTTTGTGTGTATGTGTGTGTGTGTGTGTGTGTGTGTGTGGGGGGGGGGGGGGGGGTATGTTTGCCCAAATTAATCAAAAGTGCTCGAATCTGTATTACAACGTTTATTCATATTAGCATTACTGCCAGACAGCTATATATGGTTGCCAACGAATCGCCACGCATTTTTACATGGATTACACCTAATACTGTGGGTAGAATGATGGAAATACATTGTTTTTGCCCGAATTTGAGGATTTTCTTCAGGACTGTCCCACCCCCCCTCCCCTGTCTCGTACGCTTATGGATGATTATTAATCAATGTGATCTAGTGGTGTCGTTAAACAAATTTTTTTTTAACTTTCACTCCTAGTGAACTGTTTCCATATACACCGAAAGACCACGATGACCATTTTTAACTGTGCATGAGAAACTCAGAAATTCAGGACAAAAAAGATAGAGATATTCGGGCAAAATTAGCTGGCCTGAAACCATTTCACCGTGTATTTCCATCCTTCTACCTACAATATAACTGTTGTAATCCACGGAGCTAGGTAACTGTGGAAACTAAACGGAAGAGTTCTAGATCCGCTGATACACGTCTTTGACCAAAACAAACCCAGGTCATCGACAGATTTCACAACTACAAGTACTGGAACCTGACAGAATATAGTAGACTATTTCCAAATACATCTCACGAGGTTTAAAAACCAATAAAGGAATTAATAGTGAACAGAAAGAGGTCACCATGTGTAATGCACCGCCAATGTGGGATAACATGTCAGGACGTGGAACAGTGGAAATGAGCGAAGTATCAGAGGATTCAGTTGGTAAGCTAGCAAATGTTGTTAATTTTGTCTGCTTTTAGAAAAAGAAAATTTCGATTTTGTCAGTAAACTTTACCAACATTTTGGCGAATATTTAACTTTACTGGATTTGTCTTTATTCATATAACTCCTCTAACCCTAGCTGGTGGTTTTGTGTTCTAGTATTAAAGCATGTCACTACTAAGTTAGTCTCAATCCACGCCATTGCCAGAAGGAAAGGAGAGCTCATTCAAAATGGCGTCGAGTCTACCCAAGTGCATCTACGAATTAAAATTTAGCTCGCAGCCAGACATCATGGGCGGATCCAGGACATATTTTTAGGGGGAGGGGGACCAAGAAAAAAGGGGCACATTCGCTCGTTAAAAGGGTATCTCAATAAAAGGTTTAATATTTGCAGTTAATATGAATGCGTTTGTGTATATATCACAGTGTACGAACGGAAGTGTATATTAAAGAAAGAAAGAAGTGTTCCATTTAACGACGCACTCAACACATTTTATCCACGGTTATACGACGTCAGACATATGGTCAAGGACCACACCGATTTTGAGAGGAAACCCGCTGTCGCCACCACATGGGCCACTCCTCCGACCAGCAGCAAAGGATCCTTTATTTGCGCCTCCCACAGGCAGGATAGCACAAACCATGGCCTTTGTTGAAGCAGTTATGGATCACTGGTCGGTGCAAGTGGTTTACACCTACCCATTGAACCTTGCGGAGCACTCACTCAGGGTTTGGAGTCGGTATCTGGATTAAAAATCCCAACCTCGACTGGGATCCGAACCCAGTACCTACCAGCCTGTAGACCGATGGCCTGCCACGACGCCACCGAGGCCGTGAAGTGTATATTAAATGACTAGCTGCAGTTTTCTGCAGCGATAACTGCATAATAAAGACTATTATATGAGCTTTGAGTTCCGTCGGAGCATTTTTTTTTTTTAAAAGTGGGGTGGGCTAATGATCAGGGTCGTTGTTAAGCATGGAACATGATGTGTGTGTGTGTGGGGTGGGGGGGGGGGGAGGGGGGGGGGGTGGGGTGGTCCGGGGGCATAGTCCCCCGGGGAAATTTTAAAAACTGGATGGCTTTATATTTACTTTGCTCTCCCTGAAAGGGTGTGTATTTTAATCGTGCACTGATAAGTTTTGTGTCCCATCCTTTCTCAATAATTTCAGCAGTAATCGTTTAATAAATGCTAGCATTTTGGCTATTCCTCATTGCTGTTGTTCTTTTGTTTTTAATTATCCAACTACAAAACAAATAATATGACATAGCGACTTGACTGAAATTTTTAGGATATGTTAAAAACATCATATTTTTGACTTATGCGACGTTTAATAGCTACATAGTGGTTAGTTGCAAAGTTATTAACCCTTAAAATTCGGGACGTGGGTTTTTTACCACCCGATATATTATATTACAATTTTTTAATTTTTTTTTGCTTGTCTAGTTAACTGACCATTTTAATATACGATAGAATTTTACGATTTTTTTAACTATTAAAAAAAAGCACATTGATTCATTAATGGATGGCAAAGATTTGATAATTGTGTCTAATTAGAAGAAACTCGCTACATTTCCCCATTATTAGCAAGGGATTTTTATATACACTTTCCCACAGACAGGAAAACACATACCACGGCCTTTGACCAGTTGTGATACACTGGTTGGAACGAGAACTGAACTATTAATGTTTTACAGTACTGGACTGATCTTGAGTTTTCCTTCCATTTTTACTTACTTCAAACTATATAGAGGATAATAAACGAGTGACCAGATAAATATCAAATTTAGGTCCTGAGAGAAATAATTTTCACTTGGCATGCGCTTTAGCGAGTGACAAGTGAAACTTATTTCACAAGGGACATAAATTTAATAATAACTGGAACCGAGTTTGTTATTCTATTTATTACTCCAGCTATTTGGGCTTTTAAAAAAAAGAGAAAAAAAAAAGAAGCCTTTATTATCAATATAGCCTACATGGGCTACACATCCATGTATATAGAAACGACGTAAACTACATCGGCTACACATCCATGTATATAGAAACGACGTAAACTACATCGGCTACACATCCATGTATATAGAAACGACGTAAACTACGTTTCTGTTCTTGGTATTGCTTTAACTTTGTATTTTATTAACGGTTCACAGATAATTTTCAAAAGCCAAAGTTCTATATATTCTGTAAAAAAACAACAAATCTATAATAAATTGCATTAAACTACCATTTTAAGACCGAAGAAAGACGTAAACGCAAACGCTTTAAACTACGTGACGTCATTGTGTGTGCTTTGCCAAATCATGATGACTTCATATTTAGTACCGACAAGGTGGGTGATTTGTTGGCGTCAAATCGTCCAATAGTAGTGTACGTTAAACCAATGCATGGAATTATGATTTTTATTTTCCTCGTTATGAGTGCCTACTGGGGTAAATACTTATTAATACATTTTATTGTTTAGTATATCATTGTCTGTATATTCGATGAGTTTATGGTCTTCCTAATGGTTGTAGTAACTCGAAGTCCATTTTATTTTCAATTAAAAACAAATAATTCGAATCTACAAAATTATTTGGAGGTGAAATTCTGTTTGGGCCACTAGGCTACACACATTAGATGCGCAAAGAGAGAGAGAGAGAGAGAGAGAGAGAGAGAGAGAGAGAGAGAGAGAGAGAGAGAGAGAGAGAGAGAGAGAGAGAGATTATGAACAAGAAAATTATGTATAATTTTATTCCTTAACATATCAGTCAAACATGTCACAGTGACAGCAAACTATCTTTGATATCACTCCCTATATTTTACAGTTCACATATTTTTACAACACACACAATAAAAATATACCAATAACAGAATCGGGACTCTTTTAATACTGATGCTCGGTTTGTCTATCGATCCCCGTTGGTGGACCCATTTGGCTATTTCTCGCTGCAGCCAGTGCACCACGACTGGCATATCAAAGGCCGTGGTATATGCTATCCTGTCTGTGGGTGGTGCATATAAAACATCCCTTGCTACTAATGGAAAAATGTTGCAGTTTCCTCTCTAAGACTATAATATGTCAAAATTACCAGATGTTTGACATCCAATGGCCGATTATTAATAAATCAGTGGTGTCGTTAAACAAAATAAACTTTAAAGTTCAGTCCTAGTGAACGCTTTCCATATACACCGAAAGACCACGATGACCAAAATAAGAACACATTTTTAATATTCTGTCATGGATGTAGACTACCATTAACCATAAGCGTACAAGACGGTGGGTTGGGCGGGGCAACTGCCTTCCCTGCGCAGGACAAAATAGTAAAATTCGGGCAAAACTATAGAGATATTCGGGCAAAATGAGCTGGCCTGAAACCATTTCACCATGCATTTCCATCCTTCTACCTACAATATAACTGTTGTAATCCACGGAGCTAGGTAACTGTGAAAACTAAACGGAAGAGTTCTGGATCCGTTGATACACGTCTTTGACCAAAACAAACCCAGTCATCGACAGATTTCACAACTACAAGTACTGGAACCTGACAGAATATAGTAGGCTATTTCCAAATACATCTCACGAAGGTTTAAAAACCAATAAAGGAAATACTAGTGAACAGAAAGAAGTCACCATATGTAATGCACCACCAATGTGGGATAACAAGTCAGGACGTGGAACAGTGGAAATGAACGAAATATCACAGGATTCAGCTGGTAATCTAGCAAATGTTGTTTATTTTGTCTGCTTTTAGGAAAAGAAAATTTCGATTTTGTCAGTAAATTTCGCCAACATTTTGGCGAATATTTAACTTTACTGGATTTGTCTTAACCCGCCGTCTTTATTCATATAACTTCTCTAACCCTAGCTGGTGGTTTTGTGTTCTAGTATTAAAGCATGTCACTACTAAGTTAGTCTCACTCCACGCCATTGCTAGAGGAAAGGAGAGCGGATTCAAAATGGCGTCGAGTCTACCCAAGACTACGAATTACAATTTAGCTCGCAGCCAAACAGAAAAAGAAAGAAATGTTTTATTTAACGACGCACTCAACACATTTTATTTACGGTTATATGGCGTCAGACATATGGTTAAGGACCACACAGATTTTGAGAGGAAACCCGCTGTCGCCACTACATGGGCTATTCTTCCGATTAGCAGCAATGGATCTTTTATTTGCGCTTCCCACAGGCAGGATAGCACAAACCATGGCCTTTGTTGAACCAGTTATGGATCACTGGTCGGTGCAAGTGGTTTACTCACTCAGGGTTTGGAGTCGGTATCTGGATTAAAAATACCATGCCTCGACTGGGATCCGAACTCAGTACCTACCAGCCTGTAGACCGATGACCTACCACGACGCCACCGAGGCCGGTCTCGCAGCCAAACAGTGACAGCCTTTCGGGGAACTAAGTTTAAAAATGATTTCTAAGTCAATGAGACCTACTGAACTAAATGAGGTGAATTACAGCGTTGTTACTGCAGATCGCTGCCAGTCAGGGCTCAGGTGACCATTCTAAAAATACAATTGTGACAAACGGCGCGTTTTTTTTTTTTTTTTTTCAAAATGGCCGCGATGGTTACCCTATATGCTAATTATTAAAACTTTATACATGTTGTTATGTGACGGGGAAATCAAATTGATGTACTTACCTTGTTTGACACCCAGTAGCCGATCTCTTTGTGTATATTTCAAAATCTACTTCAAAACTGTTAGTGGATTCAAAGCTCTGAGCTTTTTCAAGATGTGGGCATGGCCAATACAGTGTATATTACAAAATCTACTTCAAAACTGTTAGTGGATTCAAAGTTCTGAGCTTTTTCAAGATGTGGGCATGGCCAATACAGTGTATATTTCAAAATCTACTTCAAAACTGTTAGTGGATTCAAAGTTCTGAGCTTTTTCAAAATAGGAAAAGAAGCAATTTTACTGATTACTATACAGTACATTTAGGAGGTATTGATACCTATATAAAATGTGTATATTTTGTAATTTTGACATATAGTCGTAGAGCGGAAACCCGCTACATATTTCCATTAATAGCAAGGGAACTTTTATATGTACCATCCCACAGACAGGATAGTACATACCACGGCCTTTGATATTGCTGTTGTGGTGGATTGGCTAGCTGAGCGAGAAATAGCTAAATGGGCCGACCGACTGGAATCGATCCTAGACAGACCATGCATCAGGCTACCGCATTACAACTGGGCTACGTCCCGCAAAAATGTAGTATAATTAACATACATAATATAATTCTCAATTCTCAGTATATTAGTTCAGTAATGTAACAGTTTGAAACTGCAACTACATCTTTGGTTTATGAGCGTTGTTGTGTTGCGATGGTTACTAAATTTAACACTCAGCGGCTTTGTAACATAACTGTGCAACACGAAAGCTGCTGTTTATGTTAATATTTGTTATGCGACATAGAAGTAACCATGGTCGCACATGATAGACGTGCTCATTTTGATGGTCAAGTGGCAACTACCGTACTACCAGCTAATTGTCACATTTTTTGATAGTATATATCCTGAATATCTCATAGGTGAAAATTACCCAGAATTCCTGTAAGGGAAACATGCTCAAATGACGTCATCAAAATGGCGACCGTATTTAATATATTTTTAAAGCAACCCTGTAAAATGATGTAGACGTATCAGATAAAAACATCAAATTTCGTACACAAGTTGCCCATTGCAATTTGAATTACTACTCTTCAACGTTTCTGTTGGTTTTACCTACACTAACATGATTATTGTGGCAGCTTATGAGACGCATGATTTGAATTACTACTCTTCAACGTTTCTGTTGGTTTTACCTACACTAACATGATTATTGTGGCGGCTTATGAGACGCATGATTCCTTCCTCATTGAGGTTCAGGGGTGGCAACAAACATGTGGAGTCTTTCTACGAGGGTGGCGAATTAATCAGGAGATCAATATGAAAAAAATTAGTTCTGATAAACTAAAATGTTAAAAGCTGACAACCATGTGGAAATGGTTATTTACTCATTTCTGATTAAAATAAAACCGGTTGGGACTTTGAGAAATGCTATTTATGGCTAACACGGTCAACACAAGGTCAAGATGACCCCTTTGTATGCTACTATTAAAATAAAAGTATATTAACCTTAAATACAACATACAAAACCCTATATAATTATCCAATTAATAGTTTTAAAAATAAATTCAGTAAGCATCGATCTGCAATATTTATACATATTTCCCCCCATTCTGTATAACTATTTCATGTTTTCATGTTTAATCTGTAGTGTAATACTTAGTAGTTTATATCAGTTAACTGAGTAAATTTGTTATGCGTTGTATTGACAGTAAATTATTTAATGTATAGTAGTTAATAATGTTGGCTGGGGACCCTATGCGTTGTAAGTCAATTTACGCCTTGTGTGGTATGCACCGGCCTCGGTGGTGTCGTGGTTAAGCCATCGGACATAATGCTGGTAGGTACAGGGTTCGCAGCCCGGTACAGGCTCCCACCCAGAGCGAGTTTTAACGACCCATTGGATAGGTGTAAGACCACTACACCCTCGTATCTCTCACTAACCACTAACAACTAACAGCCCAGATAACTGAGGTGTGCCCAGGACAGCGTGCTTGAACCTTAATTGAATATAAGCACGAAGAATAAGTTGAAATGAAATGTGTGGTATGCCAATATTACATGACATTAACGATCGTGCTCATGATCTCATATCATATTATTATTATTATTATTATTATTGTTGTTGTTGTTGTTGTTTTCTTTCTTCACATGCCTCCTTCTTTTACTTCTCATCCTAATAATTCTTCTGTTCACCATCCTGTTTCTTCGCCCTCTCTTTGTTCTCCTAGCATTGTCCTTTTCATCCACCTACTTGTTCTTCTCTGCTTCTCTTCTCCTGAGTATCACCTGCATTTCCCCCTTCTCCTTCCATCCCCCCATTTCTTCACCCTTCACCTATTAATCCTTCTCCCTCCTCCTCTTTATCACCTCCGCCTCCTTCGTAATCTCACATCATCATCATATTGTTATCATCATCATCATCATCATCATCATATTATTATTATTATTATGATTATGATTATTATTATTGTTGTTGTTGTTGTGTTGTTTTTATTCTTCTGCCTCCAACTTTCAATATCACCTTCGTTTTGTGAATTATTCCCCATCATCTTTATCAACGTATTAAATTTTCAACAAACACACCATTGACATCTTCATCATAATCAACAATATTGTTATTATATTCTGCATATATGTCTACTAATAGGGGCGAGACGTAGCCCAGTGGTAAAACGCTCAGTCGATGCGCGGTCGGTCTGGGGTCGATCCCCGTCTGTGGGCCCATTGGGCTATTTCTTGTTCCAGCCAGTGCACCACGACTGGTATATCAAAGGCCGTGGTATGTGCTACCATGTCTGTGGGATGGTGTATATAATAGATCCCTTGCTACTAATGCAAAAAATGTAGCGGGTTTGGTCTCTAATGTTTGACATCCAGTAGCCGATGATTGATAAATCAGTGTGCTGTAGTGATGTCGTTAAACAAAACAAACAAACTGTCTGCTACGTCTTATTTTATTGATGATAAAAGTAATGGTAAAAACACACGGTTTCCAAACTTCATAACAATGCTTTGAATAATCCTTGCAACCTAAAGTTCTTCAAGTATCTCAAAGCAAGAACACCCCCCTTTCAACTTGAATTCCGACCCAGATGTCCTTCGTTCCTCTTTCACCATAGTGATTTCCCCTCAACACCCCTCTGACTGTCTCTGGTTGTGAATATGGAACTTCAAACTCCTGTTCTTGGTCTTACATTAAGATTTCTGGTTATGGAGTCCTTCTTCAAACAAAAGAAAGATCCCAGGCACTTGTGCATTATAACTTGAACAAATCCATATTTTCTCGCCTTCCTCTCAAATGCAAGGAAGTTAGAAATACTTTTGTAAATTTGTGTATCATTTATGTCTTGATGGGTGGAGACTTCTTTCTTGCTTCCTACTGGTCGCCTCTTATTTTTCAATGCCGACCGGGTTTGTGTTGGGAATAGCAACGCGCTTGTTTTGGCAAACATCTTGTTTGCCGTTATCCTCTTTCCCATTGTCAAGTATGACATTGGCTTGTTTGCCATTCAGCGGGACCGCTCCAGGTCCGCAAGAACCCGACAGAGACGGCTCGCTTTGATCTGGAAGAAGTGTAAGACATAGTTCTTCCTGGTCGGGTTTGAAGATTATGTGTTTTAGCATCATTCCTTGAGAGAGATAAACTCCATGACATTTCTTACAGGCAACTGGTTTTTTGGCTTTCTCAAACGGAGCAGTCGATTTTAATATCTCAACAGAAGTGAATTAAAATAAAATAAAATAGCCTGATTCTAGCGTTCATTTCATCTAACCAAGGATTTCGACAAGACACTGTGTCATTTGTAAGAGGAATATAGTTTTTTTTTTTTTAAATTTAAAAAACAAAACAAACAAACAAACAAACAACACGTTTGTTACAGTTTTCATAAAGAGTATATATTAACATATGGATTCTACAAAGAGGATATATTAACATATGGATTCTTCTAGCTGCAGTTTTAAGTATGAAACATCTTAGAGTAAACCTTCACCAAAGATGTTGTCAGCAGTTGGCATCAATTGTTTGATGCTTCTATTAATTTCGCTGGATTATCAGGAGTGGTAAAAAAAATATAATGAAGCATATTGTTATTGTGGCATAACTGTGGTGTGTATTTGAACAACGGTGAATAGCGTCGTCATGTACCGGAATCACTACTACCACTCCAACTATGGCGTGGACGTCACCAGGCCGTACTACTATCCCCACCACAATGTGGTCGAGGAATACATGTACGACGGCGAGTTCGGCCACCACGACCAGTCTCTGGAACACCTACACAACCCTCCCTACAACACCGACCACTACGGTAGGTACCAGTGTCCCGAGATGAAGTCAAACACTGACATTGTGTCTAACACTTATACAGGCCCGACTATTATATTCGGTGATATATTGTTGGGACCTCTTAAATCTAGCTTATTTATTATATATTATAAGCTAGATTTAAGAGGTCCCAGTATGAACGAAACAGACGAATTTCTCTCAGTAAAGAAACACCAGGGGCCCATTTAACTAAACATTATAAATTGACGTCTGCTATTAGCAGTTATACCGGTCGTGCGTTTACACGCGTTTACATCAATTTCTCGCAGAAAATTACATCATTGTGTTCTTGTAACTATATTTGTTGAATTATAATAGTACTAAGAACTGTGGTTTAGTCGTTTACGTGCAAAACTAGGATTACGATGTTTGGCGAAATTGGGCCCAGACCCGTAGGAACGATATTTGAAAATGCGGGGGACAGGATCCTCACCTGTGTGTGTGTGTATTTGTATGTGTGTGTGTGTGTGTGTGTGTGTGTGTATGTGTGTGTGTGTGTGTATGTATGTGTATGTGTGTGTGTATGTGTGTATGTGTGTGTGTGTGTGTGTATGTGTGTATGTGTATGTGTATGTGTGTGTGTGTGTGTTTGTATGTGTGTGTGTGTATATGTGTGTGTATGTGTGTATGTGTGTATGTGTGTGTATGTGTGTGTGTGTGTGTGTGTATGTGTGTGTGTGTATTTGTGTGTGTGTGTATGTGTGTGTGTTTATACAAGACATTGTTTTAATTATGCAATAGTAGGAAACATGTAAATGTACGGGAACTCAAGTTGGGCGGAGATAGACCCCTCCGAATCCTACGGGCCTGCAACATTAAAACAAAAACTAACCTGAGTTTGCTTCCATTTTAACATGCTTAAGACCATTCGCGTCTCTTTAACAACTGAAATTACATATTAAAATAATTCCCTTTTCTTGTTCAGAATGTCATTGTCTGTACATTCAGTATGTTTCTAATCCTAATGTTTTATTGTAGCTCTATCTGGAGTTTAGATCTCAATAATTTCATACTACTAAAAGCAAATGTATTAGGATGTATAAGGTACAACAATCAGAACGACCAGGAAATATATTGTATTTACAGACATTGTAGTTTATTTTTAATTTTTTTTATATAACATATAAATTTATTTGTTACAAACACCTTACAACGCAGCCACTTGAATAGGTATCTTGACACCTTCGACTACCACCCACCCATCATCATACAATAATGCTTTATTCATTAATTATTCTCGGTCTTTCGTTTTCATTTATAAGTCCATCATACTGTCATTTATTTTGCTTTTGCTTAAGTCCAAACATTGAATGCAATTATATTTTGATTAAGTGTTACAATGGTATAAAGAACAGGGTCGTAGCTAGCCAAGGGTAGGTGGGTGGGACAGTAGCCCTCACATTTTTATTGTTTTTGCTGGTTATTGATATTGACGTTTTAAGTATGTAATCTCCCTGAAATGGCCTCAAAATGGTATTTCAGAGCCTCTAGATTTCACGTTTTTCAAGGGGGAATTGCCCCAGGATCCCCTAGTGTCTTGCGCCTTCCATGCTGATTCGTTCCAAAAATTCATCTGCCCCCCCCCCCCTCCCCCCGTAAACAAAATCCGAGCTACGACCATGAAGAAAGAGAACACTTTCGATGGATCTTGACCATTCTGTCAAATAAAAGACAATTTATTATAATCTAGCTTATTTGTTCTTGATTACTATTACTATGCTTACTAGAGTTACACATATGTTACATAGTTTGTCACGTATTCGTGTAAATATCACTATCACTTTCTTGTACAGATCTATAATTATGTCATACGGGAACGGGAAACCATATTAACGTGCCTGTATTCCATTATAGTACAGACACATCTCTCTGGGGCCCAATCTCTGACTCTGGGGCCCAATCTCTGACTCTAGGTCCGGGACAGCAATGTAAGTTGAAGTGGGTAGAATTTGGAATTGCGAAAAGTTACAAAAATTATAGCATATATTTTTTAAAAGGTAATTAGCAAAAAAAAAAAAAAAAAAAAGAGAGAAAAAAGAAGAAGAGAAGAACTGACTTATCAGTCGATAATATATATAATTTGGAACATTTTAGAAAGACAATACAAAAATAAATGAGAGAAAGAAGAGAGGATCACACTATTTCATATTACAGAAAAAATGTTTTTACATAAAATGTTGAACGAAGTTTAAACTTCGATCTATGTATCCTCGTGTGGCCTTTTTCGAGTGATGTTATTCCTCTTCTACAATGAAGTGTTTCTTTCACTGTTATGTCGTTTTGATGATTTTCATGGATATATCTTTTAATTAATATTTTTGTCGTTTTTATAATATGAGGATTTATAAGAACAGTGCATTTATTATAAGTTAATATTTTTGTTATTTTGATCATGTGGATATATTTTTGAAATTAATAGTTTTTGCTTTTTTATTTTAATGAATTGAGTATTTATTGTTGTTAAGCTTTTTGTGGTTGTTTAAGTCAATTCTTTTGTCGTTTTGATGATATTTTTTTTTAATGAATAATTTTGTCTTTATGTAATTAGACTATTTGTTTTGTTTCTGTCGGTCGGTTCGACGTGTTTATAATATGTTTTGTCGTTTTGATGATACGATTTTAAAAATTAATAGTTTTGTCGAAAGAGACTCCATTTAAGATACCCCATTTAAAATTACACGTAATTCATTGGATGTGGCAGTCCTCCTACAGACAGTGCAAGAAGGATGAAACATCCCGTTACGTATCTTCTAGGGAAGTGGTAGTCCTCCCAATGACGAGCACTTAATAGTGGATTATGGAAGCAATCACGACATTGATTAACATCCTTTCGACGCTATGCAGAGATATAATTTTGATAACGGAATACGGTTTTAAATTGTTTCAAATAATTTATTTTGAATTTGTATCCAGTTTTAATGTTTAGCACACTACATGAAGGACAAAGCGTGTGATGGTTCATACTTCTATCCATGTAAAAATATCACGTTCATTTTTAATAATTCCAAGTGCATAACTATTTCATAAATATAAATTACTATGAAAAGACAATCAAAAGTTTTCATCCATTATTTTCCATTCTATTCAAATGAAATTAACACACGTGTCATCATTCTAGTTAAAAACAATAAGTTTACTACATTGCGTTTGAAATATTACCACTCTTTACCTCAAGGGGGTCCGAACAAGGAAGCAGCTCAATAGCCAGGCAACGCACTATATTGATTGAAATATATCTAATTGCATATACATGTCGTATATACACGTATATATACAAATGGATTGGTCACATGTTATTCAACTTACGATGCCCTCTCCTATTTACAATATATTATAACAATATCGGCGACTGCAACTACTTTCAAGAATGCAGACGTTAAAACACTAAACAAAATCAATACAAAAAAGAAGAAAAAAGAAAAGAAAAAAGAAAAAAAAAGAAAGCAGAACAAATAAATTAATTAATGTGAATGAAAGTGAAAGGGGAAAGAAAAGGGAGATGAAAGTAATACTGTTTTTCCTCAGACAGCCATAGGCATACGGTCTCATATTTGTGTGTGTGTGTGTGTGTGTGTGTGTGTGTGTGTGTGTGTGCGTGCGTGCGCACGCGCGCGCGTGTATGTGTTGTGGGAGGAGGGTCACGTTGATTTTTGCCTGAAAGAAAGAAAATGCCTGAATTTAGATAACATTTATCCATATTAGCAATGCTGACAAACAACTATTTAGGGTTAATAACGAATCACTACGCATTGTTTTTCATGGATTACAGCTAATATTGTGGGTACCATTATGGAACTACATGGTGAAAAGGTTTCTATAAATGGATTCCGCACAACTAGTTATAATTTAGTCGAACTACATAATATGATATTTAGATTCAACCCTGTTTACACTATAATGTTGAGAGTTTACTACATCGCGTAGTCTAACAATCAAGTCCAACAAAATAAAATAAAGAGGCACTATTTTCAATGGAACTTTATTCAACACCTACATTTTGGAACGTGACACGTCTACTAGAAAAATGGAGGAAAAAACTCCGTACCTATAGAACTTTTAAACATGGTTTTACCACTGTTATGTTACTACGCCTATGCCTACGTCATATCGACGTGCGTTATCAATGTTTGGTAGTGGTACCGTGCCTTTAAGATTAGAAACAGCCCGGGTAGATATGGACATTTGGAGATTCACAACAAAACCTGTTTTAACTGTCTTAAACATGTATAATCTGAAGAACATGTTCTTATTCACTGTCCTCTTTATAATGACATAAGAGTAGATCTTTTTAAAAAGGCAGTAACTGCTGTAGTAAATTTTAATAACCTTTTAGGTAAAGAAAAAATGTCATGACTTTTAAGCCACCCGGATATTGTTACAATTAAAGCCAAAAGTTGCTATCTTATTTTAATATGTTAAAGATGTTTTTGGATACATATAGACATATACATATTTTAGGGTTTTTAGTTTTACTTCTTGTAAATACAATACTTTAAAAATATTTTCGATATTCTTTTAATGATTTTAAAGTCTCTCTTAACTCCATAGGAGTGACTTGAGTACTTTTACTGCTGTATTATTGTATTATAACTGTTGAACTCTTGTTTTTATTTTAATCTGTATACAAAATGAGACGTAAATAAAGAATTGTTTGTCTGTCTGTCTGTCTACATATTAAATATATTTTCGGATTTAGAATATCAGTGTCTGATTATTCAAGGTATTTTTGATCATTCTAATATTTGTAAATTGCCCAAACTGGATTTAGTATCCAATAATTTCGTATGTGCGAACACAAATATATTAGGAAATTAAATGAAGTTTGACCTAGTGTAAATATTTTTAAACGATCAGAAGCATCTTTAATATACAACCGCTAATATTTTAATTGAAAAATATAATTACAGTCGTTAAAAGTCCGTGTTGGTCGACATCATCTTAACAAAAAGAAAGAAAGAAATGTTTTATTTAACGACGCACTCAACACATTTTATTTACGGTTATATGGCGTGAGACATATGGTTAAGGATCATACAGATATTGAGGGAGGAAACTCGCTGTCGCCACTTCATGGGATATTCTTTTCGATTAGCAGCAAGGAATCTTTTATATGCACCATCCCACAGACAGGGTAGTACATACCACGGCCTTTGATATACCATTTGTGATGCGCTGGCTGGAACGAGAAATAGCTCAATGGGCCCACCGACAGGGATCGATCCCACACTGACCGCGCATCGAGCGAGCGCTGTACCACTGGGCTACGTCCCGCCCTCTCATACAAGACAAGACAAGACTTTATTTACACTCGGGCCGTTGCACAACGGCATAGGAGAGAATATATACATACACATTTTGTTATATACATGTGACAAGATGGTTGACAGTAAATACATTCATTACAATACATACACAGATACACAAACACGTACAAGCACACAATCACCGAACACTCTGGATAGTCCCGTTAATAATTTTAAACAATAAAGAAAGCAGCTGAATCGATCTCTTGTAGTAGTGGCAATTGAATTATGAATGTAGGTGTTTTCACTTGCATTAGATCAATCTAAGCATTTATAACGAGGGTTTATTTACTGGTTGGAATTATTTAAATCGCTCGTTAATTTGTATTTGTGATTGTTATTTCAGCAATTTAATTTATTTTACTTCTATTATTATTAATGTTGTTGTGGTTCTTTTTTTCTTCTTCTTCTTAATAATAATGATGATGATGATGATAATAACAACAATAATATTTATTTATTTATGAATTACTATGTTTGTTGATTTTAAAGACAAATATTACATTATTGTTAAATATTATAATATTTTATTATGAATTATCAACTGTAAAGTAGGTTATAAACGTCAGCGTGTTTGTCTAACCAGGCTGAGTTATTTCCTAAATCACAATCAGTGTGTGTTTATTCGGGCGTTGTGCAACAATATTTGTTCTGCAGTGAACACAAACGAGAGACATTGTTCTGCAGTTTTGTAGCATTTTCACGTTCCCAGAAGAATACGCATGCGCCGGATTCCTACGCTATCCCGACCTTGACAAAAAGCACATGGATATGCAGGATGATTGTTACGGAAAGTAAAAAATATTTTATAAAATTGCAAAACGTAATAAACTGATCATGATGATTATCAGGTTGTAGATGAAAAAAATAGTATCAAAACCGATCTAAGCTGAGATAGTTTTTTTGGGGTAGATAGACACAAGCAAACAAGCATGCATGCATGCATACATACATACATACATACATACATACATACATACATACATACGTACGTACGTACCTACCTGCCTACCTACATACACACACACATACACACATACACATATACATACATATATACATACAAACATACATACATACGTATTATATCTTACAACTACTGACAAAAATGTTACAAAGAGGTGAATGTAATATACAGATACACACATTCAACATGAACCTAGTATTATAAGGAATTGCTATTTTTCAAATGCTATTTGTTTTTTAAATCAAATATACCTTAAAAACTAGTAAGTAATCGGAGTTCAAAACGGCATTTAATTAATCAATTGACCTAACACATCTGTCAGTCTCATTGATGAATATTTCATGCATGACAAACGTGCTTGAACACTCAGTGGATGAAAGCACATGTTAATTCAGTCACTAATTGATGCTGACAAGTGTGCTTGGCCTCTACCACGTTGATGTTAAGGCATCCGTCCTCCAAAAGTAAGCATTCGAGCATATAACGAGACCATCCTTCATAGACAAATGCTTCTTTGACTTGGACTTTGATTTTAAAATGCATAGGTTCACATTAGGCTATATTTGGTTGAACCATACTCATCTTTGACCGTACTGGCTAACGCAGTCTGCTTGTACTCTAATGAATGAATGAATGTTTAACGACACCCCAGCACACAAGAAAACAACGACACAAAAACACATCGGCTATACAATGATCAACATCAATTAAAAAAGTTAAAAGTATGAATAAAAATAGTGTAGATAGCATTGAAATAGTCGCATTTATGAACGACACAATGAAGAATATTAACATTAAATGTGAAAAAACCCCAACAGCAACAAAAAACCACAACAAAAAACAAAAACAATTCTTCAAATAGACAAAAATAACCAACTATGGTCAGACCATGAAAAGAGCGCATGGAGTTGTGGTAAACAAACCAATATTGTACCGAAACACATTTATTTCATTTCAGATTATTTTAGTGCTTATATCCAATTCAGGTTCAAGCAGGCAGTGGGTTAGTTGTTAGTTGGTTAGTGGTTAGTGCGAGAGAAGAGGGTGTAGTGGCGTAACACCTACCCACTGAGCCCTTAACTCGCTCTGGGTTGGATGCGGTACCGGGCTGCGAACCTTGTACCTACGAGCCTGTATTCCGATGGCTTGACCACTGCGTTCACCGAGGCAAGTATATAAACACAAAACATATTTGAAAACATCACAGATGCTTACATATAACCTAGTTTTAAAATTTCAAAGTCAAAGAACCATTTGTCTACGAATGATGGTCTCGTTATATGGTTTCTGTGAGTGATTGGATGTTATAACCCTGATTAAACAACTTCTCTACCAGAACGATATATCGGTCTGTAAATTCGGCATATGATTAGCGTGCGAAATATAGACTCCAAAAGCTGGAGCTGAAGGAATATTTCTCGACATGAAGTGAAAAACCAATTGTTGGAAAGTTTTGTATGAAGGCCAATGTCGAATTTCTATGTTTACCACTATTAATTACTCCATGCAATTAAATACAATTCCTACGTCAAAATATATTCAGTGAAAAATTAACCAATATTGAGATGGCCACGTGACTACTAGTTTTAGGCAGTACTCTTTCGTGACAACTACCTTGCATAAAATCAACATAGGTCGACCACGAACATTTTCCATTAGCCGCACGTCATGTTGCTGTTATACAAGTGACAGTATACCACTTGCATAGCTGTTATTAGTTATCACATTGGTTTGAAGATACTTGTTATATTTTGGTACAAGCTGCCAGTTAGTACTAAATATAGCTATTTAAATATAGAGGTCAACCTACATGCAATCATCAAAGAAATATTTCAAAATTTTGTATGTTTTATTTTTTAATAAAGAACTGGTTTCTTAAACCTTACTATATATATTAAGCCAGGACAACAAGTCAGACTATAGTAAGACACGACAAATGGTAGCGTGGTGTCTTTAAAATGATTGTTATATTTTTAGATTACTCGCCGTTATCGTTTGTGTCAGCCGGGTTCACGAAGTCAGGATGCATCCTTCCCGCCAAGGCCGATTCCTTACCGCCACAGACGATGCTGCAGCCACCCCTACCACGAAAACGCAAGACCTTTTCATTGGAGTACGTTCAAATGATTTATTATCTTATTTTATTTTGTTTGTGCGAAAATA
This sequence comes from Gigantopelta aegis, assembly GCF_016097555.1. NCBI lineage: Eukaryota > Metazoa > Mollusca > Gastropoda > Neomphalida > Peltospiridae > Gigantopelta > Gigantopelta aegis. The sequence continues at coordinate 65,357,865 of NC_054707.1, read as the reverse complement.
TTTAGATATTTAAAGGCGCCATGTCGTTTTGTGTGATGTTAACGTTTTTGCTTCATGAAAACAGTTTCCACGTCATCTGTTCATATGAGCTGTGTATGTCACTTGAAAACAACTGTCGCCATCTTGAAATATAATTTTATATAAGAATTATTTTACATATAGTTATACATACAAAAAATATCTATAGTTAAGGACAATATACATATGGACAGATACACATAAACACAACGGAAAGGCTGATGAACAGCCAGTCAGCCAGACAGACAGAAATACAGACAGTCTTGAGATTGATGATTTGCTGACACTAGTAGTAGAATTGTCAGTGATTATTAATCCAGGTCTAGTGCACACTGTATATTGCTTTGTTCTTCGCAGTATAAAATTAATGCTTGTTTTTATTTAACGACACCACTAGAGCACATTGAGTTATTAATCATCAGCTACTGAATATAAAAAAAAGGTCATTCCGACATTTCTACATTTTCCCATTAGTAGCAAACTACTTTTTATATTCTGGATGAAGAAATAGCCCAATGAGCCTACTAATGGGGATCGATCCTCGCATCAGGGGAGTATTTTACCACTGGACTACGTCCCGCCCCCTTTTCGCTTTTCGTACTTTAGACATAGGCGAGATTTAGCTCTGACGGTAGAGTGCTAGGCTGAAGTGTTTTGGTCGTAAGATCAAATCTAATCGATGGACTCATTGAGTTTTCTCTCGCCCCAACCAATGCCTATCAAAGGCTCTGGTATGTGCCGTCCTGTTAAAAAGGTAACAGTTGTCTTCTAAAGACTACGTGTCAAAAGTACCGGGTGTTTGATATCCAATAGCTGATGATTAATCAATGAATGAATGAAATATACTAGTTGTGTAATTAAACAAATGTTTTTGTTTGTAGCTTGGACAGTGCAGAGGAGGAAGAAAGCTTGTCAGTGGGTATGACGTCGCCCACGATGGTGTCCCCTGACTTACTCCTTGATCCTGCTGACCCTCGAAAACATTACAAGTATGTCTGTTTGTGTGTCTAGCGGTGCGTGCGTGCACTCGTTCGTATGTGTAGATTTTATGCTACTAGATTTTACTGTCCACTCCATCACGTTTTCGTTACTAAATCTGACAATTATCCTACAGCGTTCCGTGTCTTAGTGGAAGATTTCTTTCACATGATGCTTTCACTAGTCACAGGATTACCTTGGTTTTGTTCAGATTGGCTAACTATTAAGTAAAATGAATAGTAAGATCTGTTTGTTTTCAGTCATGAATACAGTCCGCCAACTGTATGAAACATGACGAAGACTGAACTTTTGACGATAGCTAGGCCTACGTTCGACAACAGCGTGCTAAGTGAACGTTTGCTTAGATTTTGATTGGTTGATACAAAACACCCAAATCAAGTGAGCGTTTTTTCGACTCTATTTTACTGAACTCGGCCCAGATATCAATATTAATTATTAATAAATATGATTTTTGTGTTTGCAGACAAAATCACAGTGAGATAGAGAAACGAAGAAGGGATAAGATGAACTCCTATATCTCAGAATTATCATCCATGATTCCCATGTGTAACACAATGAATCGAAAACTGGATAAATTGTCAGTACTTAGAATGGCAGTTCAACATATGAAGTCTGTTAAAAGTACGTATACAGACAGTTTTACAGGTTCTGTAGCTTGAGTGTCCTCTAGGCCATATACATGTCCCGTGTGTATGTTGGGTCAGGGCTAGAAAGTAATTTCGACAACCAAATCTGACGTTACATATCTTTATCCTTTTCGAGTTTACATATAACTTTAAACTAGCATGCTGGAGATTAGTACAAACGCTGCGAGAAGTAACCCGATACGCCAATCCAAAACTGGCTTTGGTTAAGAATGTCGGGTTTCTTATTGTAGTGTTTGCACTAGTCAGAAACATGTCAGTTTAATATTTGAGAAAATAGCAAAATAATAAAATTAAAAGTTAGTAACATCCGATTTAAGAAACTGTATGCATTCTAGATACAGTACGTAACGACCCATTAGTCTCATGAAATTTCACATTTGACAGTTTATAACACTAACAACACTCTAGCCCTATTATCGCATAAAAAGGGAATGCTGTAGCCGATTTTATATTAGGGGGTACCCACACAAGGGATGGGACACTAACATTGAGTCAAGGTTTTCGGCAACACACACACATATATATATATATATATATATATATATATAATGTCGTGGGCAAAATCGAGGTTTGATTAGGATTGTGTGTGTGTGTGTGTGGGGTGGGGTGGGGGTGGGGTGGGGGTGGGGGTGGCATGACCTCTCATGGCTGTGCTATTGTCTTCATTTGTGTATTTGTGTTAATACAATGATACAATTTGTTTCTATTTCAAGGTTCCAACAACACCTTGTCAGAAGTTGGCGAAAAGAACTCATATATATCAGATGATGAACTCAAACGGCTAATACTAGGAGTAAGTATAATACTTATGTATAACTGTACATCTAGTTATCTCGTATATATCTGATAATGAACTCGACTAATACTAGGAGTAAGTATAATACTTAGATATAACTGTACATCTAGTTATCTCGTATATATCTGATGATGAACTCGACTAATACTAGGAGTAAGTATAATACTTAGATATAATTGTACATCTAGTTATCTCGTATATATCTGATGATGAACTCAGCTCATACTAGGTGTAAGTATAATACTTAGATATAATTGTACATCTAGTCATCTCGTATATATCTAATGATGAAATCAGCTCATACTAGGAGTAAGTATAATACTTAGATATAATTGTACATCTAGTTATCTCGTATATATCTGATGATGAACTCAGCTCATACAAGGAGTAAGTATAATACTTAGATATAATTGTACATCTAGTCATCTAGAGATATAGTTATCTCGTATATATCTGATGATGGACTCGGCTCATACTAGGAGTAAGTATAATACTTATATATAACTGTACATCTAGTCATCTCGTATATATCTGATGATGAACTCGGCTCATACTAGGAGTAAGTATAATACTTATATATAACTGTACATCTAGTCATCTCGTATATATCTGATGATGAACTCCGCTCATACTAGGAATAAGTATAATACTTAGATATAATTGTACATCTAGTCATCTCGTATATATCTGATGATGAACTCGACTAATACCAGGAGTAAGTATAATACTTATATATAATTGTACATCTAGTCATCTCGTATATATCTGATGATGAACTCAGCTCATACTAGGAGTAAGTATAATACTTATATATAATTGTACATGTAGTCATCTCGTATATATCTGATGGTGAATTCTGCTCATACTAGGAATAAGTATAACAAGGGTATAGCGTAATCTGAACGGGGGGTGGGGGGTGGGGGGTCGTCGCGGACATAGCATGGTCTGAACCGGGGGTGGGGGTGGTGGTGGTGGTGGTCACGAGCATAGCGTGGTCTGAACCGGGGTGAGGGGCATAGCGTGGTCTGAAACGGGGGGGGGGGGGAGGGGTCGCGAGCATAGCGTGGTCTGAAACGGGGGAGGGGATCCGCGGGCATAGCGTGGTCTGAATATTGGGGGGGGGGGGGAGGATCAAATATGAACCTAGTGGACCCTTGTATCTGCATATCAATAGCCTAATATTGCCCTGTACAATTGTTTTAGCCGCCTGCGGGTGGATTGTTCGTTCGACCCCCAGCCTATGCCGCTGTACAATATATATATATATATATATATATATATATATATATATATATATATATATATATATATACTCTTCAAAAAAGTAGGGGAACCTGAAATATTAATGTTAATATCAACTATTAGACCGAACATACGTTTTGACCATATACATCCTAGTAAAGAATGTTCAGGTCTGTTTATCAACACACCAAAACACATTCCATAGTTTGCACGTGCATCACGCAGTTGCCCCGTACAAGTGCGTGGGATGTCATTTCCGATTTTGACAATTTCCAGGAAGATCGATTAATCACTTTGGAACATTATTTCTGTCAATCTTTATCAGTCTGTTGATCATACAGTTGTTATTGTTTTGTTTTTAGTCAGTTTTATGGTTTGAATTTGCGATTTACTGATAAAAAACCCGTAAACTTTCAAATTTCATTTCTGACCCCAATCGTCCTCAAGCTCTTTGGCGATCATAAAACCTACTGTAATACTGAACTACCGGTTGTAATATTTGCCCAATTAATTCACTATTATTATATAACCATTCCCCACAGCTAATATACCTTACAATTTTGAAATTTTGGCAATTGTAAATTCTTATTAGAGTTCCCCTACCATTTTGAAGAGAGTATATATATATATATATATATATATATATATATATATATATATATATATATATATTTGTATGTATGCTGTGTTATTTCCTCACTACTGTTCTTTCTATAAATAACGACCACGTACACGATTTGTGAATAACTTGGTTGTAAAAAGTTAAAGTTTGTTTTGTTTAACGACACAACTAGAGAACATTGTTTTATTAATCATCGGCTATTGGATGTCAAACATTTGGTAATTTTCACATATACTTGTAGTCTTAGAGAGGAAACCAGCTACATTTTTCCATTAGTAGCAAAGGATCTTTTATATGCATCATTTCACAGACAGCATAGCACATACCACGGCCTTTGATATACTAGTCGTGCTGGAACGAGAAATATGCCAATTGACCACCGACGGGGATCGATCTCAGACCGACCGCACATCAGACGAGCGCTTTACCACTGGGCTAGGTCCCGCCCGAACTAGGTTGTAAGACAAGCGAAAACGTGTCGCCCATCCCTCTTTGTTCCACTTTAATCAACTTCCTTCTTCCTTGTTCTCTCGGCTCTCTACGTATTTATGATTCATATTGTGTTCTGTATTCCATCTACGTTAAAAAAGTTTGAAATACGGACATATTACATAAAAATACAAATACCATATAACCTTACAATTTAAACACCAAGTAAAATAATTATAAACGACATTTTATACATTTGAAGCTATCTGTAACCTATACAGAATGCATATACATGTACATGTATGACGTAAAATACAGTTTTGGTTTGTAAGTTCCCGACCGCGTTGTGAATTCAGAGCTATATTCTAAGTTCATTTTTGTAAAGAAGACAGTAAACTAAACCTAAATCTTAAATACGCGCATGTTTCAACAATCAAACAGCTATTAAGCATACAATACAATGCAGTACAGTACAGTACAGTACAATACAATATAATATTTATAGTAAATTGAACGAGCTCCCATTTCATATCATGTTTATGTCCCGAGTGAACTAATGTTCAACTGTCACGAGCTTTAGCGAGTGACGATGAAAATTATTTCATGAGGGACATAAACATGATACGAAATGATAGCGGGTTTAATATTCTATTTATTACCCATAATCAATCTCAAGCCGTTTGATTGACGTTTTTGTAAGGTTGTAGTGCGCCAATCGATGACGTTACGTCCCACTATAAGGGTAAAAAAATACTTTAGTTCTTAGAAATTTGTTTTGCATCGACAAAGCACACGGTACGCATACGGGAATTATATAAAACAGACAATACATTGACAACACACACACACAACACTGTAGGTGAAAATACACAAATAGCTTAATTAAAATATTTTTTTATATATTAATATATTTTAATATATAAGAAGAGTCATACCATATCAAAGAGCAAGTTCTAAGAAAGAAGGAAGTTAATCACTTAAAATCAGCATAGGCGTACGGGCTCTCATTTTTATGGTGTGTGTGTGTGTGTGTGTGAGAGGGCAGGCTGATTTTTGCCAAAATTAAACGGAAATCGTTAAATCTAGGCAACAGCATTTATTCATATTAGCATTACTGCCAAACAGCTATGTAGGGTTGCAAACAAATCACTATGGATATTTACATGAATTACAACCAATAGATTAATGGAAATACATGATGGAAAGCTTTCAGGCCTGCTAATTTATCCCAACTTTGAGGATTTACTTATAACAAGCAGCAACGATAGTTAAAACAATATTCGTTATTGTTTGTATAAAGGACTCGGGGCTGGAACCAGGAAATATTTAGAAGGGGGACTAACGAGAAAAGGGCATCCTGATGAAAAAATACGAAGAAAAAGACAGGCACTTTAATATTTAATTGGGCTGACCGGCCCCCTGATCCCTTCTTGGTTCCACCTCTGAGACTGGTACTGAAAGGTAAAATGATTTAAGAATGATTCAAGAAATATATATAAAATAAAATATAAAACCTCACCAAGAGGCGACCGCCTGCTACTGAGGGGTTTACCGTTCTCTGTTATGTTCCAGGCTGCTGAGGGGTTTCTGTTCGTCGTGGGGTGTGACAGAGGTAGAATTCTCTATGTGTCGGAATCTGTCAAAACGGTTCTCAACTTTTCACAGGTAAGCGAAATATTATTAGTTACCTATGTTTCCCACGACCCCCCCCCCCCCCCCCCAGTAATAATAACAACAAAACCCTTCATAAAAACACCGACAAAACCCCCAGAACAAAAATAAATAACATACTCCAAGACACTTCCAAACCCACACCTAAACGACATTATCCTTTGGTCTTTCCGCTGAACCATATGAAGTTGTGGAATTGTGTAGACAAAAAATGTATGCATTTATAGTTCAAGCAAATGGTGGAATAACTAACAGTTGGATCCCTCCTTTCATATTTAAACAAGATACATATTAGAGGTTGTTTACATTTCTGATAGACATAAACCATTTTATTGCCGCAAAAATTATTGACAAATGCAGCACTCCCTCCCCCATTTTGCTATGTACATTTATGAGATATTCAACTAAAATGAAGACGCCTAAAGCCCCAGTTGGCCTTAAAACCCCTCCTACATTCAGGTTTAGTAGCACTATATCGTTCTATTGATTCTTGCACAAACAGGCCAACATCGCAGAAAGAATTCAACCAAGGTCACGTAATCGCATAACATTTGATATTCGTTTTAAATGAATTGACTCAACTGCGCTCTGTTTACTGGATACATAGCTAAAACTTGCCGATTTTCACAAATTACAAAATCAATACGTTAGGTGAGACTTCGCATGAAGATCACAGGTGACGTTCTGCCTGGAAAACCAAATTTAGACCACCGAATGACGTTTTATTTATATTTTTTCCTGAATTCAAAAACTTGTATAATACACATTTAACAGTAATGTTACAAAAACCGGAATGCAATTATTTATGTTTGGCAATACAAATTTATACATCCGAAACTTCACAATTTCCTTTTGACATGCGGAAATGTTCCTAGGTGCTATGTTAAAGTTACAATAATGGTGGTTCCCACCAAACATATTTATTTCGTTTTTCTTTAAAACATAAAGTGTATACCTTCAGCTATATGCCTATAAAATTACAACCAAACAGTTCCATTTACTAGTAAACAAAAAGTATTTTAGGGGGAATCTTGAGAGTGTGTCACACGCATTAACTAGAGCCGTCACTGTTTTGTGCGTATACATTAAACACACTACGTTTCTTGCCATAATTTTGTATTATTTTTATTTATTATGTATATCTTTTTTTATAGTTTTTTTTTATTGTCCCCAGAAACATAAGCAAGGTCAAGGTTGGGACCTTGAATCATTGCTGTACATGGTATTGTTGTATATACATAAACGATACATAATTAAAGCTATACACTCGTATATAGTGTACTTATTAAAGAATATGTGTATATATATATATGCATGTACGTGTGTGTATGGGAGAGAGAGAGAGAGAGAGAGAGAGAGAGAGAGAGAGAGAGAGAGAGAGAGAGAGAGAGAGAGAGAGAGAGAGAGAGAGAGACACACACACACACACACACGGACGTGTGGAGTAACGGGGATGAAGCCGAAGATAGACGAAATGAAACACAAAGGGCGCGAGCCGTATGCACACATGCATAGTATTCAATATTAAGATGAAACAGATAGGCTTGACATGATACTGTAAAACGGGATATTGGCAATGCAAAAGCCTTACATAACTGAAGGGGAAATGTTCTGGAGACTAGGAAGAAGAGTACTAGAAATAGAAATAAAGAGTGAGAGAAGGAAAAACTAAACACATTTTATCAATAATGAATCTTAGCATTGCGTTTCTATTTCATCTGATCTTTTGTAATTTCGTTCTATATATTTGTGACGGTACATGCTCTTAATTTCTTTTCGCCTGTGGCGATATTAATTGTTTTAGAGGGCCGTGTGCAGTTCCAAAATGCACTTAGCCCAGATGGGCAACTTGTTACGTGATACCTTTGCGCGACGGTCATCGAGGCCATGTGGCTAGTAGTTACGTAATATCTCCGGTAGTGCTGTTTATGGCCAGGGGATTGCTCGCGGAAGGGCGACAGCCAGTCTGACGATCAGAGAAAAATATGCCGGCGTGGTGGTTGTGGAAAATCCACATGATACGTGAGGTACCGCCTTGTACCCCCAGGCGATATTCGCTGTCTCTGAGAGTTTTGAATAAATAGCTAGGATTTTAGATATATCGAGGAGAACCAAGAAGGAAGGCTTCCCGGGAACGTTAGTCCGTTTGGACTCTGGTAAATATATTATTTCTGCTCTGTTGTATAACCTTGATGTGATTGATGTGACTTTAAATATTTTAATACTGTATTATACCAATATTCTTTAGACAGTGTCTTCGGTCATCTGACGAAGTAAATCGTAGACTTATTGTTCTAACATTATACGAGTATTTGGTAATATAAAGCTTAGCCAGTCATCCTAGAGGACCTAGGTAAACTGTAGGTTATTGTCTTTATTGTGATAGGTACCAGTATTAATTCTGTGTTACAAGGTTATTGAATGAGTAGTTAGGGTTAATTAAAAATTAACCAGTTAGGCATAGAGCTGTAATTCCTTTATTAATTAAGTTCCCTTGGAAGCGTTTCTCCATTATCGCACGTGTGTGTGTTAGCGTTTCTCAATTATCACACGTGTGAGTGTTGTGTCACGGTGAAGTGATTAGCATATTGTGTAAACTAGACACCTAGAGATGAACTAATTAAGTGATCAGTTCTGGGTTGTTATTATTGTTGTTATTAATTAACTACTGCGGCAGTACATTTGTCAGCGTAGGTTAATACAGATTCCAAAGTGTATTGTGTTTTTGTTGTGTTTTCTAGTGAACTAAACATGCTATAATAATATATACTATATATAAGATCTTATCTCTGATCATACCTAGAGACGAGCCACAGCGGGTATAACCGCCTGTTACAGAGAGATCTAATAGATATACAGTTAGGAGAGATGTTTGGACAATCGTGTTTCATTCAGTTACGGGTATTGTAGAATCCCCGTGACAATATATAATACTTAATATTAATAATCAACCAATTAATAAAACAATTCTTTGCAGACAACTGACAAAGAAACAAAGATGGTGGCCATGCTATATTTGATGACAGATTATTCGGGAAACCCCTCTTGTCGTCCAGTGCAAGACTTTTTAAAAATTAGTTTAAAAATATTATTCTTGAGTTAATTATGCAAAAATATGCGTGCGATCGACTAATTTTGTATTATTTATTACAACTAAGTGTGAAAATAACAAAATATTGTAGTGTTAACCTAAGACCATTTAACATGAGAGATTATAACCACATTCATGTACCACCTGGTTATAGTATATAGTCAAATAATTACTTAAAAGGAATCGAATGATCATCGAAACCTTTATTCGTGATAATCTTTCTATCTATCTATCTAGCTTGCATTCAATCACTATATGTATTGTCAGTATATGATGACTAGATAAATTTCTATATTTTCCGTCACTGGCCAAACATATAGCTTTTTTGGGACCGAACTACTTTTACACTAGTACAATCAGCAATGGAAATATATATTTCCAGTTGACTCTTTTTATTTTTAAAAAACCCGTTTTAAATATACTTTTTATTTTTAAAATAAGAAATAAACTGTTATTTAAGAAATATTTAGTTTTGGTGCATATATATATATATATATATATATATATATATATATATATATATATATATATATATATATATACATATATCAACTATCACAAGAAAGAGCTCATTGGAAAATAAATATTTAAAAAAAAGGGAAAAAAAAGAGCTCATTGGAATAAATATAGCTGTGATTGCCATGCACTGATGAGTCACTGTTAAACCAGGTGTTCGCGAAAGTTAAGCATATCCGGTGGCACTCGTCATGAGTACTGCCACGACGGCTCTCAAGTCCGTCACGTCATCTAAAACGATAAAACAAATTTGCAAGAGTTTCACCACAGAGATAAAACAGTATGCACGTTCAAAGTACGAATCAGCATCAGACATCATTTCGGTCAGTTGTTTGAAATCTGCATACAATGAGAATGCCCTAATATTAGAAGTTGTAATATGTAGACACCAAATGCTGGAGCAGATCGTGTATTGCTCGACATAAAGGGAAAATTAAATATTGGAAAGTTGAAGTTATCCTTTTTGTCATACAGCTTAATTTGGAGGCCAATGCTGCTTTGAATCTCAATATAGATCGGGATATGTAACTGATTTAATACCTTCAGATGACTATTTTATTTCTAACTCTTGTGGGTAAACCAATGGAAGGTAATCTGTTATTCTGCTATTATTGAATGACACAAGATCATCAATATAGCGGAAAGTAAAGTCAAACGTTTTATCCAGATTCCTGTGTTTTGATTTAACCAGATTAATCGTACATTCTGATTCACGGCGAGTAGTGGAGCGCGGTTGGATTCCTATTTCCTGCCTATATATCCTATCCCCGAATTTGACATATATGCTGTCACTGAGGAAGTCCAGCATTTTACATACGTCTCTTTCAGTATACTTTAGTCTTGATTCACATCCAGTGTTTACGAATTGGCCAGTTCCGTAGAAGATAGTTATGTATTTATATCTTCGTTCAACGTTCTTTGTAACACATTCCCCGTTGATTAAGGAATGATGTTTTTCCATAAGTTTGTCTTGAGGAATTGTCGTGCATAATTTTTAAAAATCAAATGTTTTCATATTAGTGCACTTTGAGATTCCACATGTGATTAATACTAATTGTCTCGAAGACCTTTTGGCAATACATAGAATAGCCATCTTAGGTAGTGGTCAGGATAATGGTCAGTCGATGAGACAGGAATTTGGTGATGCATTTGCTGGACCCCGTGATGTATTTCTCCTTGCTTGGATTCTTTTGACGCAGAAGATGATTGCACATTAATAGCAAAGAACAGAAAAAAGTGGTTTATTTAACGACGTGCTCATTTTACGGTTATAACGGCGTCAGTCATATTGTTACGGACCACATATGTACTTAGAAAGGAAACCCCCTGCTACAACGTTTGATCAATTAGCAGCAAATGATCTTTTATATACACTCTCCCACAGCCAGGACAGTACACATCACAGGCTTTATTACACCAGTTGTTGAGCACTACCTCGATCCACGACCGACCGCGCATCAGGCGAGCACAACTGGGCTACATCCCGCCCCATACATTTTATAGCGGAGAAAAAGTTAGATTTTGTTCGAATTCCGTTATGAAGGTCGAAGCTTGTTGTCCCTAGACTGTTGTATCAGCACAAACACAGCTGATTGTTTGTGTTTTAATTAACAAGGGAAAGCTAAGCTAGAAGAAGCAAACACACAAAGAATGTGACAGTATTGGCGAGGTGGAGTCGGCCCTTAACGGACAAACACGAAGAGTCTCGGTTTTAGAGATCGTCTGCTAAAACCTGTTTAGACATCTGATTTTATCGATACTTTTTTATGGTTATGTCTAGAGAAAATATCTGGAGGTTGACATATTATTGGTTTGTCAGTTTTGCTGTTGTGAACGAAAACGTTTGCATTTTTGTACTCTTGTAATGTTTTACCGGTATATACATACTCTCCCACTCAACACATTTAAAAGTACGGCTATGTTAAACATAGGGGGTAGGGAGGCAGAAATGTAGCGAGTTTCTTCGAAGCTCATATGTCCGCATTATCAAATGTTTGACATCCAATAGCCAGTGAAGAAATATAAACTTTTAACGTATCAAATACGGATTCAGCTAAAGCTTACATTTTGTGATGTTTATAGTGTCTACCGCTGGACTGTTCAGGATTGAGAGTCCATTGGTTTCCATCCCGCCCATTCCCATTACATTCATTCAACATTAGGAGCCAAAACTAGTCTAACGAGCGAAACCTAACACTCGACCTCCTGAACGACATTGTGGCAGATCGATCAGCATCAAAAGAACGAAAGGAGAATGTTGCGCCCGCGAACCAAAACTTCCCTTCCTTGTGTAGCTTTGTCTGTCTGTTTGCCCGGTTTGGAGAATGTCCAAGGACAACTACTGAAATATCTTGTTTTGTTGACAAATTTTAACAGATTTCCAACGAGCCAAAACTAAACATGGGGTGAAGCTTTTGTTTGCCGTGTTGAAAACAGTGTTCTTTCTGTGTGCTGTGAACAGTCCGCGGAGGGATAAACGTTCTATAGACTTGCCAGACCGAGACTGTTTGTAGAGGATAGGCGGGGTTCGTCTTCTAAAAGGCGCCCCAGATTGATTGAGGAAATGATGTCTCCACACTGTTAAGATACATGTAAAACTTTTAAAGTACATGCGTTTTTATCACTTACGTTTTATTTGAAACATCTTTGCACAAAATAATTGTTTTCAATAAAAAAAAAATGTATGTATGTATGGATGTATGGATGGATGTATTGATGTATGTATGTATTGATGTATGCATGTATTGATGTATGTATGTATTGATGTATGAATATCTATATATTGTATGTATGTCGAGGTTGACTGTTAGTGTTACATACATAGATATTAACGCACTGACGCAGGGGATAATTAAATCCTTTCTGAACTCACAAATTGTCCCATGCCGTTGCTGGGACTCGAACCTATGGCACCGAATCGCCCGCAACTTTGCAGACTTGCCACGATACCTTTTGAGCTATTGAGGCATCCATGTATGTATATGTATGTATGTATGTATGTATGTATGTATATGTGTATGCTTGTATACCTATCTGTCTTTCTGTCTGTCTGTCTCGCTCTCTGTCTGTCTGTCTGTCTGTTTGCAATAACATACGTTCTCAATGAGACAAAAATTTCAAAAGTGCAAAATATGACACACAACAGCATTTAATTCGGAAACAGTTTATTTTGTTTTCATTCCCTTTTTTATTGTTTCACATTCGAGAACGATGTTATTGCTGAAATGTTGCTGTGTTGTGAAATGTATGTACGGGACAAATATCGTGTATTGTTCCAGTGAGTATAACAGACCATCATGATCACAGTCGCCCTCAATCTAAACAACGACTTTGTAAATCATTTACACTGAACACACACCAACTCAGAATGTAGGTCACCGACCCCTGGGGTCTTCGTAGACATATGATCTGTTCTTGGCAAATATTTAAAGATTTAGTTTTCTCATATTAATTTTGTAAAAAACAAATTTGTGTTTCCGTAACTGAATATGATGATTTTAAAACTCCATCCGGCTCTGTAATCCTTTTTATTTAAAAAAGGAATCCATGCTGTTGTATACTTTAGTGAATTTTGTTTTTAAGCAAAAGAATTCTGTTCAAACAAATGCCAAATAGTAAAAAAAATCGATGTCTCCATCCTTTTTATCCACCATCTTAAATATTGGGCAGCCATAATAGAAAAGATCAACCGAATATTAAAACATATTTATTTACTAATAAAAGTAACTAGAAAGTAGTTTGAAGGGTCAACAATATCATATGTTGTATTTATCGTAATAGTTAAAAATATTGATTAGTCCTTTTACCAACATTTTTGCTAAAAAACAGACAATAGAAGTGCATACCCAATACAGGCACATGTAAAATATACTAGATCCCCCCCCCCCCCCCCCCAACCCCCAAAAAACAAAGAACAAAAGACCTCAAGAAAAACAGAAATGCATACCCAATATTGATAATACAGGCACATGTAAAATATATTAGACAAAAAAACAAACAAAAAACCCTCAAGAAAAACAAAACAAAACCCAACTGAAAAACCCAACAAAAGAAAACAAAAATAAAAACAACATAAACCAACCAACCAACCAACCAACAAACACACAAACTAAACATGAATCGATTCCGCACGCAATGTTTGCGTTGTTAACAACATCATATTAAAACTGTAATGAGTAAATGAAATGTAAATCAATGCAACGAGTACAGCCAAATTTTTTGTTTTGAAGTCACATGCTCCAAGTGACAATATCTTAACACTCTTCCAGGAGCCGGGGTACCGAACACTTAACTGCATGAAAAAAATATTATGCTAATTATTCGTCATGTGTGACGTAACGCTTCTTGTTGTTTTAGACGGAGCTGATTGGTCAAAGTCTGTTCGACATCCTGCACCCTCGTGACATCACCAAGGTCAAAGAGCAACTATCTGCATTTGATATCACTCCGAGAGAAAGACTTATTGATGCGAAAAGTAAGATATAGTTGATTAAAAATACATTTACTGGCTGTTACTGTTACCAGTTGGCCTATTAATTTTTTATTATAATTCTCTTCCCAACTCTCAGCCAAATATAACCTATAGTCCATCCCACTAGGTAATGTCTGACTATGGTATGCACTACACTATATTTATTTATTAACCGATTGCACGCACAACTAGTTTGTTTTTGTTATTTCCAAAACACTTCTACTTTTAATTTTCCTTCAAATGAAACTGAAATTATTTACAAAAACAATATTCATGGAGGCTAGGAAGAACTATAGACAGACCCTTTCACAATGTAAGAAATAATGCCCATTATAGTTAGTTCGTTTGAATAAAAACAATTGCTGGGTCTCTCTCTCTCTCTCTCTCTCTCTCTCTCTCTCTCTCTCTCTCTCTCTCTCTCTCTCTCTCTCTCTCTCTCTCTCTCTCTCCTCTCTCTCTCTCTCTCTCTCTCTCTCTCTCTCTCTCTCTCTCTCTCTCTCTCTCTCTCTCTCTCTCTCTCTCTCTCTCTCTCTCTCTCTCTCTCTCTCTCCAAAATTGTCAAAACAACGTATATTATACACCAAACAGCCATAGTTTAAATTTGTCTGAATTGCTATTATGTAAAGTGTCCTTTCCTTTCCGTTTCCATTCAGCTATGATGCCGGTGAAGACGGAGGTTCAGCAGAACGCGTCCAGCATGTGTCCGGGTGCGCGGCGATCCTTCTTCTGTCGCATCAAGTGTGGCAGCTCGGACTCACCAGAAAACACCCTCAACATCAAGACGGACTTGGAGTCGTACATATTGAGTCAGCAGAAAGTTAATAGTGGTCAGTAGCTTCCCCTTTCAGTATAAAACAGATCTGATTATTTATGGCGAATGTTTTTCTTTCATGTTAATTAATACATTTTGTACGTCTCTTAGAAGTTATGTGACCATTGAAAAACAAGATTGAATGTATTTAATGTACATGTTCGTGAAATTATAAAATATCGGTCGATAGGTTTGTTTGTCTGTCTGACTGTCTGTCGGTTTCTCTGCCTGCACGGGCTATATGAAATAGCGGTCACGTGACGATTGATGTTTTTGTTGTAATATAGAACGAGAACTTCGTGGTGATCGACTGCACGGACTACATGAAGTCGTGGTCACGTGACGATTGATGTTTTTGTTGTATTACAGAACAAAACAAGAACTACGTGGTGATTCACTGCACGGGCTACATGAATTCGTAGTCACGTGACGATTGATGTTTTTGTTGTATTACAGAACAGAACAAGAACTTCGTGGTGATTCACTGCACGGGCTACATGAAGTCGTGGTCACGTGACGATTGATGTTTTTGTTCTATTACAGAACAAAACAAGAACTACGTGGTGATTCACTGCACGGGCAACATGAAGTCGTGGTCGGAGACGAAGCTGTGCCTGGACGAGGACAGCGACACTGAGGCCTACGGCTCCAACTTCAACTGTCTCGTCGCCATCGGGCGCGTCCAAAAACAGAACACCTTCAGCTCGGATCACGGCAACAACAGCAACACCAGGTTCATGGAGTTTACCGCACGGCATAGCGTTGATGGAAAGTTCACCAACGTGGATGAAAAGTTCGTGTAGACATACTGACAAATGCTTTCAGTTTTAGTATGCCGTTACGCCACGCCACTATAATACACACGATATGACACAATTTTACACTACCCTACACTACCCACTGAGTCATTAAACTCGCTCTGGATGGGAACCATTACTGGGAGGTGAACCCAGTACCTACCAACCGTTGGTTTAAGTACTACCTCACCGAGGCCGGCATCGCTCTGTGCCTGTTCTACCTTAACCCACGCTACGGTACACGAAACTACAATACAACACAGTAGACTAAACTAGATCCCATCATATCACACCTATTCAGCACCAGATTACACCACACGATATACTGGAAATCATACGACACAACACATATACAAAACCACAGACGCTCGACATCAGATCAACTCAGATCAAATCCTGGCCGACACTCCACACGAGATCAGAACACACCACATGCCACACCACACACTACACAACACCATAGTACACGACATCACACTAGACTATTTCAGATAATATAGAATAGTCAGGACATCATACTCTCGTAAATAATGTATGCATAGTCCGTCTCGACCTTCAGAAAGGTGGTTTTCTCCAAGATATTTGGTTGGCTAACCAGTAACATGTAACGAACTCATTTTATTCTCGTCCTGTGAACTTTATTTTTGTGGAAATATAATCTAATGATTTAATTCAACTGTCTACATGTTTCAGGGCAACATTCATCCTGGGATACCTTCCCCAGGAGCTGCTAGGGACGTCCCTTCACGAGTACTACCATGCAGAAGATATGATCAGCATGACAGCTTTTCAGAAAAAAGGTAATACAATTTGAACGCTCGATTAAAGGGACTATCTTGATTGTCAAAATTATGTCAACGAACAGATACTTTTTAATGGCTGTAATTACATATTAAATATATGTTTCTAAATGAAATATTAGTGATTGTATTTTAAACATGTTTCTAATTGTTCTAGTATATGAAATGAGTCACACTTCATTTTAGTTCCTAATATGTACCAAATCCAGTTTGGGCTACTTACAAACACTAGGATGATCAGAAACACATTCATTATACAGACACTGATAGTCAAAACATGAAAATACAAGTCATTACAAAACGTATTAGTTAAAAAATATTTTACAATGCAACAAGGAAGGAAATGTTTTATTTAACGACACACGCAACACATTTTATTTACTGTTATATGGAGTCGGACATATGGTTAAAGGCCACACAGATATTGAGAGAGGAAACCCGCTGTCGCCATTTGATGGGCTACTCTTTTCAATTAGCAGCAAGTGATCTTTTATATGCACCATCCCACAACACTTACCACGGCCTTTGATACACCAATCGTGGTGCACTGGCTGGAGCGAGAAATAGCCCAATGGGTCCACCGACGGAGATCGATCCCAGACCGACCGACTGTGCTTCGTCCCGCCCACAATGCAACACACTCAGGACAGTCCCTTTAAGTTCAGACGGTCAGTTGTCACTCACATTTGCTAGATTAATTCATACGCTACATATTAAACCCAATGTGCACTTCGAGAACCAGATAAATAGTTTACAAAACACACACAGCATAAAACAACAAAAAGAAAAACAACTATTAAACAATAAGTAAAAGATGAAGGGTGCCACCATTGGGTACATCACCACAACAACTATCTGAATACCCATTGCATTAATTTGTCGAACATGTCCTGGAGTGGAAGTCCTCCTACACACAATGCTTTATCATTTTGGAAGTGGGAGTCGTCTTGTAAACGAAACACTTGACAGAAATTCATGGGAGCAATGCTCACGAACTTGTCAAAATACCATTTTCAATCTACCTTGCATAAATATACGATTTGGAATTTGATAACTGCTTTGACCTTCAGATTAAAAACAACAAAAGACGTCAGAAGATGCCACGATGTTTAAGGACACCCCAGCACAAAAAATAGGAACTCAATCGTGTCACAGACATGGGAATGGGTCATGACAGAATAGAGCACATAATTAGATTATGTTTTTCTTTAAATTATGTTTACTGTTCTTTTTTCCAGTGCTGGAATCGAAAATAAAACTAGAATCGGGCGTGTATCGATTTCGATGTAAAGATGGCAAGTACATTCATCTGAAGTCGACGTATTGCTGTTTTCAGAATCCGTGGACTAAGGAAACAGATTTTATACTTTCAACTAACGTGGTCGTACAGTACGTATCCTCGACTCCCTAGTTATTACAAATTTTCGTTTTCAAATTAACCTTGTTACACGCCCAAGGACAGTGGTATTGACCCGACGCTCGCTGTATTGGTCCGAGGCAACACCAAGGGCCAATACAAGTAGTTTACATCAATAACCGAGGTAATAAATAAAATAACAAACTTGGTACGAGTTACTAAATTTATAAAGATATATTTATGTCTAAAACTCGAGACAAGTGAACATTATTACACGAAGAACATAAATTTCATAACTGGTAATTTCGTCAGAGTTTGCTGGAGCAAATCCTCAAATTCGGGAAAATACGATAAAGATATTCGAGCAAAATGAGCTAGCCTGAAAGCATGCATTTCCATCATTCTACCCACAGCATTAGTTGTAATCATATTAAAATGCGTTTGGAACCCTACACAGCTGTTTGGCACTAATGCTAATATGAATAAATGTTGTTATCTGCCCCCCCCTCCCCCCCAACACACTACAAATATATGTTTATTCTCTATTTCTTTCCATCTCTTTCTGTCTCTCTGTTACTGTATCTATCTGTCTGTCTCTCTGTCTGTCTCTATCTCTCCCTTTCTCTTTCTCTCTTGCGCTGAGTGTGTGTGAGTGTGTGTGAAAGTAGTCTGTCTTTAAATTTATTAGCTGGATTATATATACTCTTTTTATTATTAAACTGATTTGCTCTTGTGAATATTTGTTGTTACAGAATTCAAGATGTGTCAAGTTCGGGACAAGCAGTGGACGATGAGCTCGTTGCCATAGAGACAGCTAAAGAGTCGTTAGCTGGTAAGTGACCCATGCAGGTGCTAGTAGTGTGGCAATCCTCCTACACCAGTACAGGAAGGATAAAGTTGTCTTGTGCCGTGCTTGTATCAGCTATAAGTATATGTAACACATTTATTTATTCTGAAGAATAATATATATACATATATATATTTTAACCGACACCACTAGAGCACATTAATTTATTAATCATCGGCTAGTGGATGTCAAATATTTGGAAATTTGGACAGTTTTAAAAAGGAAACTCGCTACATATTTCCATTAGTAGCAAATGATCTTAAATATGCACCATCCCACAAACAGAATAGCACACACCACGGCATTTGATATTCTAGTAGTGGTGAAATGGCTGGAACGAGAAATAGCACAATGGAGCTACCAACGAGAATCGATCCTAGCGCTTTACCACTGGGCTACGTATTGCCCCAGGAGCAGAATAGCTCTGAACTGTAACAAAATGAGCAAATTTTTAAAGATACTTAAATTTAATCTAAATTTTAAATATATTTATCATCTAATTTTTATACTTTATACGGCTGTTTTCACCGAGTTTTATTATAAATGTTTGTTGTTTTTTTATCCTGAGGGAAATCATTCATCGTTTTGTTTTGTTTTATGCACTTACCCAGTAAACGAGCCAGTGCACCACGACTAGTATATCAAATGTCGTGGTATGTGCTATCCTATCTGTGGAATGGTGCATATCAAAGATCCCGGTTTCCTCTATATGACTATATGCCAAAAATTACCAAAATGTTTCACATCTAATAGCCGAGGGGCCGAACGTAGCCCAGTGGTACAGCGCTCGCTTGATGTGCGGTCGGTTTACGGTCGATCCCTGTCGGTGGCCCCACTGGGCTATTTTTCGTTCCAGCCAGTGCTCCACATCTGGTTTAACAAAGGCCGTGGTATGTACTATCCTATCTGTGGGATGGTGAATATAAAAAATCCCTTGCTGCTAATCGAAAAGAGTAGTGGGTTTCCTCTCTCTACATCTGTGTGGTCCTTAACCATATGTCTGACACCATATAACCGTTAAATAGAACATTTCCTTCCTTCCAGTAGCCGATGATTAATAATTCAATGTGCTCTAGTGGTGTCGTTAAACAAAATAACTTCTTTCTTACCCAATAAACGATATTTCTGGCATTAAATATTCATTCATCCATTCATTCATCCATTCTTTCATTCATTCATTCATTTATTCATTCATTCATTTGTTTCTAGGCATGTGTGCTGCCTCAGGAACAGACGTTGCCATGGTTGGACAAGAACTAGAAGATGATGCTTTCGACTCGAGCAAGTAAGATTTATTAGTTCCCTACCGGACCAGGGGATTCTTAGAATTCCTGTTAAATATAACAGTATTTACTACCATGTAAGACCAGTAAAAGTGTAAAGTAAAGTGACACTGGGCAACCATTTTATTAATAAAAACCATATCCATATTAAACTAACTGAACAGCAATACTAAGACTTATTCTATATAAACACTTTGTTAGCAGCAGTGTTATATAAAACACCACCACCAACAGTTAACAATAAGATGACGTCACGTCATTCTGACGTCGTTGAGACAGATTAATTAAACATTGTCATTTCTATTAATATCATTTTATCATATGTTTAGGATCTATAGTACATGCAAAAGTAGTCTAAAATGAACAAGTTAATGCATAGAAAAATTGCGTAAGACCAGACGTTAAATCACTAACTGAACATATTGAAATTGTAAAGTAGAAAGTCACATTTCAAGTATAAAAAGATAATAATAATAATGCAATTTTGTTAAATTACTATAAAGACAAGATTATTAAATGATCTAACATTGTATATACAACATTGTTTCAATGCACAGAAATACAAAGTAATCCCACTGTACTATATTTATAATCTTACTATGTGATTAAGATATATTTGTCTCAAATAAAACGTTGTCGTTAAGTTCATGTGGTGTTTTAATTTGTAATTCGTGTATCCAAAATATTTCCATTACTAGGCGGCAGTGTTCATCATTGTTCACTATATATACACTAGTACGTTTCGATTGAAAGACCTGACTTGTAACGTATCTGTATGATGTTCATTATATATACACTAGTGTGTTTCGATTGAAAGACCTGACTTGTAACGTATCTGTATGATGTTCATTATATATACATTACTGTGTTTCGATAGAAAGACCTGCCTTGTAATGTATCTGTGTTATTTTCTAGGAATGTGTTAATGACTGCAGACAGCAGTATGATCAACAGAGATGGGTCACCTTTATCGGTGAGTATCTTCGTTTGTGCTGTATACATCTACAATGATTCTTAAAGTATTTGAAATGTTTTACAATCATAGAAAGAAAGCTTTGTTAAACACCTTTCTCCCTGACTCACCCTTCTTGTATCTCCATGTATCTTCAAGGTCTCGGTCTCTCTCTCTCTCTCTCTCTCTCTCTCTCTCTCTCTCTCTCTCTCTCTCTCTCTCTCTCTCTCTCTCTCTCTCTCTCTTTATTATATGCACGATCTCACAGAAGACGGGATAGTATATACCACGGCCTTTGTTACACCAGTTATGGAGCACTGGATGGGACAAGATTATAGCGCAATGGGCCCACAACGGGGATCGATCTCGCACCAGGCGAGCGCTTTACCTCTAGGCTATGTCGCACCCTGTCTGCTAATTTATTTATAGCGTTATTAATTTTTACTTCTTACACACCCGTTGGTGAGAACATCATTCGTTAGTTTTGATAAGACATACTAGTTTACACATGTACGTGTGTTAACAATTTCAAGACATACGACTGGCTGATCCTAGGTGATGACCAGGTCACCAATGCCATGCATCCAATGAAAAACAGCACGATCGAAATCAAGTACACTCTGACGTATAGTTAACCTGACAATCATAAGTTTGTCTGTGACGCGTACGTTAGCTATAAGTACAAAGGCTGTAAATATCTTTTAGTAGAAAAAGATGTTAAAATGTGCTTAAAACCTGGTTTTTGAGGATATGTAAGAAATAAAATAATACATTAGTGTCCGTTAGATACCATTTATTGTTTGTTGTTTGAAAACGTATGAAACTCGCTTTCGCTCGTATCTAACGGCCACGAATGTATTATTTTATTTCTTACATATCCTCAAAAACCAGGTTTTAAGCACATTTTAACATCTTTATTAAGCACATTTTAACATCTATATATTATTCTCTATATATAATTTTTTTGAATTTTTGTGTATTTATAATTATTTTCCTTTTAAAATTTTTAATTATTATTCATCACGTTTTTAACCGGTGTATAATTATGTACTGTCACGTTTTAACCGTTATATTATAATTTTTTGTCTGATATTTTAGACACATTATTCAAGCCAGCATGCTGATCCTGAAGTATTGGCCGTTTCTGCACCACCACCGTCTGGTATGTTGAAGTATATACTAACCGTCGGATTGGTGAACTACTAACGAATAGAAAGCAAAGCCAGTTTCAACTAAATATAAAATAATGTCAGTCAAAGTGTTTTATAGAATCCAATTGTTTAAAACATGACCTCATTTCAATAAAAGTGACTTTATACAAGACCCCCATTCAATCAAATTATCTTTTATTACATATGACCCTAATCCAAGCAAATTATCTTATAAATAACCAGAGGCGGATCTGGGGTGGGGTGGGGGGGGGCAGGGTCCCGGCCCCCTAAATTTTGTAACAGTTATCATTTTATTATATATTAATTTTCATTTTTTTTACGATCCCCTCCAAACTTCCCCCAAAGTTCCATTGGCATTCCGCCTCATGTTATTGGGGCCCCCCGAAATGGATTTTCTGGATCCGCCACTGATGACCTCATTTCAGTAACAGCGATTTTATATATGACCTCCTTTCAAAAAATATTTGCCATGAACATAGCCTCATTTTTATCAAATTGTCTTCTATATAATCTCATTTCAATAAATACATCTGGTACGTGACCTTTTTTGAATAAAGTTATCTTAGATATGACCTCATTTCAATCAACTGGTTTTTTTAAATGACCTCATGTCACTTTATATATGACCATATTTCAATCAAATTGTATTCTACGTGACCTAATTCTGATGACAGTTTCTTATACATGACCTAAATATGTTTTTCTTATGTGCAGATGTGGTTACGATTAGCGTGCATGATGTCACAAAATTGAACGGAATCTGTGTGACACCTCATGATCAGAGTAAGTTATGTTGCTTGGTAATATCACTATCTGTGTATCTGAAAGGGCCTGTCGTGGGTTTGTTGCCATTGTGAAGATATTCTCGACTAACAGACACGTTTTAATAACTACAGTCACATATTAAATACACTTTTTTCAGTGTCTCTGTATTAAATGTATATCTGATCGTCTTATTGTTTGTACTAGGTCAAACTTAATTGTTTTGTTTATCGACACCACTAGAGCACATTAATTTATTAATCATCGGCTATTGGATGTCAAACATTTGGTAATTTGAATGAATGAATGAATGAATGAAAGTTTAACGACACCCCAGCACGAAAAATACATCGGCTGTTGGGTGTCAAACTATTGTAATGGAAACAAATAAGGTGATGATCAACATCAATATAAAAATTCAAGATTTAAACAAAAACAGCGCAAAGAACTGTACAAAAATACAAATATCACAGATAGATACTGACTTTTACTCAAAATTTCAATTTGTGCTGTATTGGCCATTCTCAAAGAGAATGTTACACCCCTGCACCACGGTGAGGTTACAGCACGCACAGGAGATTTGGTAATTTTGACATATATATATATATATATATATATATATATATATATACTTAGAGAGGAAGCCCGCTACATTTTTCCGTTAGTAGTAAGGGATCTTTTATATGCACCATCCCACAGACAGGATAGCACATACCACGGCTTTTGATATACCAGTCGTGGTACACTGGCTGGAACGAGAAATAGCCCATTGGGCCCACCGACAGAAACTTAATTTTATTCCCTAATATATTTCGTTTACACACCAGTCTTGAGAGACCAAATCCAGTGTGGGCTACTTAACAAACATTAGGATGACCAGAAACACACCGAATGATATACAGACATTGATATTCTAAAGAAGAAACTACATATAGTATGTAAGTTTAATAGATAAAAAATGTATTAGTCCGAGACATCTTACAAAGGCAGTAGACTCAGGACAGTCGCTTGAACAAAATAGGACTTTATAAATATCTTTATCATCCATTAAAGGCTTTTGTAGGAGATATCGCTGACACTATAATTTGCGATATCTCCTGCGATATTCTCCTAGGAGATATCGCTTCTTATAATCTTGATTGGTCAAATTTTAATCACATGACATTATTTTGTTACGTCACTGTTTATGTTTCAGTGCTAAACCTATCATTAGTGATGTCACGCCACTGTCGTTCTGCTAGTTAGCGAGTGTACCGCTGCCAAATATAGTGACATTCAACCCACATTACTGACATTGTTTACAAATGTTGCAAATGAAAAGTAGGCCTATGATAATGGATGATAAAAAGAATACCCCCTCACGTCTTGTGATATCATACTTTATCAGCCCTCGTAAATAAACGTATAAAAATTCTCGGCAAGCCTCGAATTTCATATTTTTATCAACTCATGCTGATAAATTATGATATCACAAGACACTCGGGGAGTTTCCTCTATATATAATGTTTAGAACTAGTGGATGTCATCTTCGTTTTTGTCAGTGTTTAGTTAAGTGCACATATATTACTTTTAGGTGCTAAACTATCTTGTATTAAATTATATAAACTTACTTAAATATTCTGTAAATAATTTATTTATAATTTTTGTGATGATTAATTTGTATTTTGTACGATTCCTTTGCTCTGTTGTTCATTAATAGCGGTTATTAAAGGCTTCTTTAGTGGCATGGCTCATTTGGACCTGTCTCTGCTACAATCGTTCAAGTGATCCCATTTAAAAAAAACCCCCAGCAAAAAGCATTGTTTACTATTTTTATCTCATGAATGCAAAACGTTTATTGGGGTGCACTTTCCAGAAGTTGATTCATGTGCCTTTTTGTCCTTGATTCCCTCTCTGAAATATTTTTTGATTCCGCCCTTGGTATTTCTGATGTCAATACAAGCTGTTAAAACAAGTGGTTTAATTTCGTACGTTTTTGCAGATGTTCTTCTAGAGAATTTCATCCCCGAACAAGTAGCAAACGACATGCAGTGTTTCGGAATTGGCGGCAACGACGAGGAGACCCTGGCTTCGTTTTTTATGAGTTTACTGGATGAGGATGGCGGCCTAGGAGGACCTGTTGACGTAAACAGTTTTCCATGGACTGTTTAAACACTGCTTTACAGCAATTCACTGTTGACTTTACGACACCCACTCAAGCACAGCAAATACTGCTTACAGAACATTGCGGTCTTGACTTTCTGATATGTACGATTCATGAATGTCATGTCAAAATATCATGAATTTCATGTCTTGAATGTAATGAATTTCATGTCGAAGTGTCATGAATTTCTCATCTGAATGTCATGATTTCCATTTTTAAGTTGCACGTACAATTTATGTATTGGCTTTATCATAAGATTTCACAAAATGTCATCTCTAAATATCTTGATATTCGTGTCTACATTACATGATATTCTTGCCTTCATTTCGTGAATTTCTTGTATTCACTCATAATTGACCTGGTATCACTGTTTCTTAGTGAACAAAAGGTATACAATCAATACCCATGTCCTAATGTAGCGGAACAGGTATACAAACAGAACACTGCCATTTTGATTAATGCCAGGTTTTTCGGATTGTCTGTTGGTGGTAATATTTAGATTTTAATACATATACTTACTTTTAAATGGTGCATGGTACAAAATGTAAAGCCATAAAATACGATACCACCGTGAAGCTACTGAACAAATATAATGGTCGACTGACCCGACATCTTTTTCTACAGCCCATAGTAATTTTTTCCTTGGATGAAATACAGTTATCTACTTTCTCAAAAATTATCCTTTGTGTTTCGAGGTCTCCATTTCAAAGTTCTTCTATCGTTAACCAGACTGCACGGCCACTATCTACTTTATCGGCGAGAGTCCCATATTGAATACTCACAAGGTTGCAGTGGAAGAACTTAGAACAATAAACAAATATAAGTGTGTTGTGGAAATATACTTTTAGAAGAAGTAATATATATTTAAAATGACAGTGTAAAGTGGCTGGTTTCGAACCGACTGCATAGATTATTCGCATGGCATTTGATAGTCCAGCGTCTTATCCACTCGGCCAATGTGACTTTTACATATTATTCTAGAAAGATCCTTAGACAAAACTAGCCGCTGTGGTACAAGATGGTAGTAGACCAACAGATGGTAGAGTAGATTTAGATAAATCACTAGTAGATTTCTCAGTTGTATAATACGCTTTTAAACATTAAATACTAGTATTTGTACCATACACCATTGTAAATGTAATATATATATATGAAAGTGAAAATTGTACCACCAGCAAACAACATAATAAATTTCATTTTAGTGTCTAACTGATACGCTGTTTTTGTTTGAGGATATCTTAAGCTGGCCTATAAGTCAGTGTAGCTGTTTAACAAAAAAAACGTTTTAGTCTATTGTATTTGTTTAAGGGTACTTCGCCTTCAAACGAAAGGTGTTTTTCTCCGAGAAAATGCACGATAATAAGCGCTAATCTGCTCATCAGAAATACAAAAAAACTATTTAAAAATATAAAAATATTAAATAGAAAACAATTACAAACCTGCGTATTCAATACCGTACATATGGCTGATTCCAGAAAGAAATTTTTATAGCGTCGTGAGGGTGTACATCTCTGACCTACTACCAGGTGCTTTTGTAATAAAGGTGAGCTGATTTTGACCACGATATATGGTTCCAACTGGGTCTGTAGGACTGTCACTTTATAGACTCGTCAGTATAGGCGCTAAAATCTTTTTATAATTTCTGTAGACAATGGAACATTTGACAACATTGCTAAAATAATTGTGAGGACGAAATACCTTTAAAATAATTTATTTTAGTGTTCATTACTTTGCCCATGTTTTGTTAATCTTTTAACAATATATTGGTTGATGTTATATGTTATTACTTACATATTGTGTTCATTTTTTTTTAACTTACTGTATATTTACACGGTACTCTTCTTTACAAAACATAAATCCCTCTTCTTTATAATACTGAGAAACACGTTCGAATTATCTCAAGGTCTCAACGTTGATTACATGAAGAGGGGTGAAGAAAAACTTGAATGAGAAGAAACCCGAAAAGTTATTTTTTTTTTTTTTTTTACATCATTCGTTTATTTATCAAGTGTAGTGGTTTGCACATACAACAAAAATGCGTCCATAACATCAGACATATCACGTGGACATATCAGTAGACGTGTAAATAACAACATATTATGTGATAGCATTGTGTCGTTCATTTTAACCCGGTTTTCCTTCTTAAATCCAATGGAAGTTTACGCACGTGGCCCTAAGCCGTTTGACCTATCTGTCCATATATAGCATCGATAAATTTAGGAAAGGCACAAACCATTGTTTATAAAAAATTTTTATAGACAATGGAATATATTTTATAGCCTGTTTTTAGGACTTACCAAGGACGAAACTGTGGGAGCTTTTTGTTAGTTTGAAATTTATTCACTCTAATAATCATGAGTCGTTTTGCACCCTTTCGTTAGCATTTACTATGTATGGACCTATACCTGTGGAAGGTTTCTTGATCTTTTGTATTTCATTTCACTGTTATTTAGTGATATTTTGTTTCATGTATTATTTAAAGGAACATACCCTAGTTTTTAAACACTAACGCATATTTTTGACTATTATAACTGTTTTTGATAACTTAAATCATACTTTACTTTGATTTTATTGTTTAGATTATCAATTCCGTACATTCGAAGTGTTATTGGTATTCCTGGTGTTTTTACTATTACAAAATGCATTTCTCATATTTTTAAAAACGCACGTGCGTCTGAGAAGTAACACTTATGGAGTCGAGTTTTAGTTTATTTTTAGAGGGTATTTCACCATTTCAAAGTCACAGACTCATGTTTCACTCTATTGTAACTTTATCCAAATGTGTTATAGGTTTGTAGACTAACTAAACTTAGTGTTAATTTTCACGGGTTGAAACTAGGGTATGCCCCTTTAATGCTATTATTCATAAAATGTGTGTAAAACATTTATCACAGATTCTTTCCCCAACCCTAGTGTTAACTTCTCAGAGTTCGCCTATATTTATGTTTCAATGTTGTTGCTGTTGTTAATTTATAAACATCTCTGTACGGTTTTAAGATATTTGCATATTAGTAGTTGTATTTATTTAAATTTTATATGAAGTAGTTTGCTATTGTTGTTAATCATTTGTATATTTGATACCATTTTGTTACTACCTGTCTCATGTGCTTTTTAAGTATCTATTGAGACGCGTTTTGATTTTATATATGCCTATAAAGAAGAAAATATAAACATGACAGTAGCATCTTAGCTGAATGTTTCAACACTTGAATCAGTGTCATCCGTTTTGTGTTCCAATCTTTGTACACGAAGTCGAGGGGTCTGGACCTAGACGTACGGGCTACCATTTTTGTAAGGGGGAACGCTAAGTTTTACCTGAATTAAACGAACATGCCCGAATCTGGATAACAACATTTATTCATATTAGCATTACTGACAAACAGCTATGTATAGGGTTGCAAACGAATCACTGCACATTTTTACCTATTACAACTATTATTGTGGGTAGAATGATACAAATACATCGTGTAATTGTTTCAGACCAGCTGACTCTGCCCGATCATCGCTATCTTTATAACCTGAATTTAAATATTTAGTTCAGCACTTGGGGGGGGGGGGGGGGAAGGGAGAGGCGGCGCTTATGGGGCTGGACCCTTCCTACTCCCGGCGAAAAACTATTTTCCCATTTATTGTAAAGCGCGTTCACTGCTAATATTGAACTTGTATTTAATTAGTTGCTTGTAGACTCAAGCCCTACACACTTGTTGGATTCACACATGAGAGTTACACTCAAAATCGTCGTTGTTAAAAATTGGACTGAGAAAAATAATTACACAGTAAATAACTATACAATAAATAATACATGATACACAGACTGAATTTCCGTGTTCAAAGTTTAATATTTTTTGCCAACAACATTTCGATTGCATAAAACCGGTGATGACAATAACAGACTTGAGGATTATATAGGCCCGTACGGATTGTAATTTAGGGATGATTGGTTTGTTAAAATCATTACAGACTGTAAGTTATTTGATGGAGTTATAAAGTGGGTCCCCTCTTTGCCCATATTTTCCATACTTCAGTACATAAAATTTCTCTTTTATAACATTCAGAAACTTACACAAGTATTATGCTCCCTCCCCCACTAAGTGGTCACTCATTTTTTTAATTTCAACTTAGTTCCGTTCTTATAGCCAATTAAGGTTCAAACACGCTGTCCAGGGCACACACCTCAGCTATCTGGGCTGTCTGTCCCGAACAGTGGTTTAGTTGTTAGTGGTTAGTGGGAGAGAAGAGGGTGTAGTGGCCTTACACCTACCCATTGATTCGTTAAAACTCGCGCTGGGTACGGTACGGGGCTACGAACTCTGTACCAGCCTTATATCCGATGGCTTAACCACGACACCCGGTAATGGTAACTGAGGATGTGTGAGGCCCGTAGGAACAATACACCTGTGTATTTCCTCTTATCTGATAACCACAAACTTTACTTGATTGTCCTACCGTATATAAAACAGTTGGACAGTGCCATCCAAAGCATTGTGGCCCCCAATTGCTAATTGAGGTATTGGTTTTTCGTTTTCTGCTAAAAATACCGCGATGAAACCGTATACAAGTAAATAGTTTTACCGTGTTCAGGATACCGCATTCCGCTTTTTGCAAACGTTGTTCAGGTTCAATTCAACTTTATTTTCGTGCTTATATCCAATTAAGTTTCAAGCACGCTGTCCTAGGCACACACCTCAGCTATCTGGGCTATCTGTCCAAGACGACACACACACGAAGGGTTAGTTGTTAGTGGTTAGTGAGAGAAAAGAAGGTGTAGTGGTCTTACACCTGCCCACTGAGTTGTTAAAACTCGCACTGGGTGGGATCCGGTACCAGTCTTATAGCCGAATGAATGAATGAATGAATGAATGAATGTTTAACGACACCCTAGCACGAAAAATACATCGGCTGTTGGGTGTCAAACTATGGTAAACACAAATCTAAAGTGATCAACATCAATATAAAAAAATCAACAGTTAAATAAAAAGCACAGTGCAAAGAACTGTGCAAAAATACAAATATCACAGATATATATTATTAAAATTTAGAATAAAAGTCAGTATGACATAAAAACTGCAATACAAGTTCTGGATGGAATCGAAATGATTCCATCACATTACTTTGTCCAAATATATCTTTTCGAGTTTCATTAAGATGCTTACACTCCACCAACAGTGCTCAGACTGAAGTGGAGGATCTTTCTTTCAGATAAATGAATGGGTCAAGTATGTGTGACCGATGCGAGCACGACACCAGACTATTTCATCCTTCCTGCACTGTCTATAGGAGGACTGCCACTCTCCAAAGACTGGCTTGATAGCATGAAGTTTGTTCATAACAGCACCGTCCAAATTATGTTGCCACGTCGAAAAGATAAACTGGTTAATACTATATTTAAAATCAGTATAAGGCACACCAACCCAGGTCTTATGTCCGATGGCTTAACCACGACAGAACCGAGGCCGGTCTTGTTCAGGTAAAAGCAGCTTGCCTCTTAACAAGGAAGGGGAGTAACTCGCGTTGAACACAACGCTTTTTACTCTAGTGAAACTGTCACAATTTTTATTATGTCCTTTGTGTGTGTGTGTGTGTGTGTGTGTGTGTGTGTGTGTGTGTGTATGTGTGTGTGTGTGTGTCGTAAATGTGTGTGTGTCGTGCATGTGTGTTTGTTGTGTTGTGTGTGTGTGTGTGTGTGTGTCGTGTGTGTGTGTGTATGTGTCGTGAATATGTGTGTGTCGTGCATGTGTGTGTGTTTGTCTTTCGTGCATGTGTGTGTGTGTGTGTCGTGTGTGTCGTGCATATGTGTGTGTGTGTGTGTGTGTGTTTGTTTCATTTATACAGGTAAATATTTTCGAGGTTTCATTTATGCATACCTGTACAGCGTTGGGATGGGGGATCCGATACCCCCTCCCTCTTGACGGATAGCTACACCATACCAACCTTATTCCTATTGTTCCTTGTTCATATTTAGTCCGTTCGAATCGACCCGTGTCCTGCCCCACTCTTTCAGATATACTCGATTTAACTACGCATGCATTATGTAACTTGTGATTTCTTTAAGCACAGCCTTTGTTTAATGACGCACTCAACACATTTTATTTATGGCTATATGGCGTCGGACATATGGTTAAGGACCACATAGATATTGAGGGAGGAAACCCGCTGTCGCCACTTCATGGGCTACTCTTTTCGATTAGCAGCAAGGGATCTTTTATATGCACCATCCCATAGACATGATAACACATACCACGGCCTTTGGTGTACCAGTCGTGGTGCACTGGCTGGAGCGAGAAATAGCCCAATGGGCCCACTGACGGGGATCGATCCCAAACCGACCGCGCATCAAGCGAGCGCTTTACCACTGGGCTACGTCCCGCCCCCTGTAATGTGGTGGAAGAACACATGTATAAAACTAATGTTTGTTTTGTTTAACGACGCACTCAACACATTTTATTTACGGTTATATGGCGTCAGACATATGGTTAAGGACCACACAGATTTTGAGAGGAAACCCGCTGTCGCCACTTCATGGGCTACTCTTTCCGATTAGCAGCAAGGGATCTTTTATTTGCGCTTCCCACAGGCAGGATAGCACAAACCATGGCCTTTGTTGAACCAGTTATGGATCACTGATCGGTGCAAGTGGTTTACACCTACCCACTGAGCCTTGCGGAGCACTCACACAGGGTTTGGAGTCGGTATCTGGATTAAAAATCCCATGCCTCGACTGGGATCCGAACCCAGTACCTACCAGCCTGTTGACCGATGACCTAACCACGACGCCACCTAGGCCGGTTTGTTTAACGATACTACTACAACACATTGATTTGATGATCATCGACTACTGGAAATCAAACATTTGACATAGTATAGTATTTGAGAGGAAACCCGCTACATTTTATACGTGCATAATCTCACAAACAGGATAGCACAGACAACGGCCTTTGATATATACCAGTCGTAGTGCACTGGCTAGAACGAGATATAGTGCAATAGGCCCACCGACGGAGATCGATCCTAGACCGACCGCACATCATTTTTAATGATTACTACTATATTACACATGGGATGTTTTATTTTATTTTATTTTTTAATATCTGTGTCTGTACATATGATGTGTTTCTAGTCGATCTTTAAAGGGACATTCCTGAGTTTGCTGCATTGTAAGATGTTTCCGACTAATAACATATTTCTACGATTAAACTTACATATTAAATATATTTTCTTGTTTAGAATATCAGTGTCTTAATATTCAATGTGTTTCTGGTCATCTTAATATTTCTAAGAAGCCCAAACTGGATTTTGTTTTCAAATAATTTCGTACGTACGAATATTAGAACGATCCGAAACACGTTTAATATACAGCCAGTAATATTTTATGCAGAAAAATATATGTAATTACAATCGTCAAAAAGTCTCTGTTAGTCAATAACATCTTAAAAACTGCAGCAAACTCAGGAATGACCCTGTTAGTCGGAAACATCAGTGCTGCCCATCATACAACTCTGAGACAAGGGCGGGATTTAGCTCAGTCGGTTGAGCGCTGCTTTCGTCGCAGGATCGAACCACCTCAGTGGATCCGTTGAACTGATTGGGTTTTTTCTCGTTCCAATCAGTGCACCACAACTGGTCAAAGACCGTGGTATGTGCTTTCCTGTCTGTAGGAAAGTACATATAAAAGATCCATTGTCTGCATTAAGAAAATGTAGCGGGTTTCCTCTATTGACTACGAGTCAGAATTACTAAATGTTTGACACCCAGTAGCCGATGATTAATATAGCAATGTGATCTAGTGGTTTCGTTAAACAAAACAAACTTTACTCTGAGACAAAAACCCTGGCGGTATCCTGCATATGGACTTCAAAGAGAAACTTTGGGAACCGGCCACGTCTGTTGAGGCCCATTTTGTAATAAAAAACGACCCATTCTGGAATAAACGTAGGTACCCATTTTGTAATAAAATCGGACCCATTTTGTAATAATAAATAGGTGCCCATTTTGTAATAAAAAAATGCCCATTCTGTAATAAAGGCTTAAAACGTCAGATTACAACATAGGTATAGGCCTTTGTTTAATATATACAAAGTGAAATAATATTAAAGTTTGTGTTTAGATTTATTTCGATGGTCGATGGTTCGCCTGGGATACGAAATTTCTAACGCTAACCCCCTAAATATACATTGTTTTCTTGTTCCAACCAGTGCTATTCGGTCGGGGTATGAAGAACCAAGTATGTTCTACAGCTGTGTATCAAAAATAGTAGCTTGTGTGGGTAGTCTGTATCATAATTATCGGAACAGCAACAGCTGATTAAAATACTTTGTGATGTTAAAGTAGCATACATTAAAGATTTAATTAATATTGATAAGTATATTAGTTTGGCACAAAAATTATAAGTTAAGGCACTCTCTTGTCTAAAAGCATACTAGTTTTCTTTTATACTGTTTGTGAATGTAATACTTTTATGCATGTAGGTAACATTTAGTTTATATATTTCATTGTATTATTACCTAACATGAAAACCAAAAGCGTGTAATTGATGAATATAATAATTGAATTCTCTTGTGCGTTTATACATACTGTGTATATATGCTGTGCTGATAAGCTTACAGCTTAAAGCAATAAAATAATTGAATTGAAACACATATACATTTAAAACAGGAGATGATTATTTTGTCGTGCATTGATTATACTCTCCGTATGGATGAAAATTTGGATCCTAGCTAAAATAATACAAAGGTGAATGAATACATATACACAATCCAATGAATGCATATGTAAGCTGCACATTTTTCTATCCCAGCCCTTGAATTCTCCTTAATTTGCATCAGTTTACTTTTAACTAAATGTTGTTTATTCGTACTATAGATTACACATCAATTTTCTTTTTTCAGATCCTTCACATCCTGCTTCTGCATAATAATAATGTTAGAATAAGGTGTATTGGGAAAAGAAAATTATAAATTTTAAGCAACCAAACGGACGCTCTCTCTGTCTCTGTCTCTGTTTCTGTCTCTGTCTCTGTCTCTCGCTGTCTCTGTCTCTCTGTCTGTCAGTCAGTCTCCCTCCCTCCCTCTCTCTCTCTCTCTCTCTCTCTCTCTCTCTCTCTCTCTCTCTCTCTCTCTCTCTCTCTCTCTCTCTCTCTCTCTGTGTGTGTGTGTGTGTGTGTGTCTGTGTGTCCATCTTTGTATTTATCTGTGTGTGTCTCTGTGAATATATAGGTTTTGATAACGGGGTTTTTTTCATGAAAATTTTCATTATTCAAAGAGAACTTTCCTTTGTTAGAAACGATGACAGTTTGGCTAACAACTTTCAGTTATTTTTGCAATACATGTCTGTCTGTCCGTTTCTCTCCCTCCCTCACTGTTTCTCTGTATGTCTCATTATATCTGTATCTCTGTCTCTGGTACTCTCTGCTTATCTATCTGTTTTTCTCTCTGCTTGTCTGTCTGTCTGTCTGTCTGCTTGTCTGTCTGTCTGTCTGTCTGTGTCTCTCTCTCTCTCTCTCTCTCTCTCTCTCTCTCTCTCTCTCTCTCTCTCTCTCTCTCTCTCTCTCTCTCTCTCTCTCTCTGTGTCTGTGTGTCCATCTTTGTATTTATCTGTGTGTGTGTTTGTGAATATATAGTTTTGAAAACAAGGGGTTTTTTTCCTTGAAAAGGTTCATTATTAAAGGAGACTCAGTTCTTTTCAAAACATACGTTTATTTTTCAGTGAATTCATACATTTATAATAATATTTTGTGTTGACTTCAGGAGGAAGTACCTGTACATGCTTATAATGTATGTAAAAAATAAACCGGTTTTGATGCACAATGTTCCTTATCGAAATATTATTAGCACATTTATGAATTAACTTAAATAGTTCCTATTGTCATGCATAAGGGATAGTTCATGTTCAGTTACTACGATTTAACATTTCCTGACATAGTATATGTTTAATCTATGGGATCGTTCAATTAGTTGTGCAGCAATTTATTCAAATACATCAAATCTCATTCAAAATTCTGTAATATTATTACACTGTATATATTTAAAATGTTCATATTTATGGGATTATTAGCAAATGTACACAGAAGTTTAGAAAGAAATATATATATATACCTAATATTGCCGGTAACCATAACAAAAGAAGAATAAGAATAAGAAAGGCAAGTGTGGGTAGTTATATATATATATATATATATATATATATATATATATATGCATTCAAGACCGCATATGAGCACATAGTCAGGCGGCAAACTAAAGTACAGTGTAAGCGGTAAATCGGTTAATGGACAGTACCTGTACACACTAATTGTAGAATTAACTTTCACAACCATCGGCTGAATGATCACATGTGTTTTATGTGTATTGTTCACTTTCTCGTGGTGGGTGGGGGATGGGGTAGGGCGGCTGGGGGTGTGGGGAGGGAGTGTCAGTGGGAAATCACTTTTGACGGATACTAGTTTAAGTGTATTTCAGCTTAAGTAGTTGTCAATTAAACCCAGTTTTTAATCAGCTGCTACGGCTTTTACAACACATTCATGTAGGTTACTTTCTCTTACACATATCTACACTTAGATTATAATGTAACAGTCGTGGCGTAATGGGGGGGGGGGGGGGGGGGGAAGGAACTGGTTGGAACGGCAAAAAACCCAATTGATGTTTTCACCGAGGAGGTTCTATCCTGTTACCCAAGTCCCCCAGGCGAACGTTTCAACCGATTAAGCTAGATCCCGCCCCGATCATGATAGATAATACCACACGATGGGTTACGAAAAAACAGCAAGGATATTTTATATGCACTTTTCCATAGTCAGGATAGTACATACCAGGGCTTTTTAGTATACCAGTTTTAGGGTACTGGTGGAACAGACAAAAAAACCCAATTTGTGTGTCCACAGAAGTTCGATCCTGCGACACAAGCACCTCAAGCGAGCGGTCTGGAGTAATGGATGAACGGAAAAACTGAATAGGTTCACTTACAGAATCAACCTTAAGAAATATTCGTACCCCTGACGAACTCCCAACCACTGAGAAAAAATCTAAATACAAAGTTTAAAATTATTTCAATTTGTATATATTTAACATCTATGTCGTATTCTGACGTTTTAAGCCTTTATCACAGAATGGGCATTTTTTTTATTACAAAATGGGTACCTATTTTTTATTACAAAATGGGTCCGATTTTATTACAAAATGGGTACCTACGTTTATTACAGAATGGGTCGTTTTTTATTACAAAATGGGTACTTATTACAAAATGGGTAGTTTTTTATTACAAAATGGGTACATATTACAAAATGGGTCGTTTATTACAAAATGGCCTCAACACACGTCTCTTCGATGGACAACAGACTTCCTGGTGAAAACAGAACAGGAACTCTGAGCATGGCTTTGGGATCGCAGAAGAAGAACATGAAGAATATATCTTAAAATGGCAGCAAACTCAAGAACCTTTTTAACGAATAAAATTTCATAGTACCGATAAATACATTTTCTGGTGTAGAATATGAAATATATGTGCCTGTATATTTAGTACAAACCATTTTATTTGTTAATACATGTTGTGTTGGTACATACGAAATTATTAGGAGGTAAACTCCTGGGCCCTGGGTTCGTTTAATATTTTTCTTTTAATTATTAATTATTATTTACACAAATGCAAAATACACTTTAGATTTTATTATGTATTTATACAACTGGTTGTGCTGAACCATGTTTCAGCATTATATCTTCAATTATTAGTTGTACTGATTCAGTCCTTTTATTTTCAAATTTTTTGTTAACCATTGGTTAAGATAATGCTAGGTTCAGACTGCCAGCAGAAAGTTGACCAACCCGAAAGTTGCGTTTTAATATTTCCCACGCCCGACGAGAATTCATGCAACTAGGCTAACTTTCTGCTGGCAGTTGGTAGTTGGAGCCTAGCATAACTAATGTTAGGTTCAGACTACCAACTGTTATCACGACTTCTACGACTGTCCATTTCTAGTCTGAGCACTCTTACCACTCGACATTCGTCGTATACATAACTCATACGACCGATTAGTTGTTTATCTGAGTGCACCCATTGTAAGTGTTGAGTTGGCCAACTTCGTCATTATAGTTGATAGTTTGACGCTAGCATTACGTTTGAACAACCGGCCCTTGGTTTGAGCTACTGCAAACTTTAGGACAACCAGAAACATATTGTATCTACGGACACAGATATTTAAAAAAAAGAAAAAAAAAGGAAAAGAAAGAAAATATAAAAATGTTTATATTAAATTTGAATTGAAACGTCTAAGACTTAGGTCTCACTACACAGATCACTTCCGGGTTACAGCACGCGCAGGGGTTCCGGGTGAGAGTTCATTGATAGCGGTCCACTATAGTTCCTAACTGTGACACACTGTTATGGTTCACATATTCACTTCTAGGAATGGTGAAGAATTAAACAATATGTATGTTTAATGGTAAGCCTTCTGGCTGTAATTTTATCCATGTTATTTTGTAATATTGTGCATCGACCTTTTGGGACATGGGTGTACAGCGCAAGAAACAGCCGGAGTTAATCGGTCAATGAACCACCTGTTCGGACCGGTACTACAGCCAGATGCGGTCATATAGCAAAAAACTGAGACGGAAATGTTCTCAATTTTGGAGTGAAATAAATGCTTATATAATGTATGTTCGCAATGGTGTATGTTGTTGGTGCCAATGAGAACCCGTTCTATTGACAATCTTCGTTTGAAGTTGGGCAATTTACATGGGGTTTCAATGGCAGATGACAACTCTAACCTGGTTTCTGCCCGTCCCCAACACTCAGTAAAACTACGTTCAGTTGCTTACTCTGCCGACCCCCCCGACTCTCAGCAATTAAGCTGTAGAACTCTGTATCCATGATCATATAATGATCAGGGGCCCCGTTCCACAAAGCGATAAAATTAGCCCTAAGATCATCTTAACTGCATAGCTACTTTATGCATTAAGGTGATCTTAGGGCTAAGATCGCTTCGTGGAACTAAGCCTAGTTTTGCACGTAAAACCACAATTCTTATTTCTGTTAAAAGTACAATAAATATAATTCGAAGTATACATATTTAATTTTCGTTTGCCATTAAAATGTTCAATCGAATGTAATGATGTAAGTTTCTGCATGAACTAGATTCCAGACGTAAACGTGTGACCGGTATAACTGCTAGTTGCAGACATAAACTTCGATGTTTTGTGAAACTGTCCTTTATTCATGTTTTACATAAACATTTCTCGCCATACGTGATTAGTTTATTCAGTGAAATAAAAATATGATAATGTTTTGCATCCAGCTCCATATATGGTATGTTTATATGCAATAAAGTTTAACTTATCTCATCTTATCTCATCTTATCTCATCTTGTTATTTAGATTATTATTTGTTTAATTAAGTCTTAATGGGACAGACCCTAGTTTTTAAATATATTTCACTATTAGAGGTGTTTATGATCATAAAAA
Source organism: Gigantopelta aegis (assembly GCF_016097555.1). Lineage (NCBI taxonomy): Eukaryota > Metazoa > Mollusca > Gastropoda > Neomphalida > Peltospiridae > Gigantopelta > Gigantopelta aegis. The sequence continues at coordinate 65,318,991 of NC_054707.1, read as the reverse complement.
TCAAACATTACTTATATTTTATTCTTTAGATTATCATTTCCCTAGAACCGATGTGTTTCTGGTCATCCTGGTGTTTCTAATACCAAAATAAACATTTTTCATATTTTTAAAAACACACGTGCGTCTGAGAAGTAGCGGTTTATTGATTCGAATTCTAGTCTATTTTTAAGGACATTCCCCATTTTAAAGGGACAATCAACTCAAACAAAAGCCTTATGTGTTGGAAAGATGCATACCTGGACCATCAACACATACTGACACTTTAACAAATAAAAAACGCGTAATTTTAGAGTTAATAAAAAACATGATTATTTCTGCTAACTGGGGGCAGCCATTGTTTTTCGTTTTTGTTGCGTCCGGTGCTATAGCTTGGGGCGAAGTGACGTCAGCTCCGACCAACTCCACTATGCACAGTGTAAACAAACGCTCTAATTTATGACAAGGCGCTTCGCTTTCATCAACCTGACTTATAAAACAACATAAATGATTTGATAGTATAATAAACTACAACGTATTTAACTAAATATATTTCAATTTGCATCAATAGAACGAAATGGAGATATAGTATTTTTCTCTCTTAAAAAATCCAAAAGAAAAAAATGCATATTATTAGGCCTATTGGTAGAGTACGTTGGAGCAAAAACGACCACTCACGATACCCAAGTGAGACTACGTAATTGTTCAGTTTTGTCTATCTCATGGTCCATTGCTTGACGTGATGAGGTAGCTTGCATGCTTTAATGACCCAGAGAGCTATGTCAGCTGGAGCATTAGGTCCTGATAGGGTCACCCAAGCTAGACTGGTAAAAGGGTAGAGACTAGACTAATATGGACCGGACAGACAGACAGAGGACGTGAGTCAAGAAAGGCAACTGTCTAGGAGAAGCAAACTCCAAAATTAAAACTGGGATTGAGATGCTCAGAATCCTAGTAAGGAAACTCTTCTAGGAGAAGGAAATCTCCAAACTCAAACCAAGTGCACTGAAGTCAAAGTACAGAAGCTATGCATAAGCATTAGCGTGGAAACCGAAAGGAAATGTTTGTACATGCACAAAGCTCTATGATCATGAAACAAATGGATATATCGAAGTGGTGCTGTCCCCGATGACCAAAGCCACGTGCCAGGCCTTCAACCTCGAAGGGGCCCACTCAAGCAACTGGCGACTCTGTCAGCTTTAAAGCCAGTGGTAGACAGAGTAGTGCAGAAACATTAAAGATCTTCAGAATTGTGCAGTGGAATGCAGAAGGAATTCAAGACAAAAAACCAGAACTCCAAGCCTTCTTGAAAGAAAACAACATAGATGTTATTTACATTCAGGAAACCCATCTTAGGGAAACACGTAGGTTCTTGATCAGAGGATTCAAAACCTTCAGAAAAGACAGACCAACAGGACACAAAGGCGGAGTCTTGACTTTTGTTAGGCTTGGTATCTCAGGAGTCCAGACTAACCAGGCAGAAGACGGAGAATTGGAATTCATCACAACCAAGGTCCTTTTTCCTCCGGAGAAATGACTATTACCAACCGCTGTAGTCCACTAAAGTCCAAACTGAACCTCCAATCCATCCCTTTGGAAAGAGAAAACCATATTATTGTAGGAGACTTCAATGGCCACTCGTCCAGCTGGGGCTATGAAGTTACAGACAGTGGAGGAGAATACCTCGAGGACTGGATCAGCTAATCCTCATCAACCACCCTACTACTCTAGAGCATCAAAGAAAACATCCACACCAGACCTAGCTATGTCAATAGAAGACGTGCAGAAAAATGAACCCAGGACTGTAAACAACCAGTTAGGTGGAAGTGACCATCTCCCTGTGACTTTGGACATTGCTAACAGGAAGCATACTAAATATACCAGAAAATGGCATGAGAAAACTTCCTCTCTCAATCTAGAACGAGACACAGGAAAGCTAAGATGCCTCTTAAATTCGATCAATGACGATGCCACACTCTCACAAAAAGTACCATTATAGAAGAAGTTGGGACGCTCCACACGGGAAAGCAAGCAGCAGATATTCTGGCAGATGCATTAAGAGAAAAAAGTAATTGCCGTCTTCATGGATCTCCCAAAGGCCTTTGACAAGGTCTGGGAGGTTGCATTCCTGCTGAAGCTGCTGAATGCAAACAATGTAAACAGCAAAACGACTGTGGCCACCTGCTTTTCTCTATTTACTACAAAGGAAACCTTCAAGCTGATTGTCAGTGGAAAAGAGCTACCCCAGGAGAACACCCCGACTTATTTCGAGTCAAGCTAGACAAACGGTTAACGTGGAACCCACACATAAAAGAGGTTGAGAACAGAACCACAAGAAACGTCTCTCTCATGAAAAAGTTGACAGGCAGCAAATGGATAGCAAACAGCGAGATCCTACAACAAGTGTACACAGGAACCGTCAGACCTGTTATGAATACGGATCGTCAGCCTGGGAACCGGTGCAAAGACAACACACCACATACTGACAAAGATACAGAACACAGGAATGCGCCTTATAACAGGTAGCATGAAAACCACTCCATTCAGTGCACTGGAACAAACAACAAGACTGCTGCCACTAGAACACACGAAGAGAGGAGAGAAACTCTTAATCACGACCGAGATACTAAAGAAGCTTCCATCTCACCCAGCACGATCAAAAACTCCAAGAGCGAACAACGAAACAGCATAAACCATCCTGCCAGACAGCTTGGACACCCATACTTTGATATCCTACCAAGGACTCCTGAAGAACGGGAACCCTTGATAGATGTAGAGGATTGGACAACATAAAAAGACATAACCATTGTAGAGGATGTTCTAGGAATCACCAGGAAGGGAAAACAGTCAGATGCTATCCTAAAGTCTCTCACACTGGAAATGCTTCAAGGCAAGTACAACACCTCACACTTACCCGTGCCTACAGAGATGACTCAGCTGAAGAGGCAGTACATAATGCTGGCAGTGCTGTCCACGTAAGATTTCTCGATGGACGAGTAACTTCCAGGTCATACCCAGCAGGAAAACAGTCAACAAACTTCAGAACAGAAAATGCACTTCTTCAAGCCACCAGCATCATCAATTTGGGCATCCACTTCCATCATAAGTGTGGTGTTCCTGACAGACGGCAAATCCCTCACTCAGAACATACGTTCACCTGAAGAAACCTAGTAATAGCAGTTCAACAGGGACTGACTGACCTTTCTCTACACACGCAAGTTGTAGTCCAGTGGGTTCCAGCACATTGTTGTATTGCAGGGAATGAACACGCTGACAGGCTGGCAAAGGAGGGAAGCGCCGGTGGAACAGCCAAATCATCCAATATCCTTCAGAGAGTCAAAAACCATAATTAAGAAAAAGTTCTGATGCACCCACGCTACAACCAAGGATCCAATCCATCATATGGAGACATACCAAGAGACAACCATTTTCAGGCTAAGAACCGGTTACTGCCATCACAGATCCCATATGTACCGCCTGAAACTGGCAGACACCGATGAATGTCCATGTCAAACAGGACCACAGTCCCCAGAGCACATCCTGCAATGAAGCCAGATCGTCGGCGCCTGTTTTGTTCGCCATACTAACCCTTTGCGTCATTCCACTGCATGACCTTTGTGTCATTTGACGCACGCATGCATGGCCAAGAAAATGGCCTCCGGTGGTGATAATTATGACAAATATTCCCAACTTTTGAAATGTATTAAATGTGTAAACCCAACCAAGAAGGCGGGCGAGGTTCAGGAACTTGCCGCGGCCGAATGGAAGTTGCTGAAGGACGCCCTTGGTGTACCTTGGGAGGCATTGGATGAATAACACTACAAATTTTCTCATCGATCTAGGCAGTCCTATTGTTTATCAATATTTTGTTGTCATGTGCCCCAAAAAGTTGTACCTACTGGTACTAAGTTCCGACTTTTAGGTTTATAGTTCTGAGTTAGTTCCAGTTTTATAGTTTTGTGATTAAATCATTAAACATGATTTGAATTTTTTTTGTAATTAAAACAGAGCAGACGTTCCGGTTTATAATACATTTAGAAACATTTTATTCGTCGTCAAGCGTTGTTTAATACATTTGTACAATGAGCAGTATTCATTAATTATAGTATACCATGATGACATCGACGGTGGCATTGTCTACATTTACTGGTACTGATTGACGATCTTTTGCGTATGTACGCAAGGGGGGGTGGGGGGGGGGGGTATGGGCACTGGCGTACGCATGCGTACGGGGGGGGGGGGGGGGGGGGGGGGGGTGGGGCGTAGTAAAAGAGAGGGGGTGTAAAAAATCGGAAAATTGTGCGTACGTACTAAATGGATGACCCCAAAGACAAATGTGGCTCAACCAAATTATTCTGACAAGTCCAAGAAGCATTGGGCTATTTCTCTTTCTTGCCAGTGTACCACGACTGGTATATCAAACGCCGTAGTATGTGCTATCCTTTCTGTGGAGTGGTGCATATAAAAGATCCCTTACTACTAATGGGACAATGTAGCGGGTTTCCTCTCTAAAACTATATGTAAAACATTAGCAAATGTTTGACGTCCAATAGCCGACGACTAGTGGTATTGTTAAACAAAATAATACGAGTAGTATAAGGGCCATGAACAGGGCCATGACCTACTTTCCGTGACCGTGGCCTTGGTGTGAGTCATAGTGGTGTGGTCTACTAGGGTGAACGCTTGCCCGTGTTCCTGACCGACTTAGGTTGGTACTGGTGTCCTTGGACTGGCCCTGACCGACTTAGGTTGGTACTGATGTCCTTGGACTGGCCCTGACCGATTTGTTTAGCATTGACCGACTTAGAAGGCAGTGACTGGTATACCTGGGCAGGTGTGCGACCTTGGTGTAAGTCATAGCCTTGACGTACTTGGTGTGTGACTCGTCGCCTAGCCCTAACAGGGATGGTGTAGGATCCCAAATTGCTACTAATGGGAAAGTGCAGCGGGTTTTTCATCTCTAAAACTTTCAGAAGTATGTTTCACATCCAATAGCG